>NW_022589708.1:37844689-38444689 GCF_004348235.1 Phoca vitulina | reverse complement strand
AGGGTCCTGGGATCGAGTCCCGAATCAGGCTCCCTGCTCCTTGGGAGCCTGCTTCTCCCTCTGCCTCTCTCTCTCTCTCTCATGAATAAATAAATAAAATCTTTTTTTAAAAAAAGTAATTTGTCTTCTATTGTAGAAAAAATATTCATACACAGAAATAATCCTAGGGCATCTACTAAAATGGACTAGACAAACAAGTGAATTTAGAAAAGTTGAATAATACAAATTGAAAACAACACAAATTAGTTGAATTTCTTTATACTAGCAACAAACAACCAAAATTAAAAATACAGTTTACCGCAGCATCAAAATATATAATGCTTTGGATGCCTGGGATAAATTTTAAATACTATATGCAGTATTTTTACACTGAAAGTTTCAAACAATTTCTGAAAGAAATTAAACCCTAAAAAAATGGAGGAAAAAAGAATTTATCAGGCAGGGTCCTCCAGCAACACAGAACCAATAGGATGTATGTAAATAAAGAGAGAAATTTATTTTAAGGAATCAGCTCACTTGTTTGTCGGGGCTGGTAAATCCAAAATTTGCAGGACAAGCCAGCATACTGGAACATATGGCAGGAGTTACTGTTGCAGTATTGAGTCTGAGGGCAGTCTTGAATATTTCCTCTTTGGGGGACCTGAGGTTTTTTTCTTAAGGCTTTCAATTGATTGGATAAGGTACACTCATATTATAGAAGACAATTTGCTTTATTGATTACAAGTTAATTACATTTTGAAAATACCTTCACGGCAACATCCAGATTAAAGTTTAACTGAATAATAATAACAACTGGGTACTATAGCCTAGCCAAGTTGACACATATATTTAAACCATCACAGTAAGACATATACCATGTTCATAAATTAGAAAACTCAATATTGTAAACATGATGATTATTCTCAAATTGATCTAAAGATTCAGTACAATCCCAAGAGAAATCCCTGCAGGCTTTTTTTTTTTTTTTTTGTAGAAATTTACAAATTTCTTCTAAAATCTGTAAGTATTTGAAAGTGAAATAGTATAGCAAACAGAATTTTAAATGCAAAGGACAGAATTGGAGAATTTAAATATCTCAGTTTTAAAACTTACCATAAAGTCAAAATAAACAAGAAATTATGGTGTTGGCAATAGGATAGGCATAAAGATAAAGATTAGAGAAATATAGCCACACCCATATGATGCACTGATTTTCAAAAAGGTGTCAAGATGATTAAATAAAGAATAGTCATTTCAAGAAATATTTTGAAACAATGTGATATGATTTTAGTGCTACATATATATCTCAATCCTTACATCATACAATACATAAAATTTAACTCAAAGTGAATTATAAACCCAGATGTCAAAGCAACAGTGATAAAACTTCTAGAAGAAAACATAGAAGAAAATGTTTGGGGTAGGCAAAAATGGCTTAAACAGTACACTTAAAAGCACCAAATTTGAAAGAAACAATTGATAAATAAACGTTGTCAAAATTTAGAAAATATTTTGCTCTTCAAAATTCACCATTTCATTAACAAAATGAAAATATAAAACACAGATTGGCAGAAAACATCTGCAATTCATTTTTCTGAAAAAGGACTTACATCTGGAATATATAAAAGCTCTTATGAGCCAGTAAGAAGATAATAAAAAAAATGTGCAAAGGACATTAAAGAGACAAAATGAAGGAAACTCTTCAAAAGCTGTTCAACACTATTAAGCATCAAGGAAATGTAAATTAATACTACAGTGAGATACCACCACACAATTACTGCAGTAGCTGAAAATTTTAAAAAGACTGAGAATACAAATGTTAGTGAGGTTATGATATAACTGGACCTTTTCTTCATACATTGCTGATGCATATTGTGACACAAACACTTTGAAAAATGGTTACACAGTTTCTTACAAATTTAATATAACCATCATTTGGTCCAACAATCCCACTCTGGGTATTTATCTAAGTAAAGTAAAACATACCTTCTCACAAAAACTCGAGGATGATGTTTCAGAATTGGTGTATTCATAACAGCTCAGAATTGGAAGAGTCCAAAATGCCTATCAAAAAGAGAACTCTTGGGGCGCCTGGGTGGCTCAGTCAGTTAAGAGTCCAACTCTTGGTTTTGGCTCAGGTCATGATCTCAAGGTCATGAGATCAGCCATGTGTGGGTCTCTGCACTCAGCTCAAGTCTGCTCTCTCCCTCTCCTTCTGTCCGGAACTCACCCCCACCCCTGCTCACTCTCTCTCTCTCAATACATAAATAAATAAATAAATAAATAAATAAATAAATAAATAAATAAATAAAATCTTTAAAAAAAGTGAATTCTTTTCTTTTTTAAGATTTATTTAATTATTTTAGAGAGAGAGAGAGACAGTGATAGTGCACAGATGAGCAGGAAGAGGGGCAGAGGAAGAGGGAGACCATCTCAAGCAGACTCCCCGCTAGTGTGGAGCCCCACATGGGGCTCAATCTCACGACCCTAAGATCATGACCTGAGCCAAAATCAAGAGACAGACGTTTAACCAACTGAGCCACTCAGGTGCCCCCCAAAAGTGAATTCTTAAACAAATTGTGCTGTTTATAAAAAAGAATATTAAATTATCAATTTTTTAAAAAATGAACAATTGATGGGGAGCCTGGGTGACTTGATCAGTTAAGCATCTGCCTCTGGCTCAGGTCATGGTCCCAGGCCCCTGGGATGGAGCCTGTATTGGGCTCCCTGCTCTGCGGGGAGCCTGCTTCTCCCTCTCCTTCTGCCCTTCCCCCCACTCATGTTCTCTCTCTCACTCTCTCTTTTTTTCACAAATAAATAAATAAAATCTTAAAAAAAAAAAAAAAGAACAACCGATATAAAAGCACTGTGGATGAATCCTAAAAACATTATGCTGAAAATAAGAAGTGGACATAAAAATGTACATACTGTATAATTCCATTTATATGAACTTCTCAGATAGGCAAAAAATAATCTATAGTAGAGAGTAAGCGGTTTACTAAGATGGGATGAAGGAACAACTTTGGGATGTAAAAAGTTATACTTTGTGATTGGAATTGCAGTTACATGGGTGTATACATTTGTTCAAACTTATGAAAGCTCCATTTAAAATGGGTCTATTTTATTGTATGCAAATAATATCAAAATAAGATGACTTAAAAAGATCTCATTTTATGAAATACTTTTGGTTGTGTGTTAAGAGTTTCATGTTCATCATTTGTCCTCAGTCACTTCCATATTTCAATATTACTCACTTTTCCAGATTCATTTCTCCCCCGTCCAGACCACCACTCATTATTGACAAGTTGAGCCGCAGATGGCAGAACTTTTCAGTTGATAATATTATTGGGATAATCACATAAAGCAGGGAGAACCTTTGAACTTTATTCCATTACTAGATGTTAAGACTCATTTGTAAGTTCAATAGTATTATGTTGTTGAGTGATGACAGAGATGAGAATGTTAAACTCAGTTTAGAATGAAAGGTGATGCACAAATAATTGGAAAATTGGGTAGTACACCAAATTCCACCTGGCACAAAAATAATAAGGTAGAATTGGGCATAAATTTTAAAATTAAAATATAATACCATCTTTGATGCTATAACGAGAAAATGCTAGTTTTCACTGCAATTAAACTGTTAACTGAGCATCTTTTCAAATACATAGAAAGCAGGGTTACGGACTTGGTGTTTGTGTCCCCCACAAAATTCGTTCGTTGAAGCCCTAACCCCCAATGTGATGGTATTTTTAGGTGGGGCTTTGGAAGATAATTAGGTTTAGATGAGGTCATGAAGGTGAGCCTCAGGCTGGAATTAATGTTCTTTTAAGAAGAGGAAGAGAGACAAGCACTGTGTCTTTCTACCATAAGAGCACATATGGTAGCCATCTGCAAGCCAGGAAGACGGACGTTACCAAAAACCAAATCTGCCAACAACTTGATCTGGGACTTTCCAGCCTCCAGAACTATGAGAAATAAATGTTTATTGTTCAAGCCACCCAATCTATGGTATTTTGTTTTAGCAGTCCAAGCGGACCAAGATGATCAGTTTTAAGAATTGTTTACCTCTCCTCTCACAACTAGTTGCTATATAAGATGATTTTTAGGTGATGTGTACTTTTAAAAATTCATATTCATAGGTTTCTTCAATATATATTAGGAAAAGTACAAGGGTATATCAAAACCATAACTTCATGTGAATTTTGGCTTGATATTAAAATAGGTGGAAATACATTCAAAGTCTATTTTACAAATATCAAACAATATTAGTATTAGTAAACTTTAATTAGAAAAAAATTGGACAAAAATTATGAAGATGATGCAAAAATAAAAACTCAATTGTTAACAATTCCATTATTCAATTTCCAAATTACTGTGTTATTTTCCTTTTATTTTTATTTCAAATTCCACTCTTTTTAAAAAAAATACAAATAATCATTAATTATAGTCACTGATTCAAGTGCACAAAATCCTTTTACTAATGGTTTAATATTTCTAGATATTTTCTTTAAGCGTTTCTTTAAATGCTGCTTGGGATGAATTTCCAGTCAACTTTTTGGAAAAGTAAAGGAAGTAAATTGTTCTACAACTAATGCTTATTTTTCTGAAGCCTTATCTCTCAAAGGGTACAGAGCACCTTTATTTACCTTACATTGTACAATGCCTAGAAAGGGCTCAAAATCCTGTGTTTAAAAAAGACTTTTGTATAACTATTGCTCTTTAAGACTTTACATAGCACATTTCTTCCATGTCCTGTCTGAGGAAAAGGCCATATTTATGTTTAGCACATGAAGATTCATATTTGATGCAATGAGGTTTTTTTTTTTACTCAGAAATTTCTGCTTATTTTACTGAAATCCAACTTTATGCATACTCTTCTAGTTCTATATAAATCTGACAAGAACTTTCCAAATTAAGCACTAAGGTGGATGATTTTATGTGATATTAACAATTATCACTTGGTAGTAATCAATTATTGCCAAGGATAACTTGATGCAGCCATACTTCCAAGAACAGTATTTAAAGTTTTGTTCTTCTGATGACACGTTGCTGTCATGTTTCCAGCTGTGTTGAGACTCTTTCACTCGCCTCTTCACATTCATTTTAATTTGTTATTTTAATCAATAATATTGAAGTCACAGAGAGGAAAAACAGCCAGCTTAGTAATGACTGTCGACTCTTTGTTGATTTGAGCTAATTATGCCAATTTCACACATACACACATAACCATGTTAAATGGAATCTTGATCCCTTGCCTTGTACACAATAAGTATTTAGACAGTGACATCTCATGGAAGAAACTCCTTTTTCTAACTCTAACTGATTTTGATTTTCTATTTGTTCTTCTTCCCTACATGTCCTTTTTCTCCTTTTCCTGGTTCCTGTAACTTTGGGGACTAAATTCGGATGTATTCCCAGAAGACATAGATGCATCCCTATTTTTATGTCTTTTCTTATGCCATTTTCTCTGAGTGTTTTAAGACATGGTTAAATGCTAAAGAGGGTTTGAAAGAAAGGAAAGGTTGAGAGAACATTGAGTTTGAGGATGAAGAGGTCATGGGTAACTTTTGAAAAAAGAGCTTCCTTAGAAGCCAAAACATTTTAAATGTTTCTTAAGAAGTTGAGAGTTGGTGATGAAATAAAGGCAGTCAATACCTAGCACTTGTTGAAAAAATTCAGAAGTGAAATGAAATAAAGGAAAAAGAAACCAAAGTATCATATAAAGATATTTCAAACCTTTAGACATTGGAGGGTAAAAAGTTAAGAGACCAGTTGAGAAGGACAGGTTGACTATTTTACAGTGTTCAGGAATAATTGAAGGAGTAGGTTCCCAGAGGATGAAGAAGAAAATGGAATTGAGGAGACTTTACCTTAACAGACAGCAGTACATCAATGCCTCTGAGGACATAAAGAAGGAAAAAAAGAATATTATAAAGACTGAAGTATTTTGGATGATGCAGATGTATATGGAGGAAGTCATGTCAGTTAAACTTGATCTTTTAGCAATGTAAAAAAAAATGTCATGCATATGAGGCAGAGGTATATAAGGGATCTTTGTACCTTCCTCTCAGTTTTGCTGTAAACTTAAAACTGCTCTAAAAATAGTCTATTAAAAGAAAAATGTCATCTCCTTACAATTAATGGCATGAATTAAAGCATGGAGAAAACAAATCTTCTGAGCAGCTATCATCATTAGCTTTATAAGGAATCAGTCTCATGGCTTATAAAAGGATTCTAAAACAAAAATAAAGTCCCAATTAAAGTTATGACAACATTATTTTGCAGTGGGTTCTGTATATTTTTTCACTTTTCTAATTCCCAAATAAAACTTAGGAAAGAAGTGTTTTGTTTTGGTTTGGTTTGTTTGTTTGTTTGTTGTTTTTTTGTGTTTGTTTTGTTTTGTTGGTGTGTGTGTGTGTGTGGACAAGGACTATCTTGATTGATGAACAAAATAATTAGAGGCAAGAGAGACTAGGGTGCTAATAATGGTGGCTAATTACTGAGCATCTACCAGGAACCAAGCACTGTGATGCCTGCTTCATAGAACTTAATCACCAACTTTGAGAACCTCTTGTAAGATAGATGTTGTTATGCCCTTAAGACAGATTATTATTACTATTATTATTGTTATTAATTATAGCATTTGTTGAATGCTGTGTGGCAACACTGGCTAAATACTTCGTAAGAATTATCTCATTTAGTCCTTAGGACTTAAAGGGGACTCATATGTCCTGGGCTCTCCAAAGTGCTTAACACTCATTATTCACCTTTACTGCAAGTCTATGCAATAGCTCTTACCACTTTATAGATAAGAGAAATCAGGAACAGACTGGCTACATAATTTTAAATTCAAGTACAGATCATTTGACTTTAGAGGTTACATTCTTACATACCATGTGTTATTCTTTGGATTAAAAGATACATTTGCCTTGCTCTAGATTTCTTGCCTTAAAAAGAAGGCCGAGAATAAATTAGTTGACAATGGACTTCAGGCTAGTAAAGGAGTCAATTATTACTAGACTGGAAATGAAATGGGAAAGTAGGAATTGTCATCCCCTTCATATTTAAATATTAGATAAAAATCAGATTTGGAAGATGTGGTTTATTAAGAGTCAATGGATTTATGCTTATGGAGGGTGTCGGTAGTGGAACATGACAATGATTATGTCCAAAGAATTGACATTTATCCTCACAAAGAGCTCAAGTAGAATAAGATGACTATTAGAGGCTGGATCAAATAGGTTTTGAATTTTTGAAGGATAAAAATGTGGAGTGGGATATATAGTAGCAGGGGAGTCCAGATACTAGTCCTAGCTAATAATATAGCAATGGTTAAGGCCATTCGAGAAATAATATTGATGGAACTTTTCAGAGGACATTATTGATGTGTCATGTAGGATTTATAAGAGGGGAAGCCAAATTGGAAAAAAAAAAAGAAAAAAGAGAGAAACAACCGTTGTTATCTTAGGCATGTTGCACTGTATGTTTTAGTCTCAGTTTTCTTGTGTGTTAAAAAATTGAAAAGATCTAATCACTGTCACTCATGGTGATGTAACAATTAAAAGTGAATGGATCAAAAAAAAAAAAAAAAAGTGAATGGATCATTTCGGAAAACCACCGGGTACATGGTTTTCAAAGTGCTGTTATTTTATGAGTTTGATAAATTAAGAAATTTCAAAGAAGATAAGCATCTACCTTCTCATTTGTCATTAATTAGGGAAATCTTTCTTCTTACTCTTCTTACATTGGGAGAAAAGATTATGTAATTCTCGGAAATAAAGATTGTGGAGACAAAAGAAGTAAAAGAGATCTGTAAGTAGGATAACTAAAACAGGCAGATAAAATCCAGATTCTCATTTTTCCAAAAAACCTTTTCCTTATCCTTAACCTAAATTTTTTGCCCTCCTTGAATGACTGGGAATGAATACATTAAATACTATAATACAAATTTTCCCCTCTAGTGCAGAGTTTGCAGTCACTGGAGTTGATAGTCCCAAAGGCCATCAGGATGCAGACACAGCAATCACTTGTTAGGTCACCTCATCCCAGTCCTAATGAGCCAAGGGAGAGGTGCTACCATTCCACAGACCCACTGCGTGCCTAAGGGCTCTACACCATGAGGCCCATGGCCTCCCTTCTCAAAGAAGCAATTTAGATTAAACCCATCATTTCTACTTTTATTCTTATTAATCAATCCATTTCCAAGTATATGTGTTCAGGCTCCTAATTCACTTCCACACCATCATCCTGATTATGGTCTATTCTTCCCAGTTCTCCACTCCCTATCCTTCCCAACATTCCACTAGGCCCTCTTCATTATCACCAGACTTCTCTATTGTCACATCACCTTCTCAGAGACTCTCCCCAGAACACATTTCCTCACCTACAGGCCTTTAAAATGGGAATTGTTGACTTTCTCTCACATCATATACCTCATTGTGGGAAAATAGGTTAGCATTCTCCTTATTCACCTTTGCTGCTTCAAGACCATCATTTCCCTAACCTCTTGTAAAAATCATCACTTCCATGAAGTTAAAGAATTTGCTTATACCATCCTCTCCCCCATTCAATAGCAATCAAAACTCACATGTATGTAGGGCTTATTAAGTGCTAAATGCTGTTCTAAACATTTTGTGTATTTTAAATTGCTTAATCATAATAAAAGCGTCCTTGCTTCCCAGCTCCTTCTGGTCTCTATCACACTTACACAGATGCATTCTGCAGAGGATGTGAGATAGCACCATATTATCTACCTAGAGTGAATGTAGCTAAGACCAACCTGCTTCTTAATGTAAATTTGTCCCATTGAGAAACAGATGCCCAGGAATCTTAATTGTCTTGTATCCTGGGAACTTACAAGGAAAGGTTTAGAAAGACCGTAGCCCTGATATGGAGTTGATCTCAAGGACACAGGTGACACTCATCACCCTCTCCCATATCACCATTCTATATTCCTCTCACCAGTGATGAGAGGTGGTATAACCTCTTGTCTGGTGGTATAACCAAGTTGTTCAATACTGAGGTATCTGAGCCTCTTTTTATCATATCTTGTTGCCAAGCTCTGCTTGCTCCTTTTGTCTGTTTACTAGTGAAGCTGGGCACAGGGGTTATAACAGATAGGCAGGTGGAAATCTAAGTTACAAACATATTCTTCTGCTCAATCTGGCACTGAGACTGTTGCCTGAGGATGACGTTCTTGATCATACATAGACTCTCATTGTCTTGATACTCACTATACCCTTCCCGACTCAGTGGCTATCCAGATGAATCATCCTTGATGCTGAGCTTCATTTAAAGAAGAAATTTTGAATTAGAAGTGAGAGAAATGCCTGACAGGCACGGGTCAAATAGTTCTAGTCTTAAAATTAAGTAGTGAGTAGTTAAACTCTTCAGCTGCTTCCAGAGCTGCAAAACTCAGTTGAGTTTGTTGGTTTTTCCAAATAAGATTGCCATAATAATTAATATTACCTGTTTTCATTTTGTAGGGTTTTTTTTTTTTTTTGAGGGGGGGTGCTATTGCTATGTTAAAAAGGTGACAACTCTATATCATTGAGAGTCAGAAATTGGTAAGGAATGAGGGATGGATACCCATGATCCAACCAAAGGAATGGATTTTACTGAGCCATCACCCAACATGCTGTAGGCCTGATGACAGAGAATGAAATAGAAATAGAATAATGCAACTGTAACATAGCAAGTGCTTCTCTTAGATGGTATTATGTAGACCATTAAGTACTAATATAGTCCTTTCCTCAGTCTAATGATACAAAATAGGTGTCAGCAAACTTTAAAGAGCTAGATAATAAATATTTTAGACTTTGTGGACCATATGGTCTCTATTGCAACTATGAAGTTGTGCTGTTGTAAAGTGAAAGCAGCCATAGATACTATGTAAATGAACAGGCATGGCTATGTTCCAATAAAACTTTATTTACAAAAACACATTGTGGGCCAGATTTCACCTGTGGACTATAGTTCATCAACATCTAGTATAAAAGGAAGAAAACCCATAGTTTCTTGGCAACCGTGTCCTGTAGATACCTCACTTTTCATGAGATTTATTGAAGAAAGATGTGTTGGCAGGCTTCCATCAGGAGTAAGGGAGGCATAAATGAGTAGTGGCCACCCTTTTTGCATGCTTATTCATGAATTCTTTGTACTGCAATTTGCTTGTCATTATTACCAATCTTTAAATCCATGCAACTTCATGATAGTAGTGCTTAATTAATTTTTGGTAACTATTTCACAAATTATAATGAAACAATAAAAATATTAGTATTTCATATCTTTATAAATGTTTTCAAAGTTAGTAAAATGATAATATTAGTTCTGTTCGATGCTTAAAATGTGATATTAATATATAATTAGTTATATTTTAACTTTAGGTAAGCTAATAGTGATTCAGTGATACAAACTGTTAGATTACAAATGGCTTATGGTGTGGATACCATTAAGCATTAACTGGTGGTTATCACAAGTTATCTATCTTACCTACAACTTGTTTTAGAGGACCAGCAATAAGCATTTGTGAAGTTATATGTGTGCAATTCCTGTAACATAAGCTGAAATATAGGTTTCTGCAATAAACAAAACAGGAGCAGCATTTAAACTTGAAAAAGTGCACACTATATTTTATAATTGGAATTTAAGGACAGATTTAGAGACTTTGTATTTCCAAAGAATGGTCTCTTTCACACACTCAGCACAACATGAAAATTAAAATGTTACAGTAGAGCAAAAAAACTTGACAGTGTAGGCATACATTAAATATTAATTTTATTTTTGGAATGCATAAAAATGCACTAATATTTTATTTGGGCTTTTTAAATTACCTCCAGATATATGCACATTACATAGTTTATCTTTGGCCAAAGATTTGACACATGAGGTCAAAAATATGTTAACCTATCTCACCCCATTAAAACATTAGTGTATGGTGATATAATCATTTTGATTATTAAAATTTTTTTCTAGTTTGATTACTTAGTTGTGAAGAAAGGAATAAAAATGACTTCTTCAAAATAAATCCTATGTGTATTGGTAATCATCTGTGAAGGTGGTTTCCAAATTCCTAATTTCTGGCCTGAATCCTCAATGTAGATTGGAAAAGTACAAATGAAAGACTGTCAACTAAAACTCAGTATTGAAAATGTCACTTGGATTTTCTTTCTGTGCCTGTGATAAAGCTGCACATAACAAAATTCCAAGTGTCTTTGCTTTTTATCGAATTCAAATGCACTCACTAACATGTAGTTATTATGATGATTGCAAGCTCAGACTTATGGCAATAACTGTCTTTTATTTTTTCATAGGCAATTTGATCATTTGTTAATAAAACAGTGTATTTTGTAGGTTATGACATTCCACTGAAACAACTCTTGTTTATAGGATTGGCATTATGTACTGTATAGTCTTCAGCTGTAATAGTCTCACCATCATTTTTTCTGATTTTCTGATTTCCTCTTTGTGTAGATGCTAAAACTGAAGCAATGCTAACACTGCCAGAGCTAATACCATAACAAGTTGCTCCAACTCTCCAGATTCTCTTCAATTTATTGAGCTTTGCTGTCATATCTGACTTAGACTTCATACTACGTCAGATAAAGAATATGGTTTCAAGAGATAAAGGAGGATAGCAATTTTCAGACACATTTTTCTCTCCTCACCTTGCTAGAGATCTAGGCATACTATTCACCAGAAGACAGTTTATTTAAAGTGCTTATGTTTATACAGTTGAAAATATTTCAGTTGTCAAAGTCAATCTATTCCATAGAGGAGAATGTTTAAGAAAAGAAGAAAGAAAAATAAACTTAGGAGTTGCTGTGGTGAGATTTAAAAAATCATGAAGATTATTATTCAGGTCAAGTGTCATTTAAAATTGCTGAAGTCTTCCTGCTTTGCAACAATACAACTGATTCCGCATTGTCCTCCAAAACACAGTTTACTTGGTAGGAGAGGGCGCGGCTCCATGATCGCTTCTCTTCTTGAGTCCAGGGTTATTCAAGGCCAAGGTTCTGAAATTATCTTAGGTTACTTCTAAAAGTCCTTCTGGAGTTACAGGTGTAAACATTTCCAGAATTATTACATTTATTTTTATATTTCTAGCCCTCCACCAAAAAGCCATCTTTTAATTAAAGATACCTGTCCGGTTTCTGTCTCTTAAATGTGATGTACATATTGGGCTCCCATTCAGCTTTCACACACACATACTCTTTACATTCAAAGATGCAATAAAAGGTGACTATATTAAGGAGCAATATTAAAGTATACGCCTCCCATACTGAAATAAATTAATTTCACAATGGAATATTGTGGATTTACAAATAATCAGAGAGTCTTATTGCTTTATTATATGAAGTAAGACAAGTAAACTAAAAGTATTCTAGAAGTTTTAAATGGAAACATCTGTGTTCTCATGCACATAACTGAAAAATTTAGCTTCCACTCCTAAGTGCACTACTAAATTCTTGACAGTAAGTACGAATATTGATTTAAACAGAATTTTGGCAGCCAATCTCACAAACATAGATCACTGAGCACTAATCTCAGCTTAATGATATAAAATATAGTTTTATTTAATAACCAATATAATAAATATGATAAAAATAACAAAATGATAAAATCAGTTTTATCATTCAGCTTAGGATCTCATGTATGTGTATTCTTGAAGATAAGATAAATGCTACAAGAAAATATTGAAGAATTTGTTACAATTTATTTTAGAAATATGCAACAATTAAATTTATTTCAGGGTAAATAACAGAAAGGCATAATACAAGGAAATCATGAAATTCTTTTAAAAAACCAGAAACTATAAAAGCAGAAGCAACTACATGAGAAAGAATCAGAGGTACTTCATGGAGATGTTCAAGGTATTATTTTAGTAAAAGACTGTATGTGCAAGCTTAAGCCTTCTTTTTTTTTTAAATTAAAAAAAAAAATTATTTGATGGGCGCCTGGGTGGCTCAGTTGGTTAAGCGACTGCCTTCGGCTCAGGTCATGATCCTGGAGTCCCAGGATCGAGTCCCACATCGGGCTCCCGGCTCAGCGGGGAGCCTGCTTCTCCCTCTGACCCTCCCCCCTCTCATGTGCTCTCTCTCTCTCAAATAAATAAAATCTTTAAAAAAAAAAAATTATTTGAGAGAGAGCAAGAGCACCCACACACAAGCCGGGGGAGCGGCAGGCAGAGGGGAGAAGCAGGCTCCCAGCTCAGCAGGGGGCCTGATGCCAGACTCCATCCCAGGGTCCTGGGATCATGATGTGACTGAAGGCAATAGCTTAAGCTACTGAGCCACCCAGACGTCCCAAGCTTTATCCTTCTTGTATCAGTACCCAGACAAAACACAAAGCTAGACTATCTATCATTTGCTCCAACAGATAAACAAATAATTATCCAATATCTTCTTCAGAGATGTTCTCTAAGGATAGAAAAAACTTAGAATACATACATACAAACAACATTCTTGAAGTCTAGAAACATGCAAAATATACACAAATTAGCTGACTAGGAAACCCAGGGCACATAATGAGCAACTGAAAAAGAAAGTCAAGCGTTTTGGTAAAGGAGGTGCAACCAGAACTCAAGACATCTGTCTACACACAGTCCCGAAGAGTCTTTAAACTGAAACATGGCTCTCTTTTTGAGATCGTCAGGGCAGTGTGTGACACAAACAGGCACCTTAGGGTCCAGAGAGGGTTATATCACCACAGAGATCATATCACCACATGCCTTGAATGACTCTCTGTTTATTTAAAGAAAACTTATTATTCCAGAAAGGCATTTCAGCCTTTTAATAAAAGTTGTACTAACATGATTTTGTATGCACAGAGCTATCTAATGTCGGTGGGTGGTTTGAGAGAACCTGAAGAAAGTGCCAGAGGAGTTAATGACTTACATGTCTACACAAACCAATTCTCAGCTTTAAAGAGAGAAATTCACTGCATTAGCTCTTTGGGAACTTGAATTTCACATTTTTATTTCATAACAAACTAAATTAATTTTATCCTTAGACTTAAGATCTCTGTATTTAAAACTACAACTATTACACTGGTATGTGTATTATTAAAGATAAAAATTTTCAAACTCAAGGGAACTTTGGTCCAACGTTTTTTGAAGCAGCCACTTTAATTTATAAAATAATACATATAATTAAAACCTGACTGAGGAAAGTTCTTGAGTTATTAAATCAGAAGGATTTTTTTTTTCCCCATTTTATGTGCATGGGTATATATCACTTGTCTTTACGAACTACAGAAATAAGTACCATGACAGCAAGTTTTAGCTTAATAAATACTTTTACAAAAATTTAACTACAGTACCAACTCCTACTTATGATTTTATTTGCTGGTTCTCAAATATTTTCAGCCATAAACTTAGAGCTATTAGATAGTAATTGCAATGTAACCTTTGAGGAATATTCAATAAGTTACAGTACTTTCAGATTTTTATTTATTTTAGTAAATAATTTTCATATTCAGATCATAGCGTATTGTAAAGAGACTGTGGCAAATCAACCAATAACTATACTTTCAGGGATTGTGTGGGAGTAGATTTTAGATTTTATTTAGTCAAAAGACTCTGATAGGAATATTAATATAAGCACTGGTTGGAGTTTAAGTGCTCACTGTCTATTTTTTAAAGTTGAGTTCATTTGGAACACACATATTCTTAGATTTATTCAACAGTATATTTATGGCCAGACTGTCACTATTGTGTCATTTTGTAGGAGTGAGTAAAAATTCACCAAGGCAAGCACTCTCCAATTTAGAGCCACTTTACAAATGTATTAAACTGACAGGAAAAAAAATATGGCACAAT
Source organism: Phoca vitulina (assembly GCF_004348235.1). Taxonomy (NCBI): domain Eukaryota; kingdom Metazoa; phylum Chordata; class Mammalia; order Carnivora; family Phocidae; genus Phoca; species Phoca vitulina. The sequence continues at coordinate 38,429,892 of NW_022589708.1, read as the reverse complement.
CTGTCAGTTAAGTCAAACGAACAACAAACAAACCAACAAAGTCAATCAAACAAGCTTTGGCATTTTATATATAAAATAATTGTTGATGACTTCCAAACTTCATTCTTTAGCATAAAGTCTAGGTAGTAGGCAGAGATTATCAGAAAACTATCTTTTTTTGATACCATCCCATCAATTTTCTAAATTCTCTTTAATTGTTCACTTATCTTGTGTGATTTTTTTCCCCTTTACCATTTAAGAACCATGGTGATTACACAATGTCAGTTGGATAAACTATAATTTGTTACCATGTAAACTGTGCCTGTGACAGGGAGGAAATTTTATTATCATGATGATAATGACAATGAAGATGATGGTCTTGGGTGATAACTTTTATTCAATTTTTATTTCTCATGATTCTGCAATATTTCCCTGGCAATCAAGAAACAACCTACATTGGGGCACCTGGGTGGCTCAGTTGGTTAGGCGACTGCCTTCGGCTCAGGTCATGATCCTGGAGTCCCGGGATCGAGTCCCGCATCGGGCTCCCTGCTCGGCAGGGAGTCTGCTTCTCCCTCTGACCCTCCCCCTCTCATGCTCTCTCTCTCTCTCTCATTCTCTCTCTCAAATAAATAAATAAAATCTTAAAAAAAAAAAAAAAAAGAAACAACCTACATTGTTCTAGCCTTTCTCCACGGGTCATTTTGGTATATTACACATTTCTGTAGTGGTCATTTGTATATGATTCTCCCACATTAACTGAGTGAGGAATTTGAACTTGAGTTGTCTGTTCTTCCCATCTGACTAAACATGAGATCATATGCTTCCAGCAAGTAGCAGTAATAGAGGATATAATGAGGTGTAAACAGGTTTTGTGCAGAGAGGAAACTTCACCTTCTTGCCTTATACACTGTGTTTATATTCATCACTTTGTCTTTTTGCTTTCTATGCCCCATTACAAATGAAACATTAAAAGCAAAATAAACAAAGCCAGAACCAACAAAAAGATCGCAAAATAATTAAAGAAGAGATTAACTATGGACTTACATGGCCAACTGGAAGGGCCAGCCTTGATCAAGAGGTTACCTGTGACTAAATCAGTATCTACTATAAAAATCTATCTTCCTCATGTCAATATTAAAAAGAGAAAGCACATAATCAAGGAATGGAGTGTTGTGTATATTCCTTATAATTCCATGTGAGATTAATAATTTTGACACCTGAAATGAAAAAAGTGAAGGAAGTGCAGCCAAGTTTTCACTATTAATGTTTTTTCTCCCCTTACGTAGTTTGGTCTCTCAATCATACATCAAAAGATCAGACTACAGCAGCAGTACCTAGATGGAATAAAATTTTCACTTTTTAAAAACTGTCTCCCCAAGTAAGATAAATTTGTTGGACCCCTTGTTCTATTGTTAGTACTATGAGAGAAAAAAAAAAAAGCCAATTTATATAGGAACTCAATTTCTGGTCCTTGCTGAAGAGAAGTGGGTATTAATATTGCTATGCTCCTACAGAAAAAAATCAAGAAGGCACTTAAATGGTCTGAATCCCACACATAGACTGGCACTACTGTGGTTGACATGAAATCCACACCATCATAACGAAGTCTTGAGATGCAGCTCTACTCTTCTTCTCCCCAGGCTAGGAACAATGGGGAAGAATAGACATCCTTATAATGAGCCAAGATATCAAAAGAACCATTACTATTATGTCTTAGTCAAATACATCCAAGGTAAGCATACTAAGACCAAACAACCTTTTATTTTGAATCTTGGGATGGAGAACTGAGGAGTTGGGCAATTGTGGCTATTTCTGCCTTTGTCTTAAATATTAAACTTCTATTACACTAATTATGGCCAATTTTAAAAGGTTTAATTAAGGTGAACCACAGTGATGGCTGGAAAAAAATTTAAATTGATTAATTATTTAATTTTGTCTATAACAGAAGAGAAACAGAAAAGTTGTAAATATGTTTTGTTAGACAGCACATGAAATTTGGTGTGCCATGGCCCCCCCACCCCATCAATCTCCAGAAGAAAGCAGCCAAGATCGTTGTGTACATATTTTCACGCTTTGTGTCACAGATTCACTTCTAGTTGCCCAAACAGGAATTGAAGCCCTTCCAAAAGCCACCATATATATTCTGGAAATTGATAGCTGTGATTTATTCAGTAGCCTGGTATGAGAACTCTGCCTGCCAGCAAACTGTATATTGAATAGATCAATAGTGATTAATTAAATCAATCATATTTCTTTTTTTTTTTTTTTTTTTTTTTCTTTTTTTCCTATAGCAGGTACAGAGAGTTGGGAAGGAATAGAAAGCAGGAAGAAAATAGAGATGAATAAATTCATCAGTATGGGGAATTTGAGAAGGAAGCAAAGAATGCCTACTTCTGAAAGTATGATAAACTTTCTTAAGTTCTTAAAATTGCTGAATTTCCTAAAAGATATCCCTTGATATCTTTGAGGCCTAACTAATGGAGAAAATGTAAAGATGATTTTCTGTTCTAAAATTTTTGGTTAACCTTGCAATAAACACCCATTGTATGAGACCATTTGCTAATGCTTCTTTCTACTTCCTGAAAGAACCTAATCAATCCGGAAATAAATGTTCCCACAAAATAGTAGCTTGGGTTGTGATCCATTTAAGTAGTTAGAGATTACAATTGTTGTTTTATTGTTACTTCTGAATAAGAAGGAATAAGTGGATGCCACAGAAATTCTAGGAACCTTAGAGAAAATGACCATGGAAGCACAGTAGATGGTGGGATTAATTCTTAGCATGGAGTAGGGAAGGAGTCCTGGGCAGAAGACTACATATTTGGACCCACTGGAATTTGAAGAATGAGTTAAAGGACTTTATTATGTGAAGTAGGGGCTCAAGGGAATCCCAGAAAATGTGCAGACTGTGAAGGTATATGAGTGAACCATGTATTGAAACAGCTAAAAAAAAGCACTTCCAGAGGGATTAGAGAACCAAGGTTTGAATGTTTTAAAAAAATGTTATCTGTTCAATAGGTAGAATCACTCTCAAATAATTTTAACTTTCAAAAAGTCATTTTCTACTCTTGGAAATACTTATACCCAAAGACTTGGATTTCCCAAGTAGAGGGTAGATCTTCTAAAGGAATATTATACCATCATACCATATCATATCATATCATATCATATCATATCATATCATATCATCATATCATGTCACATTAAACATTATAATAATATCTTATTTGTGTTGGAAATAGTACTAGATCATCCACATGGTCTTCCCCAAATCTAATATTCTACTACTCTATTTAGATTTATGACTAAGTAATGAATCAAATATAGCATTTTAATGTAATATGGTCTTTAGAAAAATACCATACCAAAACCAAATATCAAACCCTTATTCAGATCATCCTCTGACATGTCCTGATGCTGTAAGAGGCATTATTGAATAATAATGGAATTCTATCTTGTATGTATTCTATATGAGACTACATTTTTTTAAGAAAATTCATCTTGAGACATCTTATAAGGATCTGAAGTATGAAATACTTTAACAATTTGATATATATTCTTATTCAGTAGTCTATTCTTTGTGTGTGAAAAAAAGAAAAAAAGTTCAAACTAGTTCAGTCTTCGTAAAAAGAGGTAATGGTGAATTTGTTGGCTTATGTAATTGAGAAGTCCAGCGCAGTATCTACAGTTTGGCAGTAAGAAGGAATTTATAAAGTTTCCTCAGCTTCACTAAGCAACAGTAAAAGAATGAATTTGGAATTTTTGCTTCAGCAAAAGGATATGAAGGTATGAATTCAAGAAATAAAGGTGGTAAATAATCTGTCTCAAATATCGCCAACACAGGGAAATTTAGGAGTTATTTAGGAATAGAGAGACTGTATCTGTTGATATTTCACTTAGCTTAAATAAAAGAAACACACAATTTTGTTTAAAAAGTGATTGCATGTGGGAATTTTATTTTGAAATGTATGCATCTTTATGTTGTTTATACTAATTAATATTGCTTCACCTCCTTTGTTTGATAATTATTTGAGCTGCAAAGCAAGTACTTGGCACTCTTTAAGTCATTGTTTTGTTTCATTTTATTTTATTTTAATTTTTTAGTAGACTGATATTGGAAACAGCTTCAATATATAGCTATGAATTTGAATATCAGCTTTTTTTGCAAATTATTGAAGCCATTAAATGATAACTATTACACTGGAAAAATAAATGCTGTAGGAGAAGTGAAAATTCTGTTTCTTTAAGGTATTTTTTATTCCTTGCTTACTCTGAAAAAGGAGGTGAAGTTACAAGATAAAAATGAATAAATGTAGAAATTATATTTTTCAGAATGTTACATGTAAAAATATGTAAATACTTTTCAAGGAGACTTGGGGAAAGTGATTATATGAATGAAGAAAATATGGGGTTAATACCAAGATTGAATCATTTTATTTTTTAAAATGAGCAGAGATTAGGTTGCAGTGTGATATGGGATCCCAGAGACTGAATTTAGGAGTGGTCTAACAAATTACATTAGAGTTCCTGGGCTAGTCAGACTGATATAAGGGAAGCCGGGCTGATTACATACAACTCAGCAGTTCAACAAGGAACAAATCCAAGAGTAAAAGGTGATTGCATTCACTGATCATGCACCGGGCTATTACTTCTCTGAGAAGAAGAGGAAGGCTGAAGTTTGAAGACAGAGGTCAATGGCAGGAAGACCTAAGATGTGTCAGATAAAGATTTGATATTTATAGTTGTGCTGCAGCACAATTTATCTCATAGTTTCTTTTGTTTTCTTTGAAATGTTTCCTTACTAGATTTCAGCAGGTGTATCAAAGTTTTAATAAAAATGATGATCCTTAGGAAAAAATGTATATGACTACAATAGGATAAATTATTTTTCTATATAATGAATTATAAAAAGCAATTAAAATCACAATTTGACGGAGAAAATGAGGAAAAAGAAGGCATTAGTTGATTGGCAGTTAATCTTAAAATTATTTCCTCAAGAAAGCGTATGCAAGTTTAACTAGCATGACAGATTCAGTGCACTCATAAATCTGGGAAGGACCACTTCCCCGACAATTGCTCTGTGTTAAGCCACCACTAGCATCCCCTAGGCTTCCTGTACAATTTCATGTGACCTTTAGTTAGATCTCATCTCTGCTTGGGAACTACTTTTTAAAAAATTTTCTCTGGGGTTGTAGCTGAATAAAGACTTAGCTATAATTAAACAGGAGTTACAGGGGAAAAAGGATGTAGGCATGCTAATGAGATTTAAAAAAAATGCTTTGGGATTTATCAATTTAGTAGTTAAATTATTGATGAGAAAGATTTCACTAATCAAAATCAGATTTAAGTGTATTTTCAAAGTTCAATTATGTTCTGCCAATTTGCTTTTTAATTAAAAATAAATAAATGATCTTAGACTTCCTTGGTCTATTTATGTGGAAACCAATTATTAATAAAATGTAATCACTACGGCTTTCTAAAGGTGGAGATCTTTTGTATGTTGCCGTTCTCTGTATTAAAAAACATAAACATGGCACTAAAAGAGGGCAGGCCACTTTTACTCTAAAGTGATTCTCACTAATGTATGTATACAGAAGTTACTAGCAGACATTTCAGAAAAATCTTTCAAAAAATCCCTATCAGTATACAGAAATGACCAAAATAGATTATTTAATATTATTTCACGTCTTTTATAATTTATCTTTTCATTTTATTTATATTTAATCTTATTTAGTGAGCATTATATTTATTTTTGTATCTTAACACTTAATTTAACACTGAGTGCTTACGGGGTGATGCATTTTGTATAATTCTATTTATTTAAAATGGTCAAAGTTTAAACTTTATGTAGTTAATTGACTATTTTTCTGAGTGAAAATGTCCATATATAGGGCATCAATTTTCTAATAAAGCCTTTTTTCCTGGTGTCTTTATATAATTTACCTGTGCTCTCTGGACACTTCTATTTCTTAAATGTAGGATGGAGATAAAGTTAACATTGTGGTCCTATTTTTGTGAAACTTTCTCCTATTCAGTTTCTAATTTCAACCTGTGTTCTATTTATTTTAAATTACTGAACTTTTGGACGCTGCTTTAGTTTCTGCTCGCCTAAAATTGGTCTTTCTCTTAACCTACCATCCTACTTACCCTTTCTTCTAAAAATCCTGTTTAATAATCTCAGTATTATAAAGATTAGTCTGTCTTTCAATGACTGGGAACTTTTAAAATAGAGCATGCCTCCTTAATATATGTGTATTTATTTATTTATAAAATAAATGGGTGAATCACTCTAAATAATAGGCTTCATTATTTTATTTTACTTATTTTTTTAAAGATTTTATTTATTTATTTGTCAGAGAGAGAGACAGAGACTGAGCAAGCAAGGGGAACGGCAGACAGAGGGAGAAGGAGCCTGATGCAGGACTTGATCCCAGGACCCCCAGATCATGACCTGAGCTGTAGGCAGACACATAACTGACTGAGCCATCCAGGTGTCCCAATTTTATTTTATTTTAAAGATTTATTTATTTATTTTGGAAAGAGAAAGAGAGAGAGAGTGCAAGTGGCGGGGGAGGGGTAGAGGGAGAAGGAGAAAGAATCTCAAGCAGACTCCCCACTCAGCGGGGAGCTGGTTATCCCGCTTAATCCCAGGATCCTGAGATGATGAGCTGAGCTGAAATTAAGAGTGGGACGCTTAACTGACTGAGCCACCCAGGTGCCCCTAGGCTTCATTATTTTAAAAAAACTTTACTTTGTTAAGTTAAAATCTGATTCTCATTCCAGTTTCTTTAAATACTTATTCAAATATTTCTCAGTGCTAAAAATATAACTCAAAATATAAACATTAAATGGAAGAATCATGTCAGTGGTTATTCATATTTTATCTTGAGTCACTTTCAAATTACATTCACTAAGATTTATTTTGGTTGAAATTTCACAAGAATCCATTTTTTTCTTTTAGTTTTGTTGAAAACTTTATATATTTCTTGTCACAAATCAGTTGTTCTTTCAAACTAAGCACAATGTCTTGCATTTGTATATTTATTACAAATGGTTTTAGTAAACTACTGATAGTTTCTGGAAGATTTTTTAACAAGTTAGGAACTTCTATTTCAAAGTTTTGTCTGTTTTTTAAGTGTATAGATAGGATTTTTTTTAATGGGTGGTACACATATATCATTACCAACAACCAAATAACATAAAGGAAACATTTCCAAATAACTGTTTTTTAAACACCACGTGGCACACCACATTTCTTTCCAAGGGCATTTACCTTCTTTCTGACTTTTTGTTAAAATGTTCCATTTTTCTTAGATATACAGATTAAATGTGCTTTTTTCAAGAACTGATGGGCAGTATATACTGTTGAAAATACACTACCTTATTAGTGTCTGTCAGAATAGTAATGATAGGCCAATAAATTTGGATGTCTTTTTTTTTTTTTTATAAAGGAAAAATGTATAATCTATCTTTAAGTTCTGCAACCCATTTACTCTCCCCCTTGGATAACTGTAAATGTCTATGTGGAAAAAAAGTAGTTTCTTAGTCAATCCTTATCTTTTTTAGCAAATTACTATAAAGATTTACCTATATTTTAAAGGCGTTGACTTTATATAATTAGGCACATCAGTGACATTTTGCAATTCTTTCGGTGAATTCTTTGTGAAATAACTGAACTATGAATAATGCAATAAATGAATTTCAAATATAATATCCTAACTAAACACAGTGGACATAAATCCATATTTCAAATAGTGTTCTAGATAATAGTTTTCCGAATTTTTTTAACAACTTCATTTTATATGTGATTAAGTTGTAATCATTTTCACCTGAACATTTAAATGACTGTCAATGCTATCATTTTCTTGTTAGCGGATGCTTGCATAATTGGTCTTATCTCAGTCTGCATTTTAGAAGGAATAGGAAGCTTTTAAGATGTTTATCAATTTTGTGACTGTTAGTTTGGTTAAATAGAATAATTTGCAAACTCCTTAAGTGGGAACACATAAACTGCAATAAATTGCCATACAATGAAAGTGAGTGGTGAGGTTTTAAGTGCTTGTCTGCTGTAAAACTAAACTTTTTTTCAGCATATATAACCTATTTTATAATGTGTGGCTACTTGATACATGGAATAAAAAAAGACAACAGTTATGGTACAAATGTTGAATATTAGCAAAGCTTAATTTCCCTCCTTTGGTAAAAATGATTACAAACAAATAGTTCTATTTTTCCTGCTTCCCATTGGATCATATGTAACTATTCTCTTATGCATTCACCTCTCTTTGAAGGCCACAAAGATAGAAGAGTTGGGTGAATTTTCAGATTAAGGGTCATTTGCTCAAAATTCAATAAAATAGCCTTCGCTAAGGACCACTGAAGTACTTAAAAAAAAAAAAGAAAAGAAAAAGGAAAAACCAACCGTAGTTTGAAAAGTATTATTGATTGAATTTTGTTTTTTTACTTGCCTATAGAAACACACAGAGAGCACTTGTCAATGCAAAGAAAAGCCCCATGAAGTAGTGGGTGTGTGTGTATGTAATACACAGCATAATGTGGGTGCTTGATGAATGTTGGATAATGGTCACAATAACTGTTAATTTAATTATACACTTCCTGAAATAATACTATCTTAACCCACTTTCTTTTCAAATACTGTTTTCAATCTCTTGGGAGAGGAAAAAAAATAATCTGCAGAAGTTTTTCTTTGATTTAAGTTTAAAGGAAAATGACAACTGGATGTTCAGTTTTTGATAATGATCTGTATTTATTATGGTTGTAATGTTATTTTAATAATGTTGAGGAAAGGGATGCCTGGGTTGTGCAGTTGGTTAAGCCTCTGGCTTGGTTTTGGCTTAGATCATGATCTCATGGTCATGAGATCCAGCCCCGAGTCAGGCTCCTTGCTCGGCTGGGAGTCTGCTTGGGATTCTCTCTCCCTCTGCCCCTCCTGCTCATGCTCTCTCTGAAATAAATAAATAAATCTTTAAAAAAACGTAATGTTGAGGAAAAAATAAAATTAAAGTTTGTCTTTTATAGTGGCCATACACTTCTAGGAATCTTTGAAGACCCAAAGATTTATATTATGAGAAAAGGGAATCAAATTTTCCAAAAGAACACTCTAGTATAAATAATACTGCATGTTTATGGGTTTTGAGTTTACATTTAAAAACTGTGATATTTCGGGACGCCTGGGTGGCTCAGTCGTTAAGCATCTGCCTTCGGCTCAGGTCATGATCCCAGGGTCCTGGGATCAAGTCCCACATCGGGCTCCCTGCTCGGCAGGAAGCCTGCTTCTCCCTCTCCCACTCCCCCTGCTTGTGTTCCTGCTCTCGCTATCTCTCTCTCTGTCAAATAAATAAATAAAATCTTTAAAAAAAATAAAAAATAAAAAAATAAAAATAAAAACTGTGATATTTCTCCAGTACCGTCAGCTCCTGGTATAGTGGTACCTTACTGATATCATCATTTCTTTATAACTCACTGCTGTGTCCAGCCCATAGAAACCTGGACACAATAAGGTAGAGTTATGTTACATTCCCATGAACACATGTTGTTTTAACTTGACATTATTCTTTTATTACTTTTTGTTTGGGTCTCCTGGTATGGAACTGATAAAGAAAGCTAACATTTTATTATGTTCAGTGTGTATTTGATTGTGCCCTCATTATCTTAGCTTCAATGTATTATTTCCTTTGTGTATACAGTATAATCCCATTAGGAGTTATTGTTCATCTCCATAAAACTAGAGCAAATGCCTAATCTCTGTAAGCATAGTTGCTGTCCACAGAATCTGGATATAATTTTTATCTACTGATGGGGCCATCTTAAACCTTAAAAGTAATTTTGAGTATCCATTGTCATATTATAGCCAACGAAGAAACAAAGGCATTTTGAAAAAATTTTCTGGACAATGAGAGTATGGTTGACATCATCTTTTAATGCCAAAAGTTTTATTATCATCAATTTCTTTAAGTAATGTAAGGTATATATTTATTCATCCAGCTTATATACATGAATACATACATGCATACATATATATTTGTTGCCTAGATTGAATATGTATATAAAATAATGATAATAATGAAATTTAGGGAACTTTATAAGACTTAAGATAATACATATAAAGGAAAGTAGAACAGTTTCTGGGACATGATAATACACAAAAATTGTTAGTTATTATTATTAATGGCCTATTTATATTCACATCTTTTTAAAATCTAAACAATAACATTATATACAGCACGTTGGAAAGATAATTGTATCACTTTTAACTAATAAAATTGAGTTTTATTTATTTATTTATTTATTTATTTATTTATTTATTTATTTGCAGGGGGTGCAGAGGGAAAGGGAAAGAATCTTAAGCAGGCTCCACACCTAGCGCGGAAGCCAATGAGGGACTCCATCTCACAACTCAGAGAACATGACCTGAACCGAAATCAAGAATCAGATGCTTAACCAACTGAGTCACACAGGCATCCCTAAAATTGAGTTTTAGACGCTAAATTTCCTAACTTAGTTCCACACATCTTGCTTATGAGTGTTGGAGAGTTTTTTTCATTCTCTAGTAATATTCCAAAATGTGAAATTATTTTCTTCTAATTTACTGTTTTGCAAACACATTTTCTTTTTAAATTTAAACATTAGAAGGATGGATTTTATGACACATTGTGGTTTAAGAAAGTGTGTTAACTACTGAATATTAATCAGCTAATTTTTTAAATTACTCTTTGAGCTAGTCATATCATTTCTTTGTTACTTTCATTTAGTGCAAATTTGTTTTGGATTTATATAAATAAATTCCATGATTACACTTTATGATACTTCTTTGAATATATTTGGCATAGAACTGAAAGAAAAGATAATATTTTGGTTCATACAGTAGAGTATTTGATTTTTATCCTCATCATCTTGACTGTCATTTTAATGATGAGGAATATAGGCTGTGAATGAATGAGCGTAAGAGAGAATGAATTCAATTGAACAATACTCTGAGGAATTTGGTTTGGACATTTAAAAAAGCAGTACCAACTTAATTCAAAAAGGGACATAGGTATCTAAGAAAATTTAAGGGAAAATATATCATTGTAATATAACTGCAAAGATAATGATATAGAGGAGAGAGAATTGTCATGAGTCTTAGTTGGAGTTGAGCTGAGGGCTGAGGTTGGTATGATTACATACCAAGAAGTGACATCTGAGGATGGTTTACAAGGTGAGATGGAAGGAAGGTTGATTACATGAGAGATAGTGAGATGATGCAGAAATAGTAAAAGGCCAAATATGTATAGTGCTTCACATTCCCACATAATTTAAAAATTGAATGCAGTATTTGGAGTTAGGGAAACATTAGGAATTATTCTCCCCATTTTATAACTGAGAAAAGTGAGGTTCATAGAGGGTGAGATTTTTCAAAATAACACTGCTTGAATGGTCACAGCTGAAATGAAAGCCTAGACTTTTAGGGCTAATGCAGTGTTCTTTTCGGCATACCCCACTGCCTCCTTAAAAAAACTAAATCTCTTATCCTTGTGTCCAAATTGGGGTGTCAGTGGGAGTCTGGACTCCTAGTCATTTTATAATCTCTGGTGTGTGGAAAAGGCAGGGGCTGATATGAAGAAAATCAAGGAAATTAATGGCCAATTTTCCCAAGATGGCATACTGCAAACAACTTCTTAAAGTAGATTAATGTATATAATTTATACTTATACTGAAAACTTTGAGAAAGAAAGAAAATAACAAGCTTTTACAGCCTTAGCAATTTTTATTCCTTTCTACTTCTCTTCCTCATATGTCATCTTACCTTGGAAATCAATAAAAAGGATTCTCTTTTAAATCCATTTATGTTCAGATTCAACTCTGAATTCAACAAGTGCTTCAAAAAGACAAACTAACCTAGTTTTCTAGACCCCATGAATTTGCTCTGCTGGATATAGATGCCATTTTAGATTCTTGTATGTCCCAAAGCTTATTTCTGAACATGGTTTCTCTTTTTAATACAGTCTCCATCTTTCTTCTCTTATCCTTGCTGACATTTCATTTCAATCAGGGTTGAGACCTCGTCTTCAATCTTTTTGAATCAACTTTTGATGGAGATAGGTGGTTTGTTAGCAGCAGCTCCGATTAGGAGCAGTGGTGTCTGTCAGTCTTTGATTTTCCCCCTACAGGTCATTGTTTATCTTATTTCTGTCTACTTTAGAGACTTCAGTGAATTTTAAAAATATATTTAAAAGCCAATTTACCATTTTGAAAGTGATAGTTTCCTTTCACTGTTGTTGTTTTTGTTATATTCAAGGACATAGTGTTATATTTTGATGGAAGTTGTTCTGCTTTATTATCTACTAAAATCATCAGAGAAATGAAAAATAATGTTCCCAGGGTGTAAGCTATACCCTGGAAGTGTGTTAACATTTTTGGAAGTTGCATTATTCTTTAAATCCAATAATGAAACTTCTGATAAATAAGTGCTTTAAATAACTATTTTCAAGGAAAGAATTATATTAAAAAATGACAGCATTCGATATGTTCTATTGTTTCTGACATTATGACTAGATAAATTAATGAACTGTAGCCTTTTCTTAATTAAGAAATTTATTAGCTGAAGCCCTCATTTAATGACAGATGTTAATTTTTTTATTCCTAGAGGATATAAGGAAATCACAAATCCCAGGAATTTAAGAACAAATTCCAGGGTCATTTGCTATGGAAAATTAGTGCACAAGCACGAGATATAATCTCATAATAAAGGTCGGACTAGTTAAACATAAGGAATAAATCCTAGATTGAAAGACCATAAACTATGAACACAGTCTGGGGCTTGTAAGTCTTTGCTTGAAAATTACGATTTAAGACAGGGTAAGAAGACTAGAAAGGCAAAAGCTTAGAGATTTTTGTTGTTGTTGATGGCGGTGGAGGTGTATATTTTTGTGGGTGGTAAAATGACAAGATTGAATGAATTAGAGCAGATGGTATTTCCTGAGTCATAATTTGAAAGAATACTCAGAGGGTAGAATCTCATTAATGTGAAAGATAAGCAGTACAACTTGCTCATTAGGCAATGTAGAACCTGACTTATTATTATTTTTCATATAATCACTAAAAAAATCCAGTTAAATACTATAGCATCCAGATGAGGGAAATAAAGGAATGAGAAATGAAAGTAAAATAACCAGAATTAAAGTTATTTTGTTTTAGAATTTTTGTTTTAGAATTGTTTCCTACCTACCCTCCGTCATATAATGTCATTTGCTGAGAACTATTCACAGTTCTGAAATAACATACCAAGACAATTTTAAAACATTAACTTAATAAGTAAGGAAATAATGAAATTATTTGAAATAATGAATAAAACTGTATATTCAAATATAAGATGATTTCAAAGAACTTAAGTAAAAGTCACCTTGAGAAGAGTAGTATCTGTTAAAAAAAATGTTCTATTAGTACTGAATTACGTTGAGCCAAATAAATGAAATAATAAATATGTGAGAAATACTACTTAAGGTAACAAAGAGGAATTTGGAACACACGAAGACATATACATGTATACATAATACCAACTAGAATTACATTTAGATGGACTAAAGAGAAACACATAACATAAGGATTCATACAAAAACTAGAAAACCTAGGTCAATCAGATATTCTTTTCTAAACAAAACAGTAAGGAGAAAAAAACACAAAAGAGGACATGAAGAAGTTTGACTTCATAAATCATGTAATTCCATATACCAGAAAGTACCACAAATAAAATTATATAAATAAAAATTTTTAAATGCCCAGTATGTACATATAACGATATATAAGTATGAAAAGAAAATGATCATAATAATACAAATTTTTAAAAAATTAAAAATAGTTATATCAAAAAAGTCAGGACTACTAACAATATACAAAAATTTAAAATTAACATAGGAAAACTTTTTGTATATTAGTAAGTACAGGAAATATAAATTAAAAGTGGCAAGTGTCAATTTTCTGCCTATCAAGATGACAAAGAATAAAATCAGTTCTATCTCTTGTTGATGTTAGCTCAGTAAAACTCACTCTTGCAGTGATAGTGTTGTGGAAAAATAAAAATCAGACCGGCGAGAGACCAAGTGACACTCGGAGAAGTAGGAGAACTCATACCCCAGCAGACCCAGATGAGTTCGTGCTGGAAATTCTGGGCCCCGGGCAACAGGGTAATAGGGCTTTTATAGGGGATGGCAGGCAGTCAGGTTCCAAGGGCTGTGCTGACCCCTGGTAAGTGGGTTTAAAGTGGGTGAGCCGGGCTGCTTTAGGTGGGAACAGTAGTGCAGGGAACTTTTGGAGGGAAGCCTGTTTACAGAAGCAGAAACGGCTGGTTATCTCTTGCTCCCAGCAGGGCTTCTGGTTAGCTCTAGCTTATTGTTAGTAACTTTCCATCTTCTGGGGCCTCCTGGCCTGGGCCTGCTCTGGGTCATTTTCCTCTTCATTAGCTGGTGATGATATAGATTGGTCCACAATCCTTCTAGAAATGAATTTGACAGCATGTAACAAGCTTCTAAAATACTCATACACTTTGAGTAGCAGTTCCATTTATAATTTTTAAGGAAATAATGATAGGCTTGTAAATATTCCTTATGAACAGGATGTTCACTACGGCATTATTTATTATGATGAAAAATTGGAAACAAGCCATCTGCTCAATAATAGAAGACTACTTAAACTATTATAAACTGCTAATTTTGAATATGCTTCAGCTATGTAAAATGATGTAGATAATTATTTAAATACTTGGAAAATATTTATAGAACATTTGTCTTAGTCTGTCCGGACTTTTATAATAAAATACCACAGATCGGGTGGTTGATCAATGGTAGAAATGTATTTCTCACAGTTCTGGAGGCTAAAAGTCTGAGTTCAGGATGCCAGCATCCTCTGATGGGGGTCCTCCTCCAAGTCATAGGCTGTTTGTATCATAACGTGGTAGAAGGAAGCTTTCTGAGGTCTCTTTTATAAGAGCACTAATCCCATTCCTGAGGGCTCCACTCTCAGACCTACAAGTAAGCACAGTAAAGAGATAGAGGTAACCAGAAACAGAAGGAGAAGTCATTTTAGACCCCCAGCTACTTTCTGTGATCCTATGCTTTACCAGCTCTACTTGCCCTAGCACACTTCCTCTGGAACTTCCTAGGAGTATCAGAATAAAGAAATGCAAAAGAATTTTAAGGGACAAAGGGAATGCATAAACTAACAGTCAGCACCAGGCCAGGAAATAGCCTAACGTTATCAGAAATGATAAATCAGTGGTAAAACTCCCAGGGCAGTTTCAAAAGGAAGCAAGGCCCTGCATTCCTTACCGGAGAAAAAGAGCCCAAGACCCCATCCAGTTTATACCAGCTCTAGCAGCCGGCGGTTAGTCCCTTCTTCTTGTCCACAGTAACCTCTGCTTCTGCTTCCTTGTAATGTTAAAAGTCTCCACCCTAGGAGGAGCATAAGCTTCATTAACATAACATAGGATGCCTGTACAAGCATTTTTCTAAGTTTGCCTGCTCAGTCTTATCCCCCCCCTTATTCGGGATGACAATATTCCCCCCTTTCTGAATATTCACCTTAACCTTAAATAAAAGAAACTCACCCCCACTTGGAGAGTCACAGCTTTGGAAATTATTCTTGTGATTTCCTTATTTGCTGCAAATAATTGCCTTTGTGTGACAACTCCACCTGAAGCAGTCTCTACCTCTAACTCACCAAGGAGGAAACGCACAGTAGGTCTGTTACGTAGGCACCTCCCAAATGCTCTACCTCCTAATACCATCATATTGTGCATCGAGATTTGAACACACGAATTTGGGGGACACACAAATATTCACGCCATAACAACATTGTTAAGCTAAAAATAGTTTACAAGTTATAATGCACATCATGATATACAAATGTAAGTTTTGAGAAAAAAGACTAGAAGGGATACCCTAAAATGTTAGTAGTTGTTACCTCTGAGAAATAATCAGAATTCTCCAAGTGACGCCTTACTTAAAACTAAGAGATATTGATAAACATCCTTTTTAAATTTTGGTTGAACTGTTTCATCAAATACAGTTAAATATATATATATATATATATATATATATTTTTTTTTTTTTTTTTTTTTTTTAATTTGACAGAGAGATAGAGAGAGAGTACAAGTAGGCAGAGAGGCAGACAGAGGGAGAGGGAGAAGCAGGCTCCCCACTGAGCAGGGAGCCTGATGCGGGGCTCAATCCCAGGACCCCGGGATCATGACCCGAGCCGAAGGCAGCTGCTTAACTGACTGAGCCACCCAGGTGCCCCCAGTTAAATATATTTTTAATATAGTCTTTCATAAATTCTAATTTTATCATTTTGAAGAATCATTCATTCTGCTATTTATTTAGTAATTTATCCTTTTATTCAATCGGCCATATTTTACTATTTCTTAAATGGTAGGCATTGTAGTAGATGCTGGGGATGCGTAATAAAGAACAAAACGGAATGTTCTCTATTCCCAGAAAGCTTAATTTTTGTGCAGTCATTTTATAAATAATTAAAATTCCATGATGATTAAGACAATGTAACTATTCTCAAGAAGATGGTCATCAAATATTTTTCTTAGGTAACTAATCAGAGATTGATAGAGCTTTAACTTTTGCCTGAGCTTTGGAAAACATTTCCAAAGTAGATTTGGCACAATTCTAGTTCAAAATATTCTAATAAGTATCATGAAAAGAAAGAAAGAAAATAAGAAAGAAAGAAGGAAAGGGTTAAAAGGAAAAGAAAAGAAGAAATATTAGTGCTTCATAAGTTTGATAAATGAGGAAGTGATTATTTTCTTGTCAGAATTACCAAAGTTTTAATATGCTAATATGTGTCACCAGATTTAGAAGGGATATATTTTGTGGAATTTCCCAACCTTCCAGAACCCTGGAACTCCATTTTGATAAAAACCTTCCATACCTAGTGTTCTGTGTCCTACACTGTAGAAAACACTCATTTAGAAATTATTTGTTTGAATGGAAAACCTGCCATTTACTATGAAAGAGTTTTGCTTAATACCTCTAAATTAAACAAATACAGGAATATCAATCAAAAAGACATTATTGTTAAAATCCTTAACTAATATTGCAGTTGGGGAAAAAAAAACAATCCTTCTCTAAGGCAGAAAATGGTGAATACCAAAAATACTTCCATTCATAAAACTGAAAATACACTATTATATTTAAACACTTAGTCGCTTATAATTCAATTCTAAAGACAGTGAAAAAGTTTTTTAAGATAATTTGAATGCTGAATTTGAAATGCTATTTGGCTTCTTGTATTTCTGCAATAAACTAATAAAAAATTGAAATTATAAGACAACTAATAACCTATTCATTATAGGAACCTATAGGAAGACAATGAGATGGGAATTGACTTCCAATTATCAGTATACACATTCAGAAACAATGGTATGGGAAATGGAAGTAGCAAATTAGTTACTGGAGGAGAGTCCAGATATTGTGTGCATTAATAGAAAATTTTATATATCAAATTGTGGCATTTCAAATCAGAGGGAAAGAACTGACTATTTTGCTAGTATATTGGTATGATTGGCTAGCTATTGGAATTTTATACTAAAAAATATCAACCCTTCTCATACTATAAGAATACACAAATTCCAGATAATTTAAAATTTTAATTTAGTTGCTTGAAGCAACTAAAAATACCAAATAAAATATTTATACATATTGGGGTGAAGACATTTTTTACCAAACTAGTTCTAGAAAAAATATACTAATATTATTTGGCTTTTTTGTATGTTATATATTCATGACTTGAAGCTTTTAATATGAACAACGTTAAAAATAATAGGCATCAGATTTACAGTAAATACAGTACTTATAACATGCATAGAAAGGTGAATATGTAGAATGCATAAAATACTTCTATAAACTAATATAATAATAATTATTTTAATAATAAACATGGACAAAAGATCTGAGCAGACAATGGGCGCCTGGGTGGCTCAGTCATTAAGCGTCTGCCTTCGGCTCAGGTCATGATCCCAGGGTCCTGGGATCGAGTCCCACATCGGGCTCCCTGCTCAGCAGGAAGCCTGCTTCTCGCTCTCCCACTCCCCCTGCTTGTCTTCCTGCTCTCGCTATCTCTCTGTCAAATAAATAAATAAAATCTTTAAAAAAAAAAAAAAAGATCTGAGCAGACAATTCACAGAAGAAATAAAAATAGTCCAAACAATTATGATAGTACATCTAACCCTAAAACTATTTATGGAAAGGTAAATTAATCACAACAGTAAAATATTAAAACATTTCACTATATATGAAAATGTTTGGCAAAGGACACACTCAAAGAATGCTGGTAGATGTATAAATAGCTATAGATTTCCAAAGGGTAATATATTAATATTTCTTAATATTTAAATTGACATATTTTGATTTCTACTTCCATTTTTAATATTATATTATACAAAATAGTCAGCATATGATCAAAGGTATATGTACATATATAATTGTATGCATAGTTATAAACATTATTTATACTATTGAATGTTTGGCAAGGAACCAAATATTCACCACTATGGAAATAGTGAAATAAATAATGAAACATGTTAATGTGAAGAATTATATATGTGCATTTTTAATTGGAAAACCACTATTATTAAATATCAAAGCAACTCACAAAACAAGTTTGCAGAATGATTCCTTATTTATATATAGTTTCTTAATTAATGACACACATATAAAGTATGAGAAGATACACGCATAGCTGTACTATCTGCCTTTGCCTCTGATGATAGGAGTGGGTATATATATATATAACAATCCTATATATATACCCGTATATGTATATTAGAATTGCACTTGAAAACCATGTGTGTGTATATATATATATATATATATATATATATACACGTATATGTGTATATACATATACGTATATATATATATGCTGAAGCAGGATTTCAAATGCTATTCTGAACACTTAGGTACTACGTAAAGTTTACATAGTGAGTTTTCATTATTTTGGTACTTTTTAATTAAAATTATAAAAGCAGGGGTGCCTGGGTGGCTCAGTTGATTAAGCATCTGACTTCAGCTCAGGTTGTGATCTCCGGGTCCTGAGATTGAGCCCTACATTGGGCTCCCTGCTCAGTGGGGAGTCTGCTTCTCCCTCTCTCTCTCTTTCTCTCCTCTCTCTCTCTCTCTCTGCCACCCCCCCCCCAACTCATGCTCTCTCTCAAATAAATAAATAAAATCTAAAAAAAAAAAAAATTGTAAAGGTATGTTTTTGTAATTTAAAACTACAAAGTATTTGTTTCATTTATTCCAGATTGTTGACATTAGCATATTTCAGATAACTTCAATCATACAGGAGAACATAGAGACATTTTTCAACTAAATTCCCAACTTCAGCATTATATCTTTTGTTTGTATGAACTTATTTTTGTTTTGCTTCCCCAAATCTCTAAGTCTAATTTTAAATTGTTAATAGATGTTTCCAGGAAGAACTGTAAAATATAATTAAATATGTTGTTTAAAGATTGCAAAAGAGGAACAAAGAAATAAAATATCATTTTACTACATCACTCCAATCTATCAGGTAATTTCAGGAAGTGGATATCAAGTTAATCAAACTGAACTCTCTTGTTCTGATCAGTCACACACAGTCCAAACACATTCTTCATACATTTTTTATTTTATCAGGACTGTGGCAAATCAAAAAAGTGCTTCATCAGTGGATTTTATGTTCTTTCTTCCACTCTCAACAACAAAATGATGCTTTATTAAAAGGCTGGCTGTAAGGATTACTGAAGGGAGAGGAAAGGTAGAGAGCTTCCAGAGAAAAAAATCATTTGTGTCCCAATCACATTTTGTCCTAGAGCAAAATTATGTCTTTACTTGTTTTTGGCAGAGAATCAACATTAGCCATTACCTTGTGTTGCTCTCAGGGCAGCAGGTGGACAGACGGATAGCAGGAATGATTTGATAGATGCAGAATTCAGGAAGAACAAGCAGCTGCTTGAGCCATACTCTCACCAGGTGAGGACTTGAGGGGAGATAACAATGACTGCACGGGGCTTGCTTTCTTGGCAAAAACTGTTATTTGGCATGGAAGAAGCAATTTCAATATGCTGGTTAATGGCTCTACAATGGAGACTCATACTTATTACAGAGATGAGCTTTATCCAATAGATTTTCCAGGAACCTTGATACAGATTTCTCAATAGACACATTTGTTCAGGAAATTTTCACCTCTTATGTTTGCACTAGAAGTCCTCAGTTATCTTCCTTGGAATCAGTGTGACAATGTAGGATGTCGATGATTTAAAAAAATTTTTTTTTAGTTGATAAGATTTTAATTTTCTATTTGTGGTGCTGAGTTTCAATATATGAGAATCAAGGTAAGTGTTAACCACTGCTTTCCTATGACTAAGTCTCAATTATGACAAGTCTCATATTGTTTTTCTTACATACTGTAAACCACTTTAGGAAAGCTATATTAAAAAAAAATAAACTGTCCCTATTTGTGGAGCATTTAAAAAGGTAAAGGTATATGAAAAAATATATACAAAAAGCTTTTTTCATAAATAAGGCTTTCCAAAGTCAATGTCTTAGGTCATAGGCTCAGAATCTCAAAGGACTGCCCAACAATAAAATAAGAAATTTGTGAATAAGCATGAAAATTTAGGTTGTTTAAGAAAAATTAAAATAAATGCACTGTATATGAAATATGACTGTATTCAAATTACTGTAATTTATTTTAAAGAATTTTATTTATTTATTTATTTATTTAGAGAGAAAGAGAGAGAGAGGGTGGGACGTGGGGCAGGGAGAGAGAGAGAATCTCAAGCAGAGTCCCTGCAGAGCATGGAGCCCAACACAAAGCTCTCTCTCAAGACCCTGAGATCATGGCCTGAGCCAAAACCGAGTCGGATGCTCAAACCACTGAGCCACCCAGGTGCCATGATTTGAATAACTGTGGATTTCTCATCAGAAATCAAAAGACCAGCAACGCTCAGTTTGTTTCCTGAGATTAATAATTCCTCATATTGGGGCGCCTGGGTGGCTCAGTCGGTTAAGCGACTGCCTTCGGCTCAGGTCATGATCCCAGGGTCCTGGGATCGAGCCCCGCATTGGGCTCCCTGCACAACGGGGAGCCTGCTTCTCCCTCTCTCTCTGCCTGCTACTCTGCCTACTTGTGTTCTCTCTCTCTGTCAAATAAATAAATAAAATCTTTAAAAAATAAATAAATAAAAAATTCCTCATATCAGTGGGGGGTGGGAGGGATGGGGTGGCTGGGTGATAGACATTGGGGAGGGTATGTGCTATGGTGAGCGCTGTGAATTGTGTAAGACTGTTGAATCACAGACCTGTACCTCTGAAACAAATAATACATTATATGTTAAAAAAAAGAAGAAGATAGTAAGAAGGGTAAAATGAAGGGGGAGGGAATCGGAGGAGGAGACGAACCATGAGAGACTATGGACTCTGAGAAACAAACTGAGGGTTCTGGGGGTGGGGGGATGGGTTGGCCTGGTGATGGGTATTAAAGAGGGCACGTATTGAATGGAGCACTGGGTGTTGTACGCAAACAATGAATCATGGAACACTACACTGAGAACTAATGATGTAATGTATGATGATTAACATAACATAATAAAATTAAACAAAACAAAACAACACAAAACAAAACAAAAAAAGAAATCAAGAGACCAGGAAACAGTTGAATGATATATTTAAGTTGCTGAAAGAAAAGATCTGCCAAGCTAGAATTTTGTATCTTTATCTATGTCTATATGTGTATCTATCCATATCTGTATGTATAGCATTTATGTTTTTCTCTATCTATATATATCATCTATATTTCTTTCAGTCCTTCAGGAATTAAGTGAAATAAATCCACTATTAGAAAAATGAAATAATTTGTTAGAAGACCTCCTCTAAAAGGAATGCTAAAGGAAGTTCTTCATGTAAGTTCTCCAAGTAAGACTGTAGAACACAAGGTCAAAGTAAAGCAATAAATTATATTTTTGGTTATTTGAGTATGTGGAAATTACATATTTGCATTTTGCAATGTACAATTGTAATAGCAACAAAATACATCAAATGCTTAGGCATAAATCTAACAAAATATATGTAGGACTTATGTTATCAAATACAAATCACTAATACAAAAATTAAAGAAGATCTAAGTAATTGAAATATATATCATTTTTGTGGATTGGAAGATTATATATTGTTAGAATATTGATTTTGCCACATGGATCTTTACATTCAATGTAAAACTGATCAAAATCCTTTTAAGACTTTTTGTGGAGTTTTATAAGCTATTTTTAAGATTTATATGGATGCTCAATGGAACTAGAATAACCAAAACAATTAAAAAAATAAGGTAGGGAACTCATACTACCAAATTTTAGGATGTATTATAAAGTTATGTTTATCAAGGCAGTGTATATTGATCAAAGACTCCTAGATAAAAGCTACACAGTACAGTTCCAGGAGTAGACTGAAGATATATGGCTAGCTGATTTTCAACAAAGGTGTTTATGCAATTCAATGACTATAGGGTAATCTTTTTAACAAATGATGGTGTAATAATTGGATATCCATACACAATAACAGAAATAGCTTCAAACCATATCACAAAATCTTTTACAAAAATTAACTCAAAATGGATCATAGACCTAAATCTATAAAACTACTAAATGAAAACATATGAAGAAATCCTTGTGACATTTGGTGAGATAAATATTTCTTAGACCTATTAGGAAAACACAATCTATTATAAAAGTCTATAAATTCATTATTTATGGGAAACAATAAAGATAAGGAAAAGATTCTTAGAGAAAATAATTGAGAAGTTGGACTTAACAAATATTAAGATTTTTGTGAGAGAATAAAAAGGTAAGACTTGGAGAAAATATTTGCAGAACACATATCGGATAAAGTACTTATATCCAGAATACATAAAGACTTCTTCAAATCTTAGTAGTAAGAAAATCAGCAACCCTTTAAAATTAACTGGCCAAAGATTTGAACAGTTACCACGACAGAAAAGATATATAGATGATAAATAAACCCCACTATTGAATTGGTGAATGGATAAGCAAGGCAGAATAAAACAAAACTGGATCAACCATCTCTGTAAAATTTCTAAGGGTTCATTAGTTTGGGACATGTCAAGATATTTCCTGTAGGGTCAAAGACAAACTGCTTCGTTTGGAACCTCCTAAATTTAGGAATGTGCATAGTGCTTTTGGTTTACTACTAGAATTTGGTAGAGATTTAACGCTTAACCACGGGACACTATATTACCATATGAACTGAGCTGCCCATAATGAATGTAGTGCTATCTTCCCCTTCAAGCCATGGCACTGGAAACGCACAGAAACTCTCTATCATCGAGTGGCAGTGCTACTTTTAAGGTTGGTATTGAAAGAACATGTGAATTGCAGGGACAAGTGACTTTGACTCCCATGCCTTTTAGTTCTGCTACCTTGTTCACTCTCTCTACAGCTACCATCTCTAAGAGATCTCCCTATAAACCGTTGATGGAGTGGGGGAAAAACAAAGCAAAACAAAACGAGACCCAGAAAACAGTTCTGCACAATATGCTGGCACATCTGAAAGTGGCACCATGGCATCATTCATGGAAGGACCTGAAGAACAGTGACTAAGGATTTAAGAGAAATTGCCTACCACCAAAGGACACTTTCCTCCATAACCACCATGTGACACTCCAAAGAAGGACATTCACATTGATTCAATGCTACCGTCTAATATTCAGACCCCATACAAATTTCACCAGTTGTCCCCAAAATGTCTTTCTGCTTTCTGGTCCACGACCAATCCAGGAATGCACTTTGCCTCTCGGTCTGGAGGAGCGGTACCTCAATCTTTCCCTGTCATTCACTCCCTTGACTATTTTAAAAAGTAAGGCCTTTCATTTCTGCTGGGTGATTTTTTTCTGTCTGATATTTCCTTTTGACTATTCATAGAGACCTTGCATTCTGGGCAGAAATTCCTCAGACGGGGTGCTATGCTCTTCTCAGAGTGTCACAACGGGGAACAATGTCATCCTGTCCCACTGCTGGTGATGGTAACCTAAACCACCTGGGAAAGTTGGCATCTGTCAGATGTCTCCATAAAGCCGTCATTAAAAAAAAAAAAAAAAAATTAAATTGATGATAAGAAGATCTGAGGAAAAAGTATGTGAATAAACCTTTCAAAATTGGAACAAGGTATCAAAATATTTCTTTTCAATGTGAATATTCACCAAATGGCATCCACTGTAGAAAAAGCTTCTCAGTAATTTGTTGGACAAGATGGCCTGTTCTTTGGATGTCTGCCAGATTGCTTCCCCAGACATTCCATAGGGATGAGCTCCCCAACATGCGAGTTTTGCTTACTCATGCTGATCTGGCTACTATATTGCCCCGTGAAGAAATGATACGCCTGGAGGATATGCCAGCTCCCACAAGAGAGGATGTTTACAATAGACTGAAACTTTCATGGCAGGAACAGTGATTTCTCTTTCCTGGGAAAGACATTTAGTTTGGATATGGATTTCTCGTCACAATCTGCAATGCTTATTCCAGTGCACCATTAGTGGACTTAAGGGTGACATCCAATATCATAGATCACACATAACATATCCTCTGCTCAGGGAATTCACTAAAAGTGACTGAACTTTGGTAATGTGCTTGTATCCATCAAATTTATTATTGTTATGATTATATCTATCATCTGACCACCGACCTAACAGAACAATGAAATGGCTATCAGAGACTCAGTTATGGTGCTGGCTCTGTGACAGCATTTGCCAGGTTGAGTGTTTTTGTCTAAGTTGTAAAATGTTCTGAATTCATGGTCAGTATATGGTATCATTTCTCTCCCAGAATACTTAAGTCTAAGAGTCAAGGTGTGGAAATGGAAGTGACTTTGTCACTGTAACTATAATAATTCACTGCAAAATGTTTGTTTTCCATTCCTGCAAATTTAGGCTTTTCTGGTTCCCAAAGAAGGAATGCTTTCCAGCCAGGGAACCCAACACAAATTCCACCGAATTGGAGGATTACCTAAGCCTTGGCCATTTTAGAACCAACAGGCACATATAAGATTTAACATACTGGCTGGTCTGATAGATCTTGATAGGGAGATAGGATTGCTAATATAAAATGAGGTCAAGGATGACGATGGCTGGAACCAGTGATGTTTCCTAGTACTCCCAAAGCCACTGATAAATGTAAATAAGAAACAATAGCAAGTGCACACAGGAAAACTGCTAATGGCACAAACTCTTCAGGAGTAATTTGGGTCACCTCCTCTCTCCTTACTAGATAAATAACTATGACCAGCTGAAGTGCTGGCTGAGGGCAAAGAGTGTGTTGAAAGGTAAGGAAAAGGAAGTTATAAATATCAATTGTGGTCACAGGACAGGTTAAAGAAATGAAAACTGTAGTAGTTATGCACTTTTTCTTCTTTGCTTTGATATGTATATACATATATTTATATATTAAATAGTCATTTTCCTTTCTTCCATTTCCCTACAATTTACAAAAGGTGTGTTAATGGGTAACCATATTTCGGCATTTAAATTAGAAGAGATCAAAAGGAGGTTGTGATTTAGCTATGACAGATATGAAAAATCACAAGGGAACAGATAAAATGACCCAAGGATTTTGCGTCT
The DNA here is from genome assembly GCF_004348235.1 of Phoca vitulina. Classification (NCBI taxonomy): domain Eukaryota; kingdom Metazoa; phylum Chordata; class Mammalia; order Carnivora; family Phocidae; genus Phoca; species Phoca vitulina. The sequence continues at coordinate 38,404,239 of NW_022589708.1, read as the reverse complement.
TCTCCTTTGAATTACCTGTTGGCAACTTGCTATCACCACCGCCTCCTTCTAAGGTTGCAGAGGACAAGATGGTAAGTACATTTCTCAGAACCCATCTTTCTGTACAGTTCCAGGATAGACTTTGCAAAAGAAAGGTATTTGAGTTATATTGTGAAGGTGGAAAAGAAGTCATTTTCTTCCGAAGTCAATTGCAGACAGATGTGAGATTCCTTATGGCTTCTCCAAAAGCTCCTGAGAACCATCTACCTTACTGTTTAGAATGAAACAGATGACGGGAAATTAAGAGATTTCTCCTTTTCCCTGCAAGCCTCTGAGGTGAACCTACCTTAATGCTGTATGCTGTGTTCTTTTAATGTATTCTTTGACCTCTATGGCAGTTTCCCTGATCTTCAGTAATGATTTAATGGCTTTCTTGACTTAACTTTTGGATACCCAACTCTTCCTGTTAGCCCCTAGTTTCTATACTAAACATATTCCCATATTACATAAGATGGTCTATGGGTTTGTTGTCATTTTCTTTCTTTCTTTGTGTTTTTACCCCTGACCAAAATGTGGTTCAACATTCTGTGGCAGTTTGTCAGAGCATGGCAGTTAACACAGAGCCAATTAGTCCTAAGGTGGTGAGCATGGGTATATCCCAGCCAGTTTAATCAATACATTGGAAAGAAGTCAAGTTGATTGCTGAAAGTAAACAAACAAACAAAACCCCTGATCTTCCTGATTCCAGTTTTTACAGTATCTGTATGTTTTTGGAGATTCTGCTTCCCGAAATGCTATTTGGAAATATCTTGTTAAAAAACAAAATTCAGGGCGCCTGGGTGGCTAAGATGGTTAACCGTCTGCCTTAGGCTCAGGTCATGATCTCAGGGTCCTGGAATTGGGTCCCGCATTGGGGTCCCTGCTCCTTGGGAGCCTGCTTCTCCCTCTGCCTCTCTCTCTCTCTCTCTCTCTGTCTCTCATGAATAAATAAATAAAATCTTTAAAAAAAAAAAAAATTCAACCAGGTAAATTTGAAGATCTAATTGGATTTATTAAATGATTCATGAAATGGACAGAATTTCATCTAGCAAGTAAAGGGGAACTCCAAGGAGTTCTACAAAATGGAGGGTTTTTCTTTTTCTTTTTTTTTTTTTTTTTTTTAAATGGAGGGTTTTTATAGGAAGGAAGGTGGGGCAAGAAATTTATTAGCAGAAGAAAAGGATTATTCCAGGTGAGTTTACTTTCCCTTAGCAGGAAGAGCAGGGGGTTCTATCTTCCTCTGGGGATTGGGGGGGGGGATGGAGAGGGCCCATGTGGCAGATTACCTCATTGATGCTGATAAAAAAAATTCCTGAATGACTTGTTAAGACTTACATTTCTGGGGGAGGTTGAAACTGCAATTAGATTAGGTCTTAAGCCCCTGTTTGATGACTTGGCTAAGTGACACCATTTTGGGCCTGTGGTTTTCTTTTTAACAGTATGAGCATTTGTGGTTGGGTCAAAGCAAGTCATCTGTTTAGACACATGGGATATTTGTTTATCTAACTGTCTTGTTTGAATAGGGAAGTTGTGATTGATGTTGATAATTATAGGGCCTTCCAGCTAAGAACCTTTCCACATAGCTTGTTTAGAAGAAATAATTTTGGAGATAAAAATAAATGGGTGACCAAGTCAGAACCTGTAACTCTTTGCCACTTATTTTATATATTTGTAAAATCAGGGTAAAAATAGCACCTGATGTTGTGAGAATATAATGAAAAAATATTTAAAGATAGATTTCACAAGGCTTATTGTAAATATGTAATACATTTTAGCTTACCAGGAAGCAGCAGGATTATATGAGAAATTCAACCCTGACATCCTTTTTTGAATTTGTTAAGCTTTCTAGAAAAAAAAAAAACAAAAACTTGTATTTGTATTGACTTCATTTATTTCACTTATTGCAGTTCTTTATCACTAGATTATTGAAATAAAGACCCCTTCTGAGCCTCCTAATGCTAGTCTTTTCCTCATATTCCTCTCAGCCAGGGCCAAAGTTCCTGGAATGCTTCAATTGTCTATGATCCTTTCCTAACATAATTGGTGTCTATCTCAATTTGAATTAAGTGTTTATTCTGGCTGGCAGAAATTCAAAGAATGAAATGGTTTGTTTTGTGGGGAAAAAGCAGATGTAAAATAATCCCCAAAATAAGCAACATGATGCTTTCTTGTTAATATAGTATAAAAATAATTAAGAAAAATATTTTTAAAGATCTACTTATTTCTTGGAATCGTATAAGAAAAAATCACTTCTACTTTATTTAGAAGTAAAGAAATCCACTAAATTAACTAAAATTACATTTTGGCATATGCTAATACCAATACTAACTCCACACAAATATAGGGAACTCAAAAATACATTTTGATGACCATAATACAGATTACATTAGGAATTCATTGCTGAGCTCTATTTTATGTGTAGTTTGCTTATATCAAAAGCTCACCCAGCCTTGCCCAGTTTTTAAATAAAATGTATGGGATGTATTTTTTCACTAATGTTTGAGAACTATAATGAGGTCAAATAAGACTATCCATGGAAAAGAATGAAATACAATAGAATATAGACAATATTGGTGCTAATTAAAAGTAGTCCAAGCAATATTTCTGACCTTGAAAATATCTTAACCATACTCAAGTAGTACTTTCCTTCCCCTTCTTCTTCTTCTTCTTCTTCTTCTTCTTTTTCTTCTTCTTCTTTTTAAGATTTATTTATTTATTTGAGGGAAAGAGAGAGCTAGAGAGCACAAGCTCCAGCAGGGGGAGGAGCAGAGTGGGGAGGGAAAGGGGCAAGCAGACTCCACGCTGAGTGCTGAGCACCACATGGGGCTCCATCTCATGACCTTGAGATCATGACCTGAGTCATGATCTCAAAAAGTTGGACGCTTAACCTACTGAGCCACCAAGGTTCCCCTCAAATAATAGTTTTCAAATATTAATCATCTTTTTCTCATCTTTTGTTCCTCACATCCAATCAGTCATCTGTTCTGTTAGTTATTGTCATATTTGTCTCTTTTTGTCATTTGTACCTTTTTTTAAAGATTTATTTATTTATTTATTTATTTATTTATTCATTTGTCAGAGAGTGAGAGAGCGCAAGCAGGGGGAGCAGCAGGCAGAGGGGGAAGCAGGCTCCCCGCTGAGCAGGAAGCCCGATGTGGGACTTGATCCCAGGAGCCTGGGATCATGACCTGAGCCAAAGGCAGCCACTTAACTGGCTGAGCCACCCAGGCATCCCTCATTTGTACCTTAATTCAGATTTTCATCATGTCACACTTGAAACCCTGCAGTTATGTGCCAGTTATTTTTCTTCCCTCTGTCTCTCCATTTGAATCCATTTGACTGGCTCTTAGATTAATTTTCCTAAAATAAGAATTTTATTATCATAATTCTCTGGTGATGGCCTTTAGTTTTATTATTTTTGCTCTTTATTTCTCTTCAGCTGTTTTGACCTCATTTGCACTTCACCTGTGTCCTACTCTTCCTTTGTGGATCAAGTTCCATGTCTTTGGTGGACATGCAGATAGACCTGATTTGACAGCTTTGTTTGCCTTTAAAAAAAAAAAAAGATTTTATTTATTTGAGAGAAAGAGAGAGAGAGCTCATGCACACAAGCACGCGTGGGGGGAGGGGCAGAGGGCGAGGGAGAAGCAGGCTCCCGGATGAGCAGGGAGCCCTACTCGGTGGTGATACAGGGCTCCATTCCAAGACCCTAGATCATGACCTGAGCCAAAGGCAGACACTTAACAGACTGAGCCACCCAAGTGCCCTTTGGTTTACCTTTTAACTGATATTTTGTTGAGTTCTTCAGGCTTTCTAAGTATTAGGTGACTTATTTGCTAACTGGAGAGAAAAATAATATGGATGCCTCAAAAAGATTGCTATGAGAATTAAAATGAAGTAAGCATATGCTGGTTCAGTGCCTGGCAAATAAATAAACATTAACTATTTAAAGTGTAATGTGGCCTAAATTTTTTTTTAAAAGCTTAATGTAACTTAATGTTTAAGAAGACAGCCCTTGTTAGTGACTGGTCATATATACCCACCTGGAGCTTTTGCTCCAGTCTTAACGTCTGGATTTTCTGTGCAAATTACTCTCCATTATGCTTTCCCTTCCAGGAACAACCACAGATCCTATTAGAAAACTCCCAAACTCTGTACTCTCCTATGTAGGAGGGAGCTAACTCAGATCTTGGAGTTTTCAGTTCCAAAATCTTGCCCAACCTGATTGCATTTTGTTTTCACTTCTTCCCAATGTTCAGATCTTGTCGTTCCAATCACTTTGACCCATGTCGTCTGTTATGGACTGAATGTGTCCTCCTAAAATTCAAAATTAGTATGTCGAACACTTAATTGTTTTATAAAATGTGGGTAATAAAGTACATCTCTGTGAAGAAAACTTCTTGAATTATTGATTCTTTTCCTTGGTTTTAATCTTAAATGGAGAATTACTAGGCTTTTGGGTACGACGTTTGTTATATATTACTAAATTTGTGTTTAGAAAATTTCTACCAATTTGTACTCATAAAACATTGAGATCGCCATTTTAAAAATCTTTGTTAATTTGCTATTTGAAAGAGTTATTTCACTACTTCTTAAATTTTCTGTAATTACATGTGATAAATGCTAATAAACATTTATTTCCAGCATATTTTCTAAATGTACTTCAGACTAGACTTTCCATGTCTTTTGACAAAAAACTTCCATTAAAATTTAATTGTAATTACATTAAACTTACAAATGGTTTAGAAATAACTGACAAATTTATTATAATATCCATTTATTCAGGTTCTCATTCAGCAGTTTACATTTGTATGCCTAAAAGATTCTGCATATTTGTGTGTTTGCCATAGTGTGCACATTGTATTTTTTTATTCATGCATGCCATTCCACCCTACTTTTATAAATCATTTAAGATATCTTCCATAAATACTGTCAACAAAGATGAAATGAAATATTTTAAAGGAGAATTTATAGAAGTTACACATTTCAGTCTAAAGAACCACATGTACAATGCATCACATGTCTTTATGATACTCAACATTTCTTAATACGATGCAGTTGTTAAAAAGAAAACCACAGGCCTAAAATAGCATCACTTAGGTTAAGGTCCCATGCTAATAAACCAAGATTTAGTACCTAACTTAACTGCAGTTTCAACCCCTCAGAAATGTAACTTTAACCAATCAACATGGAAATTTCTCCGTCAGCCCTAGAAAATTTTCTGATAGACTTCTACCATTCCCTGTAGGAGGGTGACCTTGGCTAAAACAATGGATTCTTTGCTAATAATTTCCTTTTTTCCATGCCCTCTCTACCATTAAAAATCCTTTCTGTAGCTGTTTGGAGTTCCCCTCTACTTGCTAGAAGGGTTACTGCCCAATTCATGAATTGCTTGATAAAGCCAACTAGATCTTTAAAATTTACTCATTTGTTGTTGTTGTTGTTGAACACAGTACAGTAAAGTCAGTGAAGATACAAGCTCTAGATTATTCAGGAGAATTTTAAACCCACCCCTACTGTGCACTGTTCTGTAATTTTTAACAAAATATTTAAATTCTCTAAGACTTTTCCTCATTTATAACATGGGAATAATAAGTCATAAAACTGTTATTAAGGCATTATAAATCTTGTATGAGGATTAAATGAAATCAATAATGTAAAATGTTAGAGAAGGAACAATCAATTGAATTTAGCTATTAATATTATTATTAGTCTATTTCACTAAATGTTTCCCTTTGTCTCTGCATTTTCTATTGGAACATGAGCCTCCATCTCCCCCTTTCAGATACTGTCACTTAGTCCTACTCAATAATTACAAAGCTCTTACTCCTTGGAGTGAAGTAAAGCTAACTTGCAAATAGGCTTTTATTTCCTGACTCAGTCAAGCTGCTATCCGTTAGATAAAACAAATGCAGTGTATCTTGGACATTTGCTGAAGAAAGTTTATAAGTTATATTTTTTACCTGAAAATGCAAGGAGGAAGTTATAAGTGACATGATTTATAATGTCCAGATTAGTATACATCCGTTTTCAGGAAAAACTAAGTATTGCTATGGTGGAGACCAGAAATTTCTTTTTTTTGGGGGGGGGACGTGTCATAATGTGAAGACAGCACATAATTTGACAAGCAATATCCTCAACAACATCCATTCATTCTGCAGCACAGCAACAGGTTTCTTACAACTGCTTCCTAGCAATTCCATCCCTGTAGACTGATATGATAATGGAAAAATCAATGAAAGTAATTCTAAAAGAACCACAAAAAACAGGTGGTTCATGTAAGTACTTAGTTCCTTGCTGATATAACTTAATTCAGAGCAGTTCTGTCTTCTTTTCCATGTAGTTTCCAACATTTTTTGTTGAAGTTATATCTATGTAGCATATGTGTATTTTTCAAGTGCCAGTAAAACTAGAATGCATAAAGGGATGTCCTTGCCCTTGAGAAACTCACAGTCTAGTAAGGAAGTCAGATCTGTGAAGAGGTGGTCCCAACACTATGCCTTAAAAGCTGTTGGGTATTAATGCCATACATGGCTCACAAAGGAAGGAGCAGCTTCTGCCCTGGGGTGCAAATGGGTAAGATTTCACAGAGGGCGTGACAACTGAGCTTCAGACTTCAAAGATGAGTAAGAGTTTTATAGGCAGAGAAAAAGGTCAGCCTCTTGGCAGATAGTGGCATTTTACTTAATCATCTGGAAAAAAATACCCATAGGTTTTTCTTAGAACCTGTAAGAATTATATGAAGTTAGCAACATGAAGTTAGCAGCTCTAAAATTTGACGTGCACCTTGAAAATACAGAAACAAAATTGAGGTGCTGTATAGCTTAGTTTCATGTAATCAAAACAAATCTATGAAAATATTTCATTGGAATATAATCTTTAGGTGCTTAATGTAAATTAATATTTTAAAAACTTTTTGTTGAAATATAATATCTATATAGAAGCATGCATATATCCTCATAGAACAACTTGATAAATATTCATCAACAAACACACTAATACAATCAGCATTCAGGTCAAGAAATAGAATATTGTCAGCATTTCTGAAATACATCCAGAGTCCTTCTCATTACACCTTAAAGTCACTATGCATTTCTTTAAGGGTACCATTATCCAGGCTTCTAGCATAGGTTGTTTTCACATTTATTTTTTCATCTGCCATAAAGGAAATCAAACAAGATATATGTATTCCTGTGTGTGGCTTCTTTCCCTCAACATCTGGGTTTTGAAATTGATCCATATTACTAAGTATAGCAATGGATGGTTTATTCTCATCATTGTATAGTATTCTATTCCATAATTTATTCATCATTTCCACTCTCAATAGGGATTTATGTAGTTTTAAATTTGGGGTTATTCAGAGTAGTGTTGTTAGGAACATTTAGTACTTATTTTCTGGTTAACATATGTATGTGTTTCTGTTAGAAATATAGGTAGGAGTGAACTGCTACATCACGAGGTTGGCATATAGTCACATTCATTTGAACTTTTGCCGTAGGTTCAAGCTCGATTTGGGGAAAGGGGAGGTAATAAGAGTTTGGACAGAAATGGCCAGAAGATCAGTATTGACTGACACTTCACTCTCCACCTCTAATTTTCTTACTGAATGAAGTAACTATTTCAGTATATTGGATTATCTTCCAAGGGACTACTTAGCCTACACAAAATTAGTCTTCTGACTGGTTCCTTTTACAAATGCGGTTTATAATATCAGATGGACCCAAACAGAATAAGCCCAATCTCTCCTCATCCATTCTGCCACTACACCAAAAACAATTCTGCTTATACATATACAAAAAATATGAATCCAGATGTCTAACTATATTCCAATGTGAGTTGGGAAATAAACTGTGCACAAAAACAAAAGTAACATGAAATATTTTGAACTTAAACTGAGGAAATGAAGCACCATATTGCTTTCTTGTGAAGTATAATGAAGCATTCTTTTACTTTTTAAATTTTTTTTAAAGATTTTTTTAATTTATTTTTTGACAGAGAGAGAGACAGCGAGAGAGGGAACACAAGCAGGGGGAGTGGGAGAGGGAGAAGCAGGCTTCCTGCCGAGCAAGGAGCCCGATGCAGGGCTCGATCCCAGGACCCTGGGACCACGACATGAGCCGAAGGCAGTCGCTCAACCAACTGAGCCACCCAGGCACCCCTGAAGTATTCTTTTAAAAATGAGGTGATTCATTTGTACATAGAACATAGACATATTTCTGTAATTGAGCCCTGGAAAAGATTCAGCTTGTGTTTGTTTAAAAAAGGAGAGAAATAAATGCTTAAAATAACCTCTATAGTCATATGATGTTTTATGTAGCCACACTGGTAAATAACTGGCAAGGTGGTATAAAAGAATAGATGAGAGGTGAGGGAAGGGTAGGGTCAAGTAAAGCAGAAGATGGGAAGATGGGGTAGAGCGGAAAAGTGGCACAGAGTCTTAGAAAAATAGTGTGTCCTTAGAATAAATAATTATTGCTCACCCACAACATTCAAGATTTTGTACTGGTAGATTTTATTAACAAATAAAAGCAACATCTGTTCATAAAAACTGCAAAATCAGTTGGGGAAAAAGCCATTGCAGTAAATGGCTTGGACACAAAACGGCATGTGATGTGTTTTATAAAAGAAGGACGGGAGCGCCTGGGTGGCTCAGTCGGTTAAGCATCTGCCTTCGGATCAGGTCATGATCCCAGGGTCCTGGGATGGAGCCCCACGGAGGACTCCCTGCTCAGTGTGGAGCCTGCTTGTCCCTCTCCCTCTGTGATCTCTCTCGCTCTCTTTCTCAAATAAATGGATAAAATCTTTAAAAAAAAAAAAAAGAGGGACAAAGTGCAATGAGTGCAGAAGGATAGGAGGTAACGAGTGAATGTGGGAGCACCCCATTAGCCAGTTTGTAAGTATGTTTACAGCAGCTTTGTGGGAAAATGTGTAAAATGCTGATGGAAACTATGTCATGAACAGCTGGGACTTAAAATCAAACAGGAGAGGATTTTATCATTAATCCACAAGACAAGAAATCTTGGTTTAGAATAAGGAGAACATTGTGAAATTTTAAAAATATTTCTAAGTGTAAATCTGGAATTCAGTCTTAAAGCTTTACTCTCCCTCCCAGGTTAAGTACACTGAAAAGGGTAGAGTACACTGAAGCCAATGGATGAGAAACTGAGGGAAGTGTCCCACTGACCATAAAACAATCAGAAAAAAATGGAACAATTTGATTAATTATCTGTGGCTTTTGTGTTGTTGTTTTTTTTAAGTATATTAAGTCAATATTTCTAGGACAGTTATTTTCAAGGTAAATTGATTAAAGGCTGAACAGGAAGATGATGATGATATGAAAGCAGCAGGAATTATATGTCATGGTAATGAAGTAAGAAAATGATTTTTTATGATCACCAGTTATTACATTAATGAGGAAATTAATCAAATATGGAAAACATAACTGGAAAACTGATGAGTGAATATGATTGACTATATTACATGGGTAATAAGTTAAGGCACAGAATAGGAGGTTTTTATATGTTTGGTATTAGAATCTTATCCTGAATATCTGCCTTCAGGAAGATAAAAATCAAAAAATGAATGTTGCCAAGAACTGAATGTTGATTTTCTGGATAATTTCAGGGTTTATTACCGGTGGCCTAAAATATACTGATAAATGCTATTTTCTTTAGGGTACATAAAATGTTGACTTTTTTGTTGTATTTTAATCAACTTCATCAGAATATAAGTTCTTTGAAAGAAGGGATGGCAAATTCTTATGTCTAGGATCTGGCAGAATAGGATGAAAACGTGATCATCTTGCAAGAAAGATAACTCCACTGAAGGTAACTTAAGTGAAAATCTATCAGAAGGCCTTGAGGGCATCTTCAAGAATCTAAGGGAAAGAACAAATATTTAGTAATATTCTGTATGTTAGTAATATACTAGCACCAGGGTCAGACAAAATTTTAATGTTCTTTCTGTATATTAACACTGTGCCTAAATGTATACTGAATTCTTTTCTCATTCTTTGCAGAACAGCTTTCTTTATCTCTCTAGTCCTCCCGGTGAAACATTCTGCTCCTGAGTGCTCCCGAGTGTCCCTGTTACAGGAGCATTCAGTCCAGGAGAGATGAAGGACAACTTTTGCAGCACCAATTTGAATTTCCAGGAAGGGGCAACTGAATAAATTTGATATAGGTGCCCAATCCTAGACCCATCAGCCCAGGGAGGGGGGGCAGCAGAAATAGATGGTTCCAGCATGGTGCCTGCCCAAAGAACAAACATTTATAAAGGAAGGAACAATACCTTACAGAGGATGTTCTCGTTGTGGATTTGTTAAATGAACAAAAAGAAAGTCACATTCAGTTCTCCTCTAGTGATTCACGTTTTCCACTCAGCCAGACATTTTTACTATCCAAGCTGTTTTAAGAACAACATAATTAACAAAAGAGCCAAAGTTGTTTAGGTTAAAGGAGACCACTAGAATTTTCTTTTATTCTCAAACTATACTATTTGACTAGAAGAATTAGATCCTTAGGTGTTCAAATCTCACCTCTTCCACTTATTAGTTTTACACACTTTAGATACGCTTTTTCACTCAATAAGACACATTTCCACATCTGTAAATGGGAATAACAATTGATAATAAGTATCTCATAGTGTTAGTGTGTAGATGAAACAAGATATTTCCTGAAAAATGCTTCACATAGTGCCTACCACATAGCAAGCATGCTTTTAATACTGTATTATTCTTAAAACTTTTATTCTTTTTATTAGAGAATTGCATTAGTTTTCTATTAGTGCTATACTAAATTACCACAAATTTAGTGGCTTAAAAAATAATACAAATTCATTATTATCTTACTGGAGGTCAGAACTCTGAAACATGTTTCACTGAGTTCAAATGGAACTGTCAGCAGGACTGCTGTACTGGGTCGGGGGAGTGGGGGAAAGAATCTGTGTCCTTGAATTTCCCAGCTTCTAGAAGCCCCCACCTGCATTCCTTAACTCATGGCCCCTTCCTTCATCATCAAAACCAGCAATGTTGCATCTCCCAATTTCTTTCTCTGACCCAGATACTCCTACTCTCCTTATATAAGGACCTTTGTGATTCAGTTGGGTCCACCTGGATAACCCGAGGATTATCTCCCATCTAAAATTCTTAGTTTAATCACTTTTACTGGGTAAATTAGCATATTCACAAGGATTAAGATGCAGACACATTTGAGGAGCCATTATTTTGCCTATCACAACAATAATGTTCCTTCTTGACAGAAAGTCCCTATTTTATAAAACTTACTCTATGAAGATGTCAGCCTGTTCTAAATCAATTTTTGGTCTACAAATTTATTTCCTAACTAAAGAGAATATAGTAATTGAAAAGAAAATATTGACAAAGCAGATCTATGGAATAAAAAGAATAGAATTATTGATGCTGTGGTTAAACTATTATGAAAATATTTCTCATATATAAGCAATAAAAAAGTATTCTAGGCATATTGTGAACACATATTTTTAATTTCATTTAATTCTGTTAAAATACATTTAGGTTGGAAGAAAGACTATTTAGAAACCCTTGCTTCTTAGTCCCAGAATTGTCTAGAATATGGGAACAAATCTGTGCTCTCCAATAATGTTTTTCTTTTCTACCATTTTACATCACATGTAAACCAATTTTTGCTCTTGAGTGAAGAAAACAGAAACTCTTTGGCTGGCTCTTTACAGCTGAGGCAATCCTTTCTTATCTACTGTTAGATGCAAAGCAAAATTCAAAAACAATTTTTTAATTTAAATTGACTAATAAAAATAAAGTACATAGTTCTAAGATGAATTTTTAGTTTGGTCTGACTTTTCTTTTCTTTTTTTTTTTTTTTTCCCACTGTTTTATGAGCTGATTCTAAATGTTCATTCAGACTTTGGATAAATCATTAATTATTACCCAGAGGATGCCTTCTATAACACAAGCATCCAGAATTTAGTCTTTACTGGGCCTCTCAGGTGAGCCAAATTCTGACTGGCTTTAAAGTTTAAGCTTAAAGCTAGTTTGATTTGATTTAATCTTGGATTATGTGAAAGATCATTGATTTTTCTGACTGTGTGACTTTTGTTTTGTTTCCAATTTTGACAGTGCTTTGAGATGGCTTTTCCTCCAAAAGCACTCCATAAAATGAAGTTGTGGTAAAAAAACCTTGCTTTAAGGTTACCTGGTGATATCCCCACATGACATTTGCTTTAAAAGAATTCTGTGAGAAATAAACAGCCTTGCCAAAAGGAAAATCGCTCTTAAAAAAAAAAAAAAAAAAACTGCTACTGAAGATAAGCAAAAACGATAATGAATGTTATAATCTCCAAAAATTACTGCCCCATTTATCAAAGTTTATATGTCAGGTGAAGGGATAGTATATTAAAAGAACTTACTTGTTTATATGCACAAAGATGCCAAATTAAGTCCCCTTTTTCTTGTGCTAAAACTTGATTAAGCTATTCTGGACACACTCCTTTCTGATGGTTAGAGAAACAAATAAATAGTGGGTGAAAGGGCTATGTTTGATGACCTGACAATTGAAATGAATGAATATACAAACACATCATTTATTAAATCAACTGATATAAAACATGAGAGCCCATTTCGATTAAGAGGCTAAAGAATAGAATTTAACTGAGGGCTTAATTTCTGAGTAGGCAACTTGATCATCTAGTTAACAAAAGATTATAAATCGTTCTTTATTAATAATTCAACTCAATTCACAATTTTTGGCAGACACAGTTCTAGAACCCGGGAATAAATTTGTAAAGGAGATTGATAGGATTCTTTTCCACATGAACCATAAAATTCATTGGAGAAAATGAACAATAAACAATTATTTTCAAATATAATAATTATGAAAGCAGTAGAAAGAAATGCTATGCGACTGTATGAAAAAACAGTCTAACCAATTGTTAGACTATTGTCTGCATCGTCGTTCAGATTCTTTAGTGTGATCTGCCTCTATCCCCGAGGGAGGGTAGTAAGTAGAATGGTAAATGCTTCCTTTCTTCTTTCCTTTTTTTCTCCATTTCTTTTATCTATCCTGCCTCCCTTACATAAATATCTGTATAAAGTATGTGTTCACCTTTCTCTGCTCAGAATGGGCCCTTAGCAGGGAACATACAGGCACAACCCTGCTTTCATAAGGTTTAAAATAAACAAGGTTATGCAAATATTGAAGAAACAAGTATTTGAACAATCAATTAGTTAATTGCTACTGAGAGAGAAAACTAATTAGTCTGGGATGATATCTGAGAAATTGTTTTGAGGAGGTGACACTTAAATTGAGATTTTTTTTAAAGAATAGAAAAATAAATGTTTTCCAGGCAGACGGAATAACAGTACATGTGAAGTCCTCACCACAGGAAAGAGTTGGAAGAATTAAGAAGCCTGTTGTGAAGATTTTGGATCAAGAAGAGAGTAGGGAGGTGCTACAGAGACACATGAACGTTTAATAGATGAGAATGCTAAGTACTGAAGAGCCAATTTAATACAGCATTTCATCATGTGGTAATAAATGATAATGTTAGCGAGTATAGAAGCTGGAGATAGTGGGAATAAAATGATGCTTCAGAAGGCGGATCTGGTGACAGGAAGTAAGAAAGTTTTAAGGTTTTGCCTATGTACATAGTGTTTATAGGTTTTTATAGGCTTTCTGATCTGTAAAACAATATGAAAATGCTATACATGTTTATAGACTTCTGTATTATTAGATTGCTTTCAGTCTTCATATATCTTTATAGAATTCAGTTTGTCTAGGCAGTGCCTCATAGGGGAGGATAACGTTGGTGGAAATATCAAGGATCAATACCTGCTGATCCCCGATTGAAAGGTGTAGATATTTGTGTTTGTTTATCATAGGCTGATAGCTGAAATACAATCATGTTACCAAAAAAAAAAAAAAAAAAGTGTGTGTATGTGTGTGTGTGTGTGATTTCCCCTAGAGTACCTCAAGGGAAGGAACTCTGCCTCATTTATTTTTGTGACTTCTTAAAAATAACTGATATATAGGTCAATAGAACAGAATAAAAAGCCCAGAAATAAAAACCCAAGCGTATGTGGTCAACTAATCTTTGGCAAGGGTGCCAAGAATTCACAATGGGGAAAGGGTAGTTTCTTCAATAAATGGTGTTGGAAAACTGGATGTCAACATACCAAAGAATGAAATTGGACCCTGTTCTCACACCATCAATTCAAAATGGATTAAAGACTTAAATGTAAGACCTAAAGCCACAAAAAATCCTAAAAGAAAACATAAGGAAAAATTTTATTGACACTGATCTTTGCAATGGTCTATTTGATATGACACCAAAAGCACAGGCAACAAAAACAAAAATAACAAGTGGGATCACGTCAAACTACAAAGCTTCTTCACAGCAAAGGAAACAATCAACAAAATGTAAAGGTAACCTATGGGAGAAAAAATTGCAGGCCATATATCTGATAACGGGTTAATAACCAAAATATTCACAGAACTCCTACAAGTTAAAAGCAGCAAAACCAAAGATGAAAGCGAAAATAGTTTTTTGTTTTTACAAACATTTTTATATGTTATGGAACAATAACAATTTTCTTCATTGATTATTAAAATTACTTTGTACAGCTTCAACTTGTGTGACAATTTTTAGGGTCCTGGACTACTATGCAAAGCAAAAAATGCCCAAAGATATAATCAATCCATTATTTTCCATTTTCCATTTAGCACCCTAATCTGAGCCATCATCATCTCTCATTTGGACAAATACGATGATTTCTCCACATTTGTTTTTCCTCTCTAGGTTCCAACCCATTCTCAACAGGGTAGACAGATTGATCTTTGACAAAAATAAAACAGTTCATACTACATTTATAACACTGGGACTAAAACCATTCCTCTCCCCTCAAAAATTCCCTTCGTTTACAACGTCAATAGGATGCCCCACGAGCTTGGCATAACACAGACTTCTTCCCACATTCCTCATCCTCATCAACAGTGGTCAAAGGGTGCATACACACAAGGACAAGACCAGGCCTCCTCGCATACACATCCAGAGAGAATCCCTAACACTCAGACTAAAACCATGCATCGTCAGAATTCCCCTTCCATTGACTTAAGTCAGGAGAGACTCCCAGACTTTCAGCATGCTCTAACACTTAATGGTCTCGACACATTTATCTGCCTTGATTTCACCAGGACTTAATTTTTAATCAGTCCACAACTGAAACTGTTGGCTTCAGAGTTATCCCAAAGCTCCTACATTCTAATCCCTTCCTATTGCTACTTCGCTATCACTCTTGAAAACCTTCCATTATGCTCACTGGAGAAAAATCTCCTAGACCCTGAGTCATTGCTCTAAAGCATCTTCTTGCTCTTACAGAAGACATTACTTTACCTGCAGCCTTCTCAGTTGATGAAGGTATTTTTTTAAGCTCCTCACAGCCTCAATCTCCTTACTCCTTACTCCTTGATTCCATTTCCATACTATTCTCCCTCCTCTTGCTCTAAAATTAGCTTTGAATCCAAGTAATCCGAGTCTCTCAGTTGCTACCTCTTATTCTTGTCTACTACCAAGTACACAAGACTTAGTAGACTCTCCCACTTTTTAATCTTTTTAACTGTGACTGACGAGCTCTTCGACACAACTCTGGTAACTTTTCTCACTGATATCACTATACTATCTCTTCCTGACACCTGGAAATTCAGTTTCTTGAATTTCTCTCCTATTGATCTCATCCTTCACCCTATCTGAGTCACTCTCAGAAGTATATGCTAGAATTTATCATTACCTATATTGTCAGACCCTTCATTCTCTTTTTAAAAAATATATTTTATTTATTTATTTGAGAGAGAGAGAGAGAGCACACAAGCAGAGGGAGAAGCAGGCTCCCCACTGAGCAGGGAGCCCAATGCAAGACTCGATCCCAGGACCCTGGGGTCATGACCTGAGCCGAAGGCAGACACTTAACCAACTGAGCCACACAGGTGCCTGGAGACCCTTCATTCTCTTAACTTGATGTATCCTGTTCTCTGCTCACTACAGTCTTTCTAGCTCATTTCATTGAATATTTTAACAATCTTTTAAACCCTATTGAAACTTTTCACTTTCCCTTATTCTCTTCACGTTCATTCTTTCCTATTAGATTATGTCCCATAATCAATCATTAGAATCACTACGTTTTGTATACACTCTACTTTTTTATTCCTCCTTTGCCTTTTGTACCCTTTGACAGAATCACTAGCCAATTAAATTCATCTTTCCACTTATTCCATGTTTGTATCAATGAAGCTGAATAAATATGGATAAAAACATACAAATAAAAACATACCATTTTGACTGGACTCACTTTATAGTCATGATTATAAATATCAAGTAAACTTTTAAAGCTGCTCAGAGTCATACCTTAATTCCTTATGCCATTCACGCTCTTAATTTTCTAAGTGTTAATTTCACTTCTTTCATCTTAAGTTTCAAATACATTTTCATTAGACTCATTCTTACTAATGACCTTGATTCTCTGTGAAAACTGCAGGTAGCTTAACAGAATTTCTCCCAAATTCTCACGGTCATATCTACTCACCTACCAGGATCTGTACCCATATCATCTGCCACGTCACTTGTTACTCTTTCCAAATAGTCAGGCTCTCAACATTGCACTGAATCTCATCTCCTCTCTCTACTCTAAAACATTGCTCCAAATATTGGTGCTTCTTTTCTAACATCACATTTTCCTGTCTAGATCTCTTTATACTATCATACAAACTTGTTATTAGTTCTCCCATCTTTATAAAAGGAAACAAACAAAACAAACACAAACCACAATTTTCCCGTGATCCATCTTTTCCCATCTGCTACCTTCCCACTTACTTTTTGCATCTCTTTGCAGCAAAACTCCTTGCAAATATTATACTTACTCACTGTGTTATTTCAAATGCCTCTCTTCCCATTATTTAAAACACATTCCAATCAGACTTTCAGTCCAATTACTTTACTTCATTGAGATAGTTTTGTCATGGCCACCAAGGTCCTTCATGCTATGAAATCTGATTGTCTGTTTCCAATCCTCAATTTACTTGATCTTTCAATCTGCTTTTTATATCCTATTTTTGATCCTACTTCCTTCTGGTTTTCTTCTTACCTCCCTGGTCACTCCTTTCAATTTCCTTTGCTGTTCTCCTCTCCTTCATTCTAGAGTGCCCAGGATCTTGTTTTCTTCTCTGAAATCACTCTCTTAGAGATATATTTCATTCCTTGTATAACTTTCAATACCATCTATATGCCATCGATTCTCAGATTTATATATCTACACAAGAGCAATCATCTGAATTTATATATCCATCTGCTTATTTAACATTTGCCTAAGATATTAGTAGATATCTCATAATTAACATTTCCCCAGGATGCCTAATAAATATCTCAAAATTAACATGCCCAACCCTGAACTCCTGATTGTGCATATAACTGCCAACCTCCTTTACACAGTCTAATGCAACTATGTTAAAGAAAACTATTTTTTCAGTTTTCAAACTAAGATCCTGAATGTCTTCCTTTCTCTTATACTCTATATCTAATTCATACAAAATACTGTTGAGTCAATTTTCAAGTTCCATTAAAAATTGGACTGCTCCTAACCTCTTTCTCTGAAACCAGATTTTCAGATGGATGGCTACAATTTCCTAACTGTTCTCCCTGCTCCACCTGCTCTGTTTCTAAGCAGTCAGTGTAACCTTTTAAAAATGTAAAGCAAATCATTCCACTTCTCTCTTCTAACCTTGCTAATAGATCTCCATGTCAATCAAAGTAAAAGCCTAAGCCTTTCTAATTGCTTACAAAGCTCTACAAGATCTGATTTTCCTCTTCCTTCCTTCTCTCATCACATTCTGAGCTCTTACTTTGTTACTGCCCCCTCCCACTCTACTCCAGAATACAGGCTTCTTGGTTTGACCCAGAACACAACATATATCCTCCCAGTTGAAAGCTTTTGCACTGGCCAGAATGTCCCCACCACCCCCACCCCAATATCCCTATGGCTTTCTCTCAACCCAGTTACAAGTCTTTATTCAGATCTCGTGTTCTCAATGAGGCCTGTCCTGAACACCTTATTTAAAAATTTTACTCTCTTCCCTTACTAGCAAGTTTAACTCTTCACATAACTTAAGTACAGTGCCTGACTCATAGTAAATGTTTAATAAATATTTTTAATGAAAGAATTAAGAACCATTCAAAAGTTTCCCAAAATTTAGAGTAAAATCAAATGCCTTATCATGTTCTTGAAGCATCTGCCTACATTTCCAAACTCAAGCCACACTCTATCTTCCTAACTTACTTGGTTTCAGTCACTCTATCTTCAGTTCCTTGAACATACCAAATTCTTTTTCATCTCAGAATCCTTGTACCATCCTTTCCCATGTCATTATTTTTTGACATATTTCATATGTCTCCCTATTTTTTGACATATTTCATAATGTTCTCCCTATTTTTCCGATGTCACCATAAGGGTCATGTTTTGAATTGCTTTTCCTAAGGCCATATTCTCCATTTCTTTTTTTTTTTTTTATTTTATGGTTCTTTTTTATTATTATTATTATCATCATCCACTGTTTCTCCTCTCTAAAAGAATGTATATTCAGTTATATTAATGCATGATTGCTTGTTTAAAGATGCAGGCCCTGACTGAGCAGTTTCTGGCTAATCACATGGCCCCAGTAAATGTTAGCGTTAGTTATAAAAACACACAAAAAACCCCAGAACATTTTGAGAAAGCAGCCATGATGTGACCTCCTATGTTTGCCCCTACCAGGCGTGTCCAGCCTGTGCCTTAGGCTTGGAACACATCCTTACCAAGGGGTAAAAAGCTCTCATTGCCTGTGAAGGGCTTATTTCCATATGTGGGAATAACTTGCCCTGTTTCAGACTCAATGCATATTCTTTCGTTCTGCTTAAATGTGTGCATCATATGGCACATGACCAAGTCCACTACTATATCTAGACCCTGCAGGGAGAAAATAGAGTCCTTCTTCTAGAGCATGAGAAGGGTGTGTGCAGGCCAATTGCCCTGCATCAGCTGTTGGGAGGGTACCACTGGCCATGGAATACTGTTGCTCACTACTGAAGCTAATCTTGCTCTGTCTTTTCTCTATGTGAGTAAAGCACTAATTCATCTAGTACTTGATTGCGTTGTGTTTTCTTGGTGACTCTGATACCAAGACGCAGTGGGCAAATGTGTTTCAACTTCTACTCCTGATGGTTGGCATAATGATGATCTTCGCTGTTCTCCATGTAAATGGAGTTCTACCTGGCACCGGTGACCAGTATATGCTGTGTTTGCTGAAAAAAATAGAATACAAATTGTAACTCAGAAGTTAATGGCACTAGTTTGCAGGCAGTGCAGAATAGAGTTTAAGGGTGGAGCTATGCTGTCAGAATGTTTGGATTTCAGTTCCAGTTCTGCCATGTACTTCTTGTAAAGTGACCATGCATCTGAGTTTCATAGGACAGCCTCTGGTTATGTTTGCTGAACTCATTTTTCTACTTTCACTCTTAAAGGTGTCCTGAGTTGGAAGGAAAATTATATGTCCCTCCACTCCAAAGAAGCATTTCTTCTTGGGACAAGCCTTTCTTGTCCCAGTTCCTTCACTTGTAAAGTAAGAATAAAAATGATGCATAGTTGCTATAGATGTTGAGAAGATTAAATAACCATGTATATAAATGGAAAGCATATAGTTTTTGTGTTTACTACACACACACAGTATGAAAGTCATAGAGCTCAGACTAATCAATATAGTATTGACAAATATATTACTGACAAATTTTGTCATAAAAATACCCTTCATCAGCCCATATTTGTATTAAATATAAACTTTGTAGAAATATAGAAATTTAAAAAACAAAGCTTCATCTGTCAAGACAAATAAATTAAGTGCCTAATCATTCCCTTTAAAAAAGGACAAAATACATTGTACATTTACACTGGAGGTTCCCAATGACTACCTACTTCCTTGTGGGTAGAGACAGCAAGAAATAAACTATTAAAGTATTCCCCATAACATTATCAGTCAGAAAGGGGAAAGGTTTTTCTCTGGATATATATTATATATCAGTAGAAAAAATTAGTTCAGATATACAAAAATGCATTTAAATGCCCATTGTAGGAAATATATCGTTGTATAACCTTAGTTTATTTTATTCGTTTTATTACTCAAAAATTCCTTCCTTCTTGAAACTTCTTTTGTGAACTTTTCAATTCTTATTATTTAATTTTTAATTTTTATTTTCTAACAAAATTACAAGATCTCTTCTACTTAGTGTACTTACTTAAAAATCACATAATTGGAATAATCATCATACATCAGGGATATAAAAAGAAAAGAAAATGTTACTGTTCATTCAACAGCGAAGGTTATGAGCTAAAAATTCTTAACATCTAAAATAGAACACAATTAATTTTAATAAGCTAAAGTGCAACAGTAAGGCAAAAAAGACAAGATATGTGATAAGCAGCTGTGGGACCTAAAGGTCATCACTAAACGTGATTCTCATTTACCCTTTTACTTTTAGTGTCAGGATCTTGTTCTGGCAACATAAGCCCCTGAGATTTCTCAAGCCGTCCCTCTATATTGAGCTACCTTGCTAATTTAAAAGCCTTAGTGATTATGTTCTGTTATGATATTAATGGAAAGGTCAATGAATTCATGAAAATATCTTTTGTTTTGTTTTGTTTTGCTTTTATGACATTCTGAACCTTTTCTGCTTTTACAATTTTCAACGAGAAACTGATCATCTGGGCCATTTTGCATAATAAGGGAACGTAAGCAGTCACCGTTTGTGATAATATCACTTTCCTGTCACATCCTGAATGCACAGAATGAGGCTCTCTGGATTGTTTAATACATTCTCTTGTTTTTAATAAAAAGAAGAACTTTCATGGGGAAAGAAGAAAGAGAGAAAATGTTTTTAATAAGACAAGCTACAATTTAGAAGCTGAAAAGGTTAAAAATTACCTTCAAAATCTCATATTAAATGCTGACACAGTGACTGCTAATACCTTTCTAGAATGCTTTTAAATAGTGTTTTACGTTGAAATTGTCTGTGTACTGTGTCCGAAGGAAAATAGCAGAAGCAAAGTCTAGAGAAGCTTAAGGTAATAGAGTAAAGGAGTGGCAATACTGCATAAGATAAAACAGAAAATAATATGAAATACTATTTCTGGCATAGATCCAACTCTGAAAGCCATACTCATGTTTATATTTTCCCATCTACCACACTCATATATTAAAAGAAGGATTTTAATATTTTTCTCATATGTGACAAGAGAAATGTCTTTCACACTGAGCCAGGACAAACTTTCTCTTAGAGATGGATCATATAAAACAGAGGAACCCCTCCTCCCCATTTGTGCCAATACAATAATAAAAAGTCATTTGGAGAAAGTACTGGTGTGGCTATCTTGTGATTTTTGGTGAGGGTATTAATTGTTGCTTAAATGGAGTTTGTAAGCCAAAGCAATTTTGAGGACTTGGCCTGTGCTTGAATAATAGACGGGCTCCTCCTCTTGTTTTGTGTATATTCAAAAGCAAGCTAAACTGTATTCTAGCAAGTTTCAATAGTATCTAAGGACAAGTTCTGGCTAAATACTTACGGACTTGAAGATTCTTTAGACACATATTACCATTTAATCAGCAAACAATTACTAGGTACAATATAGCATGTTTCATAATATGTTAACTCCACAACTCTGGACACAGAAAATCTGATCAGGGTTTGCAGCCTGAATTCACACTGTTTGAGTGCTCTGAAATCACTACCGCAGGCTGGTGGTGATCAAGTCAAAAGGGCAGATCAGAATCAACTGAAAATCAACTCTGGAAGAACCCAACACATTCAAGTCTCAGATCAGCTCCACATATTTAGTTCCGAAACCTATGAACACAAGCTCAGTACTCACACACACACACACACACACACTCACACACACACCACATGTACATACAAACACACAAAGCAGAATAAAGCACCAGGAGTAAGAGAAAAAAGTACCTGGAGAAAATAGGAAGCACAGATCAGAAGCCTGCTTAAGATTCCAAGAGAGAAGTCACAAATAAATTTAAAAGAATAAAAAAGGAAATAGAAGTAAAGTGCCGTAGAATTTTTTTTTAAAAATGACAGGAAATTATTTTCAACTTTTTGATGATAATTAAAATCCTTATAAAAAGATAAATTCTTAGAACAAAATAATTGTAACTAAAACTGATCTAGACAGATAGATATATAAAATCTCTCACTAGATTTTATTAAAGAAATTGAAAAGATAAGCTACAATGGCCAAACAATATTTGTAAGTCACATATCTTTTTTTAATTTAAATGCAATTAATTAACATATAGTGTATTATTAGTTTCAGAGGTAGAGTTCAGTGATTCATCAGTCTTACGTAATACCCAGTGCTTATTACATCACATGTCCTCCTTAATGTCCATCACCCAGTTACCCTATCCCCGTACCACACTTCCCCTTCTGCAACCCTGAGTTTGTTTCCTATGCTTAAGAGTCTCTTACTGTTCGTTTCCCTCTCTGATTTCATCTTGTTTTATTTTACCCTCCCTTCCCCTATGATCCTCTGTTTTGTTTCTTAAATTCCACATATGAGTGAGATCATATGATAATTGTCTTTCTCTGATTGACTTATTTCACTTAGCATAATACCCTCCAGTTCTATCCACGTTGTTGCACATGGCAAGATTTCATGTTTTTTGATGGCTGAGGAGTAGTATTCCATTGTGTATATATAACACATCTTCTTTATCCATTCATCCATCCCTGGACATCTGGGCTCTTTCCATAGTTTGGCTATTGTGGACATTGCTGCTATAAACACTGGGGTGCAGGTACCTCTTCAGATCACTACATTTGTATCTTTGGAGTAGATACTTTGCCTTTGGAGACATGTCTAGCAAAAAGTTGCTGCATCTAAGGTCACAGGGGTTGCTGCCTCTGTTCTCCTCTAGGATTTTGATGGACTCCTGTCTCATATTAAGGTCTTAAATCCATTTGAATCTATTTTTGTGCATGGTGTAAGAAAATGGTCCAGTTTCATTCTTCTGCATGTGGCTGTCCAATTTTCCCAACACCATTTGTTGAAGAGACTTTTTTCCACTGGATATTCTTTCCTGCTTTGTCAAAGATTAGTTGACCATAGAGTTGAAGGTCCATTTCTGAGTTCTCTATTCTGTTCCACTGATCTATGTGTCTGTTTTTGTGCCAGTACCATACTGTCTTGATGATTACAGCTTTGTAATAAAGCTTGACATCCAGAATTATGACGCCACCAGCTTTGGTTCTCTTTTTCAACATTCCTTTGGATATTGGGAGTCTTATCTGGTTCCAAAAAAATTTTAGGATTAGTTGTTCCAGCTCTGTGAAAAAAGTTGATGGTATTTTGATAGGGATTGCATTGAATGTATAAATTGCTCTGGGTAGCATAGACATTTTAACAATATTTGTTCTTCCAATCCACAAGGATAGAACATTTTTCCATTTCTTTGTGTCTTTCTCAATTTTCTTCATGAGTGTTCTATAGTTTTCTGAGTACAGATCCTTAGCCTCTTGGTTAGGTTTATTCCTGGTATCTTGTGGGTTTTGGTGTAATTGTAAATGGGATTGATCCTTAATTTCTCTTTCTTCTGTGTCATTCTTAATGTATAGGAATGAAACTGATTTCTGTGTATTAATTTTATATCCTGACACATTGCTGAATTCCTGTATGAGTTCTAGCAATTTTGGGGTGGTGTCATTTGGGTGTCATTTCCACATAGAGTATCATGTCACCTGCAAAGAGCAAGAGTTTGACTTTTTCTTTGCCAATTTGGATGCTTTTTATTTCTTTTTGTTGTCTGATTGCTGAGGCTAGGACTTCTAGTACTATGTTGAATAGCAGTGGTGATAGTGGACATCCCTGCCATGTTCCTGACCTTAAGGGAAAAGCTCTCAGTTTTTCCCCATTGAGAATCATATTCTCTGTGGGCTTTCTGTATATGGCTTTTATGATATTGAGGTATGTTCCCTCTGTCTCTACACTGTGAAGAATTTTAATCAAGAAAAGATGCTGTACTTTGTCAAATGCTTTTTTTGCATCTATTGAGAGGATTTTATGGTTCTTGTCCTTTCTGTTATTAATGTCGTGTATCACATTGATTGATTTGTGGATGTTGAACCACCCTTGCAGCCCAGGAATGAATCCCACTTGGTGGTGGTGGTGAATAATCTTTTTAATGTACTGTTGGATCCTATTGGCTAGTATCTTGGTGAGAATTTTTGCACCCATGTTTATCAGGTATATTGGTCTGTTAATTCTCCTTTTTGGTGGGGTCTTTGATGTTTTGGGATCAAGGTAATGCTGGCCTCATAGAAAAAGTTTGGAAGTTTTCCTTCCATTTCTATTTTTTGAAACAGTTTTGGAAGAATAGGTATTAATTCTTCTTTATATGTTTGGTAGAATTCCCCTGGGAAGCCATCTGGCCCTGGACTCTGGTTTGTTGGGAGATTTTTGATTACTGCTTCAATTTCCTTGCTGGTTATGGGTCTGTTCAGGTTTTCTATTTCTTCCTGGTTCAGTTTCGGTAGTTTATACATTTCTAGGAATGCATCCATTTCTTCCAGATTGCCTAATTTGTTGGCATATAGTTGCTCATGATATGTTCTTATAATTGTTTGTATTTCTTTGGTGTTGGTTGTGATCTCTCCTCTTTCATTCATGATTTTATTTATTTGGGACCTTTCTCTCTTCTTTTTGATAAGTCTGGCCAGGGGTTTTATCAATCTCATTAACTCTTTCAAAGAACCAGCTCCTGGTTTCATCGATCTGTTCTACTATTTTTTGGTTTCTATTTCATTGATTTCTGCTCTAATCTTTATTATTTCTCTTCTCCTGCTGGGTTTAGGCTTTATTTGCTGTTCTTTCTCCAGCTATTTAGGTGTAAGGTTAGGTTGTATATTTGAAACCTTTCTTGTTTCTTGAGAAAGGCTTGTATTGCTATATACTTCCCTCTTAGGACCACCTTTGCTGCATCCCAAAAGTTTTGAACAGTTGTGTTTTCATTTTCATTTCTTTCTATGAATTTTAAAAATTCTTCTTTAATTTCCTGGTTGACCCATTCATTCTTTAGTAGGATGCTCCTTAACCTCCATATATTTGTGGTATTTCCAAATTTCCTCTTGTGATTAAGTTCAAGTTTCAAGGCATTGTGGTCTGAAAATATGCAGAGAATGATCCCAATCTTTTGGTATTAGTTGAGACCTGATTTGTGACCCAGTACATGATCTATTCTGGAGAATGTTCCATGTGCACTCAAGAAGAATGTGTATTCTGTTGCTTTAGGATGGAATGCTCTGAATATATCTGTGAAGTCCATCTGGTCCAGTGAGTCATTCAAAGTTCTTGTTTCTTTGTTGATCCTTTGCTTACATGATCCGTCCCTTGCAATCAGTGGGGTGTTAAAATCTCTTACTATTATTGTATTATTATCAGTGTGTTTCATTAATTTTGTTATTAATTGGTTTATATAATTGGCTGCTTCCATGTTAGGGGCATAAATATTTACTATTGTTAGATCTTCTTGTTGGATAGACCCTTTAAGTATGACATAGTGTCCCTTCTCATCTCTTATTACAGTCTTTGGTTTAAAAATCTAATTTTTCTGGTATAAGGATTGCTACCCTAGTTTTCTTTTGATGTCCATTAGCATGATAAATGGTTTTCCACCCCCTCACTTTCAATCTGGGGGTGTCTTTGGGTCTAAAATGAGTCTCTTGTAGACAGCATATTGATAGGTCTTGCTTTTTTGTCCAATCTGATACCCTGTGTCTTTTGATTGGAGTATTTAGTCCATTTACATTCAGAGTAACTATTGAAAGATATGAATTTAGTGTCATTGTATTACCTATAATGTCACTGTTTCTGTATATTGTCTCTGTTCCTTTCTGGTCTATGTTACTTTTGGGCTCTCTCTTCTCTTAAAGGATCCCCTTTAATATTTCTTTCAGGGCTGGTTGAGTGATCACAAATTCTTTTAGTTTCTGCTTGTCCTGAAATCTTTTCATCTCTTCTTCTATTTTGAATGACAGCTTTCCTGGATAAAGTATTCTTGTCTGCATATTTTTCTCACTTAGTGCCCTGAATATATCATGCCAGTCCTTTCTGGCCTGCCCTGTCTCTGTGGATAGTTCTGCTGCCAGTCTAATGTTTCTACCCTTGTAAGTTATGGACCTTTTGTCCCGAGCTGCTTTTAGGATTTTCTCTTTGTCTTTGAGATTTGCAAGCTTCACTATTATATGTCAATATATTGACCCATTTTTATTGATTTTTTTTTTTTTTTTTTTAAAGATTTTTATTTATTTATTTGTCAGAGAGAGAGAGAGCACAAGTGGGGGGAGCAGCAGAGGGAGAGGGAGAAGCAGGCTCCCCACTGAGCAGGGAGCCCGATGCGGGACTCGATCCCAGGACCCCGGGATCATGACCCGAGCCGAAGGCAGACGCTTAACGACTGAGCCACCCAGGCGTCCCCATTTTTATTGATTTTGAGGGGGGTTCTCTGTGCCTGGACTTGAATGCCTGTTTCCTTCCCCAGATTAGGGAAGTTCTCAGCTATAATTTCCTCCAATATACCTTCTGCCTCTCTCTCAATCTCTTTTCTCTTCTGGGATCCCAATTATTCTAATATTGTTTTGTTTTATGGTATCACTTATCTCTTGAATTCTCCCCTCATAATCCAGAAGTTGTTTATCTCTTTCTCAGCTTCTTTATTCTCCATCATTTTGTCTTTGATATCACTAATTCTCTCTTCTGCCTCATTTATCCTAGCAGTTAGAGCCTCCATTTTTTATTGCATCTCATGAATAGCCTTTTTTATTTTGGCTTGATTAGATTTTAGTTATTTAATTTCTCCAGAAAGGGATTCTTTAGTGTCTTCTATGCTTTTTTCAAGCCCAGCTAGTATCCTCATAATCAGTATTCTGAACTCTAGTTCTGACATCTTACTTCTATCCATACTGATTAGGTCTCTGGCAGCGGGTATACTGCCTCTTGTTCTCTTTTTTGAGGTGAGTTTTTCTGTCTTGCCATTCTTGCAGAAAGTGGTCACTTTCCTATTTGTAGAATTGCAGGAATTATTTTCTTAAATCTCCGGTTGAGTTTACAGGTGTTCAGAATGATTTGATAGCTATCTAGCTGAATTCCTGGGACCAGACAAAACTAAGGTCTCCTACTCCTCTTCCATTTTGGAAAGTCTCCATAATTCACATATTTAGTAGAGAATCAGTATCTACACTATATAAAGAAATTCTACATGTAAAACAAAATAAATGTAAAACTAAATAAAAATGTAAAAAAATAAATTAAAAAACTGATAAAAATGATCAAAACCATGAGGACATCAGAAAAGAGGAAAACTGAACTATTTATGTTTATAATTTCATAATTTATATATGTCACATGCATTTACATTTACATTGGTAATCAAGGAAATGCAGAATGAATCCACAGTGAGAAATTATTTATACATGCAAGTCTAGAAAACATAAAAGCCTGACAATATCTAGTGTTGGAGAAAAAAGGAAGCAATGGAAACACCTATGAAGAGCTGCTTCCTGTAAATTTGGTGTAATCGTTTTAAAAATAATTGGATTGGCATGTACTTGCACATGTACCCTAGGAATAGGGATAAAAAAATTGAAATATTCCAATATTCATGAGAAGAATGAGTAAATAAAGTATAAAACATTAACTTATCCTACAAAATATTATCCTACCAATATAGTTTAGAATAGTGGTAAAATGAATTACTCTCAGTTATATGCAACATCGAGTTGATGGATACCATAATTATAAGGCTGAGGGAGAAAAGAAAGTTTTTGAGAAAACATAGGACTTGATTAAATTTATATAAATTTTTTAAAGGTAGCAAAATTGTACAATATATTATTTCAGGATAAAAACATATATAGCAAGGCTATGAAGAAAAGCAAGGGGATGCTATATGAATGGTTTGAAAGGAAGGTTTTCTGTGAGAAGGAAGAGAATAGAATGAGCTTGAAGGGAACTTAAAGAGAATAGCATTTGTTTGCTTTTTTAATGGGGTCATGGGTTAATACATGGATGTTTCTTATGTCTTTTTATTATACAACTGAAATGTTTTTTGAAATACTATATATCTGCTCAAAAACAATGAAAACTATGCTGAATATTCTTTTTAGCTTATCATTAAAAAGAATAAGTTATTAATTTGTTGTAAAGTACATTATCTTTTAATGCAAGTCCACATGTAGCCTGATGTTGTTAGATACACATGGGCAATGTATCTAAATATATGTTACCCTTCAGAATTGTAAAATTAAAAAAGAATAGTTTATAGATTTGATTCAATTGTGATGCCATGAGTCTTTTTCATATGAGGATGTGCTTACATAATTTATTAATTCATTTTTTTAAAGAATTTATTTATTTATTTGAGAGAGATGAATGAGCAATGGGAAGGGGCAGAGGGAGAGAGAGAAGCAAACTCCCTGATGAGCAGGAAGCCCCATGTGGGGCTCGATCCCAGGACCAGAGATCATGACCTGAGCTGAAGGCAGATGCCCAACTGACCAAGCCACCCAAGTGCCCTTATTAATTCATTTTTAAATAACTACAGTATATTAATTTTAAAGAGCACAAAATGTTTTGTTCAATTTTTGTAGACCTTTAAATTTTTTATTTTTAAAATTAAAACAAATTGCTAATTCCAGTGTAATTAACGTATAGTGTTATTGTAGACCTTTGGATTACATTTAGAAAAAGGAAATGTGATCATTAAAAATAAGTTGAAAATTATCTCCTTCCTTCAGGGATTCTAAAGTAAGGATATTTAAAAGTTTTTTAGGGTTAGACACATATATCCATTCAACATATGTAAAAGGAACTCATAAAAAATTCTTCCCATTATCTACAATTCAATTGTGGGTGGCTCAGTGAGTTAAGCATCTGCCCTCACCTCAGGTCATGATCCCAGGGTCCTGGGATGGAGTCCCACATTGGGCTGCTTGCGCAGTGGGGAGCCTGCTTCTCCCTCTGTCTGCTGCCCTCCCTGCTTATGCTCTCTCTCTCTGACAAATAAATAAATAAAATATTTTTTAAAAAATCATTATATCTAAGCAAATGACAAGATTTGAATTACATATAACTACTATAACACAAAAATGATTTTGCATAGAGAGATAATTATCTATTTTTCAAATTAGATTTTATTCTCTTGCATAACTTCTAACTAAAAATGATACAGTAATGGGGCAAATATAATGTGAGGCAGGATACATGGAAAATGTTTGGTTTCTTTCAGGTCAACTTGAATTTCAAAGGGAGAATATCTTTAACTTCCAATCATATTGAAGTTATATTTTAAGAGAGAAAATCTGCAGAGCAATATCATAATTGTAGTATAAGCTAGTAAAACTCTCAAAGTTGCCAACACAGTATTCAAGATCTTCCTGAATTTATGATAAATACTAAATTTTATATTTTATATCCTCCCTGTTCATTTTATTTCATCTGCCAAATCTTTAAACACAAAATCAATATGAGTTACTATCTACTACTTATGCAAAAATTTACAACAAATAGAGAATATTAGTGCTGGCAGTTTACCTAATGAGATGCTGTTTCAAATGTGCAAGCTCGGCAAATGACTTCTAAAGTGTCATTGGAAATTAAAAGTAACAACATTTTGTGAAAAGTTGCAGCAACCAGAGACTGAAAATGTCTTCACTCAATTCAAATTCCTAAACCTCTGCCTATTTGACAAGATGATATAAGTACAGAGGCCAAAAATAGGCAGAAATTATGCTATAGCATCTGATACTTTTCAAGAGAAAATTTGAGAGAACGATAAAGTGGAACACTGTTTATAATGTGATTCTGAGGCTGTTGTGTAAATTGCTAAGATTTATTTTTACAAAATCCTCCAATCCCATCTTTAATTTGTACCTTTCTAAGTCTGCTCAGATAGTGAAACAAACATGATAGGCTTAGTTTTGATTCTACGGTAAAGTATATAAGACTATTATAAAAATATACAGATTAGTCTATGTTACTTCCTTCAGTTTTACCTTCAAATCATAATTATTTTATTTACATTAATCAGTTTATTCTGTACTAAAAGGGAGGATTTTTCCTTAATGCCATCTTGACAATTACATTTTGAAATGACTTAAGGACTCTCAGAGATGAAAAATTACTTTTATAATCACAAAGAAAGTATGATTATCAATACCCTGAATATTTAAAAAGGCTGAGAGTGACTCTTTTAGGTAGTGAAAAGAACACCTGTACTAGTTTAATGTAAATTGTCACACTCCTACCCTTGCTTCCATTTTGATAAGTTTATTTGCTTTGTTTTTAGAGTAAGTAAAGAAGCCAATTGTTAAGTAGATAGCTATTACAAAGGATTACTAAGTAATCTTATAGTCAGAAACCTGTGGATATTCTAGAGACTAAATTAATGGAAACCATTTCTATTCATTTAATACATAAGCTAAATTATAAAAGGTTTCTTAAAATGAGTAGCAGAGGAAATGTGAGATCACATGTCTGAGCTTAGGCTATAGACAAGCTTTTTCTGTTTTTAGACTATAGAATCAGTTTTAGAAATCATAAACCGCATATCAGCATTTAACCAATTATATAAATTATTTAGTGGTTCAAAAATTTGGAGGCCTAGGTCAAGAGTGATTATTTACATTAAATATGTATATCACACTATTCTCACCTATCTCAACTCCCATTTCATTAGATACAAAGCACAAAAGATGTCTTTTTTTTTTACTATTATTGTTTTGCCTGTCATAGGTATAGAGATTTTCATATTTAAGTTTTTAGAAACTTCCATTTCAGTTTTAATATATCATTTTATATTTCTTGTTAAAATGTTATTTCCTGCAGGAATTTTATGTGTTCCTTCCAACAGAAGAGTTTCTGCTTATTCAACAATTTGACCACTGTCCCAGTAGATTTTGAGATTCTGTAGACCTTTAAAGGACTATTAAAACTGGAGCTTTGAATAAATTTACTTACTGAAGATGTTACAACTTCTTCACAAACGTAATAAAGTTTTAAAAATTTAATTTCAGAGTATTTTTCTTTGCTTTCTTAAGGTCCTTTTTGTATGATTAGTTATTAATGTGAATATTTTTCCTATAAATTTTTCAATATTTTTTAGAGTATATAAATACATTCTTGTAAGACTTTAAACAATACAGAAATATATTACATGAAAATTTTATGTTTTTCTAACTTATTTTTCCTTACCCCAACACTCACTATCATGCCTTTCCTCAGAGATATTAAGATATTTAAGTTTAGGGGCGACTGGGTGGCTCAGTCGTTAGGCGTCTGCCTTTGGCTCAGGTCATGATCCCAGGGTCCTGGGATCGAGCCCCGCATCGGGCTCCCTGCTCAGTGGGAAGCCTGCTTCTCTCTCTCCCTCTCCCACTCCCTCTGCTTGTATTCCCTCTCTCGCTGTGTCTCTCTCTGTCAAAAAAATAAATACAACCTTTAAAAAAAAAAGATATTTAAGTTTAACAGTATTTTCTAGAACTTTTCACTACACATATATATTTTTCCCTTTGTAAATTTTGATTTAAGTAATTCAAGTAAGATAAATACAGAGATTTTTTTTTTCCCCAGCCTCTCACCATTTCTTCTTCCTTTCAATAACATTGGTAGCCTAGTGTATTTGAGTCTATATTTTTTACATGTTTATAAAAAATACTATTATAAATGCCTTTTGTACTTATTTGCTTTTAAAAAATATAAGCTCACATTACAAACAATACTTTGAAACTTAACGTTTCTCATTTCAAATACATATTGTGTAAGCCTCCAGGTAAGTCTTGAACTCATTCATTTAGGTACCTACACAGTATTCCACTGTGGGTATACGACTCTTTATCCACTCATTATTCTAGAACAAATATTCAAATTGTTTTCAAGTTTTTTTCCTAAAGTGAAATCATGGTTATATAGCCTTGGCCACAGACCTATTTCATTTCTATGTGCTAAAATACCAAATGAGGGATTACTTTTATTTTACTTATACTTTAGTTCTAATGGATTTTGCCAAATTTTGAGTTGTTTTCATAGCTTTAGCAGATTTTTATGTAAATGTAGTTATATATTTATGTTAATTCTGAGATAGTCTATTTTTGTTTTATTATTTAACTCTTTCATCCAGAAACATGGAAAGTCTCTCTATTTGCTCAGTGGTTTGTTTTTGTTCCCCCACATGTAGAGTAAGATTTTATATTTAATTTCAATAGAATATGTACCTTTTGTTAAATTTACATTTGAGTTTTTTTTGCCACTGTTAATAGAGTTCATATTTTTCTTTTTATTTATAAATGGATACTACTATTCTAGAGAAAACTCCATTTTTCTCTACCAAGTTGTCATTTTTTACCTCACCACTAACAATATAGGACCTTGTATTTTTATTTGTTTGGTTAATTTTTCTTTGCCAGTCCACTAAGAGGAAAATCTTTTGTCATTTACATTTCTTTCATCAACCTTAAGGATAGCCATATCTTCATTTGTTTATTACACTGTCTGAGGAATCATCTTATACTCCCTATAAGTTAATTTATTATTTGCTTTTCTACCACTCCTTGTTGTTAATAATACATTTACTTCCTCATTTTCTTTTTTTAAATAAAGTACAAAATATTCTTGGCTCAGGTTTGGAACAGAGTTGGACCCCATTTTTGATGTTTGACTGTTGACAGACTTTAGGCCCCACTCCTACCATTTTCCCTTTTGCCCCACATCAGAGAGAGCCCATAAAAAAGCCCCAGTACTACTTCCCTTGGGTCAAAGTCTGGCTTACACATGAACCCTGATCCAGTCCCAATCTCTAAACACAAATGAAGCCAGAGTCACCTGACCATGCCCCACTCTTCCTGTTTTACCCTACATGGAACCTGAACTCTTCTTCTTGCAGAATCTTTTTGCTGTTTACTATATTAGTAATAAACTTTACTTCTGATCCATTGGTACATGTGTGTCATTTATCCCAACATCCATAACTTCTTGGGGGAGAGGGCAGCTGCCCAGCCTCTGGCAGGGAACGCTGAAAGTCCAAATTAAATAATGCTTGTCTTAGTCTGATTGGGCTGTTACTACAAAATACCACAGCCTGGATGGCTTATAAAAAACAGAAATTAATTTCTCACAGTTCTGGAAGCTGTAAGTCCAAGATCAGAGTGCCAGTTTGGTTGGGTCAAGGCCCTCTTCCAGTTTGCAGACTTCTTGTATCCTCACGTGGTGGAAGGGACATGTGAGGCCCTATTATGAAAGCATTAATCCCATTCATGAAGGGGCCTAGGGCCGCTATTATGAAAACACTAATCCCATTTATGAAGGCTCTTCCCTCATGACTTAATCACCTTCTAAAAGCCCTCCTAATACCATCACACTGAACATTGGGATTTGAAATGTGGATTTTGGAGGGACACAAATATTCAGATCATGGCAATGTTCTATCTAATAAAATCTTTATTACTATTCCCTAGATAAGCTATTGCTTTTCTTTGGGATTCTATACATAATGCAGTATGATGGACTCAGACATAAAAACTTAGGACCTAAGAATATCTGAAAATGCTAACGAATAGTAGTTTAAAATTTTTTACGCTATTTTATTGAAGAATTTTTGCCACTTTTTATTCATAGTTCAGTTTTTAAGGTCCTCAAGCATTCATCAAATGATAATTCACAGCTGTGTTCTTACTATAATAATGACAGAGTATACTTAAAGATTTTACCACCAAATTTATATATTTTAGCTTATTTAAGACTCACAATAAATGATACAGTTGTATTATTAGTAGTATGATTTTACAGATTAATAAATTAGGCACCAAATAGGCCAGTTATTAAGGACACACCTGGAATCTCAGGACGGCAGTCTAGAACCCACACTTAAGCACAACTAGAAAAAAACTGATAGGAATCCCACATATGACATTAAAATGCGCTGTCTTCTCACATACTTCAGATAGTCTCATAAATATTATCCAACAATGTGATAAGTGGTGTAATATACATAGGACAATGATGACATAGTAACAAGAGCTAGTGTGTATTTCTTGAAACAAAACCAAAGAAAGACA
The DNA here is from genome assembly GCF_004348235.1 of Phoca vitulina. Classification (NCBI taxonomy): domain Eukaryota; kingdom Metazoa; phylum Chordata; class Mammalia; order Carnivora; family Phocidae; genus Phoca; species Phoca vitulina. The sequence continues at coordinate 38,370,042 of NW_022589708.1, read as the reverse complement.
ATAAAACAAGTAAAAAGCAAAAAGGGAACATTTTATGAAAATTCAGTTGTTCCTATATCCTCATGAGATTTTACTTACTATCTATTGAAAGTGTAGTTCAGATGCTTCATTCATTTTGAGGTACTAAAGTATTAAACCACATTACAATAAATACATCATGGCCAGATTTGAGCAATTAAAATCAGAAAAGGAATGCTTTGTCTTCTCTTTGATTGCATTTCCTGGATTGGCAGAAGAGATATTTGTAGTTGTCAAAAATTTAACTAAAATTTGAATAATCCCCTATTTTTCAAAGGTAAAAAAAAAATTAAATAGTGTTACATTATTTGGCCCCCAGTAACTTAAGCAAGACTCATTCTGCAATTAATGCCCTTTCCTCTCTATAAATAGTGCCAATATTTGATAGTTTCATTAATCAAAGACAAAATCTTGACCACAAATTTTAGAAATGTCAAGTTGCAAGTGGCATGTAGTTTTGGAGATGAATGGAATAATTTCTCCATGAGTACAAATTGAAATGAAAGCTGATAGAATATTAAAGCATTAGGTTTTAAATATATTTGAGAGATCAGTTTATAGCTAATAAAGTTAAAATTCAAATGATATAAGTGGTGTATATTTAATCATGCAGATGATGATTGTCAGACTAAGGATTATGACACTAGTTTCTATACCAGGTATTAAAGCAGCTCTCTGATATTGATAGAGCACAGGCTAAGTGTCAGGGTTTAAATTCAGAACTGGCAGGATGAAGTGAGGAGAGAACCTATTTCCCTTTGCACTACACAATGTTTTTGGAAAATGTGGACGATTGACTGTAGATAAGTCCTCTGTTAAACTGACTGTTTATCCCATGAAGACAAAGTAACAGAATGACCAATTTAAAAAAAAGTCAGATACTCTGGTGATCCACAGACCGGGATTCTGTCTCTATTTTTTTTTTGTTAAAAGAGCTTGATCCTCTGCAGATTTTAGCTGATGATCCTGTGGTACCACTTGAAAGGCTATAACTAGGGAGAAGATAAGTTAGTGTAGTTAAAAAAAGGTAAAATAAGTGAAGTTCCATTCAACGCTTTTTATCATTTTAAATTCTGGGCATTTTTTTCTCTCAACTATTGCCCAAATTACTGGACAAAGTCTCAGTAGGTCATATTGTCTAAGTTATTTCCAAGGGTAGTAGGCAACCATATCTTATTTCTCTTACCCTGAAAAATAGTGAAATTTTAGTCGTCATCCCTGTGCATAATTGTACATATGTAATTTTCTTTTTTTAAACATATGTTGTGTTTTATTATTTATTTATTTATTTATTTATTTTTTTAATTTTTATTAAATTTTCTCTATGCCCAACGTGGGGCTTGAAATCAGGACCCTGAGATCAAGAGTTGCATGCTCGGGGTGCCTGGGTGGCTCAGTCGGTTAAGCATCTGCCTTCAGCTCAGGTCATGATCCCAGGGTCCTGGGATCGAGCCCCACATCAGGCTCCCTGCTCCACGGGAAGCCTGCTTCTCTTTCTCCCACTCCTCCTGCTTGTATTCCTTCTCTCGCTGTCTTCTTCTCTGTCAAATAAGTAAATAAAATCTTAAAAAAAAAAAAAAAAGAGTTGCATGCTCTACCGATTGAGCCAGCCAGGTGCCCCTATGTAATTTTCATTATAAATATTCATTAATTAGAAAAACGCTTAAGCATCAAACAGGAAAAATCAAAAGTAGTTAATAATTTTTTATTAATTATGGGAGAGAATTGAAAAAAAAATGACCTCTAGAAAAATTCTCTATATTTGCATTTGGATATATTTAATATAAACACTAGGCAGTCGACAGTTTTTAAAATATTCTGATTATAAGGTAGATTTGACTTAAAATGTGTCTTTATATGAGAGGGTTACGAGATATAATGAGAAAAATACATAAGGATTCAAGACAATGAGTATTAAACTCTGTATCTAATTAAATAAATGTGGGCCAGTCATTATCATCTCTCTATTACTATGTTCTCTCTCCTGCAAAAACAGAATTATTTAGACACATAATCTTTCAAACCCCTTCTTTCAATATTTGGTCAGAAAATAGTACTTGTCCTCTTTTTTCAGAACATTCATTTATCATGTATATATAATTCTAAATCATGCAACTACAGATCTTTCTGAATTAAGATGCAGATTGATTTTGCATGACTACCAATGAGAGGAGCAGAAGTTCTACCCTTCTCATTGTAGTAGAACAGGCAGGTAAAACTATAAATTAACAGCCATTTGGTGTTTAACTGCAAGTTGGATTTAACTTTCTTAACATGACTGAGTGGCCAATAACCTAGCGCTAAGGTGACTTACGGGCTCCAGAGCTCAAAATGTTTCCATAGGCTGCCCATCTGTTACTTAATTTTAATGATGTCTGTGTATTTAAATAGATAATAATAAACTCTCCTACTGAAAGTGAAAGCAGGCCTTGTGCTTTTGGTTTTACCAAAGTTAAGCTTAAAGTTAGTAGAGTATGAGCTATATAAGAAACCATGTTGATACCTGCTTGTCCTCACTCGTGGTCATATAACAACTTCCATGAAAGTAAATCGGTAGATTAAAAATAGCTGTTTAAATTTATTTTAGAATCTGAAACTCAAGTAGTGATTTCAGGGTAAATATTTTTTTTAAGTTATTTTAAATTTGGGGTAGAATATTGTTTCCTCTGTATAACTGAGAGGTCATGCATTTATAAAGCCAGTCTATACCATCAATGAAACACAGCAGCTACATACATCTGAAACACTAAAATAGTATAACATGAAATGTCAATCATTCTCAGTGTTTAAAGAAAAGAAATAACTGTGCTCCAATTTTTCTCATAAAGAACTTTAATTCTGGCTGGCTCGTTAATTTGCATCTCAGATTTTTTTTTCCAGTTTTATTGACAAATAATTGACATGTATCCCTGTATAAGTTTAAGGCATACAGCATGATGGTTTGAGTTACAAATATTATAAAATGATTAGTACAACAGGTTCTATTCTAATGCCCACAGATACATGTGTTGAGCATCAACTGACAGCAAGGCAAATCAGTGGGCTGCTGCTTGGGATGTATAAAATAAGAAGTAATTGTAGTAAGTATGTTAGCTTAACTGAGCTCTCTACACAGGGCGTTTTACATAAACTGTGAAATCAAAATTGTAACTTCCCACATAGTATACAACAAATCTATGTGTAACTTCCCACATAGTATACATAGAGCACAGTAGGTATACAATGCTGGTGTACATAGTATATATGCATCTAGAGAGGAGAGAGAGTAGGGAAGCACCCTTCACTGGCACGGAAGTCACCAACACTAAGGAAATGTTGGAAGTTATTCACAGATTGTAAAATATGAAGAAGCAAATTATTTGCTATCGTGCTCATGTTGGTTCATGGATTAAGGTCAGCAAAATTCATTCTAACAATTTTCATGTAAAAGTTAAATAGGTAAGTGTCTTTTAGATATTAAATAACTATAACATATTTCTTAAATTATAGGTAATAAATTGGCTCAAATGCTAATCTTAGTCTTTAGGAGATTAATAAAGACAATTAAGATTTTACCCATCTTCTCTTTTAGCCAACTTATACACTTTCTTAACATGTTTCTGTTTCTGTTTTCTAGAGTATAGAGATTAATATTTGTGTAGTAAGGAAGTAAAATTTGAATACTCATTACATTGCTTAAAAGCCATTAGTTTATGGACATATGTATAACACATTCACACATATATGATTTCAAACATACTGAACAAATTGAGTTCAATTTTAATAAATAACTTGAACAAATTAGGTACTTGCCTAACTAACTGATTAGATTTCTGGACAATGAGATATGTAGCAGAAAGAACAAGAAATTTTGACAGAAACAGGAATTTAGGGAAAAGGGACAGATTTCTCAGCACATCATTGTCAGAATGAAAGAAAACTGGATACTCGGCTTTAGATAGTACATGCTTTGGAAACAGATATGGAATTCTGAGAGAGACATCATAAAGTTAAAAGCACTGAAAAGATAATGCATTTGGAAATACAAAGCCTATATATAGCTAGACACAGCTCTAAATAACAATATTAGAAAAAGCAACCTCAGGAAACTGCTGAATCAAACAGAGGTAAGTAAAAACTGAATGAACTAAATTATTGGTTTCAGCTGTTTCAGTTCCAGCATGTCAAGAGTTTGGAATGTGTCACTCACATACTTAACAACAATAATAAAAAAGCTGGACAAGCTGAAAAAAAACAAAACAAAAAATGACTTATTTTAGACCCATCAGAAATCTGAGGTGTGACAGGGCAAATGTCTATTCTGAAATCTGGAGAGACAGGTGCATCCAGAGGGACACAGCCAATATCTGCTTAGTTGGAGCAGAAGCCGCTGGAGATATCAACTAGTAGGAACACATAAAAGGTAATTTTGATGAGGCTAGAGGCTAAGTTTAGGCGAGCATAAGACTGAGAAACTGATGGGGAGCTGTAATCTTAGTGAGGCCCCCAAACTTTCATGGATTCTTCTTGGAATCCCATCAGGTTTTAATGGAGAAAAATTGAGAAGGATCCCTTCGTTGTTTTAGCAGGAGAAGGGGAAAAGTAATCATGGTGAAATAGACTCAGAGCTTTTACTATAAAAAGATGTACTCTCCAGAGGAAAAGATTTTGCAAGTGCTTTATTCTAGCTGGGGAGAGTGCCTTTCTCTCAGTCAGATCCCTCTATCCTAGCTGTGTCATATAAGTGGTGGTGGGCACCGCAGGGGACTCAGCTGAGGTCATGGCTTCAAGGAAATAGATCAGGAAGGCTAGCTAGTGAATGGAGTCGAGTTTGGGGCAGGATCCAGGGGCTAGATCACTGCAGAAATAGTCGTAAAGATTACATCCCAGGGGAAAAAAATCAGTGAGCTTAAAAATACACCAAGAGAAACTTCCCAATCTGAAATGCAAAGAGAAAAATATATTGAAAACTGTGGGGGGCAGGGAGGGAGACTGTAACATACAAGATCTGTGGGACAAATCCAAAAAGTGTAACATGATAACATGGGTTATTGGAATCCCAGAAAGAGAAGAAAGAGAAAATAGAGCAGAAGAAATAATTTAAGTAACAGTGTTTGAGAATTTTCTGAAATTAATGACAAATACAGAACCAAAGATATAGGAAGCTCCAGAAACATCATGCAGAATAAATATCTAAATACTTACCCCCCAAAACAAAACAACAACAAAACAAAAAACCTAGTTATTTTATATTAAAACTGCAGAAAAGCAAAGATGAAAAAGAAATCTTGAAAGCTCAAGAGCTGAAAATACCTACAGAGGAACAAGGATAAGAATCATAGTGAATATTTTGTTAGAAACCATGAAAGCAGGAAGAGTAGAGTGGGACAATTGTATATCCACAGGCAAAACATGAATCCAGACCCAGACCCCCCACCCTTCACAAAAATTAGCTCAAAATGGATCACAGACCCGAATATAAAATGTAAAACTTTAAAACTCTTAGAAGATAACATAGGAAAATATCTCAATGACCTTGAGTATTGTGATAATTTTTTTTGGCTATAACATCAAAGGCAAAATCCATGAAAAAAATAGTGGATAAACTGAACTTCACTAGAATTAAAACCTTCTGCTCTGCAAAAGCCAATGTCAGGAGAAAGAGCAGACAAGCCACAAACTGGGAGAAATTATTTGCAAAAGACATATCTGATAAAGAAATTTCACCTAAAATATACGAAGAACTCTTAAAACTCAGCAATAAGAAAACAACCAACCTGATTTAAAAATGGGCCAAAGACCTTAACACACACTCAGGGAAATATACGGATGGCAAACAAACGTATGGTAAGATGCTGCACATTATATGTCATCAGGGAAATACAAATTCAAACAATAATGAAATACCACTACATACCTGCTAGAATGGTCAAAATAATTTTGGAAATTGAAAAACTCACGTCACGTAGGGCTACAGGTTAACAATTCCACAACCAAACAAGTGTGCTAGAATTGAAAAAATAGCTAAATGGATGGCAGATGATAGGAGCGGATTCATCACGGTTGGAGAGGGGGATGAGCAAAGGGAGCAGGCCAGAATGATCCATGAGCTAATGAGTTAAAGTTGGACATGAGTATGAACTTACATTTAGCTTAACATAGATACCAGTTTTTATTGCTTACAGAAGATTTACAAATGTGTGTATTTAAATACCGGTTAGTATACACATATATTCTTGGGACTGTCAGCTGAGAAGAGTTGAGGCACAACACCCCAACAATAGTACCAACCACATTTAGAACCCAGATATGTCTTTTTAACACCATTCTCCAATAACAGAAACTAGGACTCCTTGGAGTAATGGCTGATTCTAGGTCTGGGGCAAGAAACAAATGAGCCTGGGCCACCTTATTGCACCACAAAGTAAGGAAGTGCTAAACACATGCGTTTACACACACACACACACACACACACACACACACACACAATGAGCAGGTTTACCAAAGGGACACAGGAATCAACTAAAAGAGCTCTGAGTGGACAAATTTGAGCAAAAAATAAAGTAGTATTGGATTATAAGTCAAAGCATGAAATAAATACCCATGAGACCATAGTGATAATAATTAAATGACTGAGTAAATAAATAAATGAATGTGGAAGAATGGCACATAATTTATGTAGATACGACACCCTAAGGAGGTAGAACCCCCACTACTACACTGTGGCTTGTGCATAGTGACTTCCTTTCAAAGATCACAATATGGAAAGCACAAAAAAAAAGTAATTTTGTAGCGGAGAAACCTGACAAACACTGCCTAAGCAAGGTGATTAAGGTCAACATTGACAGCGGTGTCATGTTGATAGTATGTGCTCTTGATATGCTGTAATGAAAATGGAACTTCACAAAAATACATAACACAATTCTAAACATGAGAAACACATAAGAACAATCCAAATTGAGGGACATTCTAGAAAATACCTGATCAGTATTCCTTTAAATTCTCAAAGTCATCAAAGCAAGGCAAGTTTGAGAACTGTCATAGCCAAGAGTAGGCTTAGGATATACGATGATGCCAAGACGCTCTCCTTGACCTAATTCTAGTTATGCTCCTCTAAGCCTTCCTGGCCTCAACCTTGGTGTCTGTCCATGTGGGATCTGCATTGCCAAGTTATAGCGAGGATCTTGTAGGAACGCCTGGGTGGCTCAGTCAGTGAAGCATCTGACTCTTGATCTCAGTTCAGGTCTTGATCTCAGAGCCATGAGTTCAAGCCCCACATTAGGCTCCATGTTGGGTGTGGAGCCTACTCAGAAAAGAAAAAAAAAAAAAAAAGAATCTTAAGCCAGCTAGAGGGAAACCGCAACCTTCGATATCTGATCCCTCTCAGTATATGATCTATTTCTTTATCTTCTACCAACCGCCAGATGATATCTAATCATTCTGACCTGCCTGTAAGGCCTGTTAACCAGAATGCCCCCTGAACAACCCCTGATGTTTCCTCTCAGGAATTTTCTATCCACTGACTTCCACCTTGCTCCTTGGCTACAAATCCCCAGTTGCCGTGCCATATTAAGCCCCGTTCTGTTCCGAAGACTCTTCTCCTATGACAATAGTTCCTGAATAAAATCTATTTTACTGTTTTAACTATTGCTAGGCTCTGGTTTTTCTTTCATAATTATTAAATGTAATGTGGTAACTTGGATAGGATCCTAGAACAGAAAAAGGACATTAGGTAAAAACTAAGGAAATCTGAATAAAGTATGGACTTTGGTTAATAATAATGTATCAACATTGGTTCATTACTTGTGACAAATATACTGTACTAATATAAGCTAGTATGTTTACTAATGTATATAGGAACTCTATATTATCTTTGAAATTTTTCTGCAAATCTAAAACAGTTCTAAAATTAAAAGTTTATTGAGAATAACCAACGAAACAACCAAAAAGTAAATAAAAAGTATTGAATGAACTTTAATGTCATGTAGACTTGGGTTCTAGCTCTTAATTCAAGCCTCAGTTTCTCCAGCTGTAAATGGATGTCACATACATTGGTTGCAAGGATTTACTATTATAACTTTTTAAGTGTCTGCATGTTTGATTATCAATGAATATTAATTATCTTTGCCATTTTTTATTGTCTTGATTAAAAGTGATTGAAGTTAATGAAATCTAGACTCCTCATTAAAATTGATACATGAACAGCTTAACACACTTTTCTTTTATCTTCTTACCAATTACGTTGGCTGATTTGATAGTCTGTTCATTTTGGTAAGTTTACCTGAAAACTAGGTTTGTCCATAAATTATTTATGAAAGATACAACATAACTATAACTCTGCTAATATGTTTTAATTCTCTGAATATCCTTGAGGATTTAGAATCATAAACTATTATTCTTAAGAAATAAAGCTTTATGGAAAACAACTGGGAGAAAATGTTCTAGCATGAGGAATAGAGAGGACTAATGACCAGGCAGATGAGAAGCTAACAAAAGGAAAAATCACCAATTTCACATTTCTAAAATATAGTAGTGCAAGGAAGTTGTTAGAATGGAGCAAAGCAATGACAATTATATTATTTTATTCCTTAAATGATAGTTTCTTGATTTCAAGCTTTCAGAGATGTGCCAGAGATTTTGGATGCACTGTACTACAATCTGAGTTGAAATTAAAAGCTTTCATCACTGAAAAACTTCTGTTTCAAAATTATGTTCAATATTTTATTTATTAGCATCTGGTCTTGCTTAACCTCACCCAAATGCCCCTCCTGCTACATTCCCTATCTCACTGAAAAAGTCTCCCATCCACTAAAGTGCCCAAGTTGGAATACCTGTCCTTAACACTTCACCATTCCATTTCTTTTACCACAATATCTAATCTTACACCAAGTGTTCTGTTTTCCCTTCTATTTATCTTCTAAATCTTCACTATACCAGATGGTAGCCAATAGCTATTTACAGCTATTGAGCATCTAAAATGTGATCAGGGCAAACTGAAGAACTGAATTTTAAATTTTACATAATTGTCCTCAATTTAAATTTAAATGTTTAAATCAACACTTAATGGTTCTGATCCCTGAATTCCAACCCACACCACTGACAATTCTCCAATACCAGCTGGGTGTCCTACAATTCAATTCAATTCTGACAGTGTCTATCTGGAGATAACATCAGATCCCACAGGTTAAGGCTCAGTCCCGCAAGACTGCTTCCACCTACACACACACACACACACATACACACGCACACTTCAGAGGCCAGTCACAAGTCCAGGTTTTCACCTGTGCTTCTGATCTACTGGGAGATGGAGATTCCCATGACCTCCTCCTGGGGTTCAATTAATTTGCTAGAGCAGCTCACAGAACTAAGAAAATCATTCACTTTCTAGATTATAAGTTTAATATGAAGAGATATTACTCAGGAGCAGCCAGATGAAGAGATGCATGGAGCAAGGTGTAGGGAAATGGCATAGAGCTTTCATGTTCTCTGAACCTACTGTCCCCAAATCTCCATGAATTTAGCAACCTGGGAGATTTCCAAATCCTGTCCTTTTGAGTTTTTACGGAAGCTTCATTACATAGGCATCATTTATTAAGTCATTGGCCATTGGCAATCAATGCAACCTGCTGCCCCCTCCCTTCTCTGGAAATCAGGGTGATGGGACTAAAAGTTCCAACCCTCTAATCAGATGATTAGCTCTCCTGGCAACCAAGCCCCATCCTTCAATTCATTCCAAAAGTTACCTCATTAACATAACAAGAGACACCTTTTTGGCTTTCACCAGTTAGGAAATTCCAAGGATTTTAGGAGTTCTGGGCCAAAAATGGGGATGTAGACCAAATATATATTTCTTTTTAAAAAAATCACAGTATTTCAATATTAGAAAACATTTAATTGCATTTTGAGGAAGTAGGTTATGTGAACATCCTTTTCAACTGTCAGTTTTATGAAATCTAAGTATTGATAAAGTATTTCTGATAAAAATCTAGTGTCTGAATTGGGATATGAAGTTGGAATACTTAGTAACAAAAATGTATGTAAAATATGTCCTTAGGAATTGTTTTATATTGATTACTTGTGAAATGATTATATTTTAAGTTAAATATGTTATTATTATTAAAATTAATTTCACTTGTTTCTTTTTCCTTTTCTAATGTAGCTACAAGAAAATGTAAAATTCCCTAAATAACTCACATCACATTTCTATTGAATTGTGCTATTCTAAATTATTCCGTTATCTCCACTACCTCTTCTAATTTTTAAAAATTTTTAGTTAATTAATTAATTAAAAGATTTTATTTATTTATTTGACAGAAAGAGAGCAAGAGGACACAAGCAGGGGGAGTGGCAGGTAGAGGGAGAGGGAGAAGCAGACTCCCCATTGAACAGGGAGCCCAATGCGGGGCTTGATCTCAGGACCCTGGCCTAAGGCAGACACTCAACTGATTGAGCCACCCAGGCGCCCCTCCACTACCTCTTTTAATTCTTTGATCCAAGTGAGGGGGAGCAGAACATGCTACCCCAAATGTGTCACTTTGGCATGTGGATTGTTCTGAGTTAAAGGCAATTAAAACCTGGCAGACTCAGGAACAGCTTTTTACCTTCCCCTTAACTGCCTAAAAGAGTTTAGATAGGGGGCCTTTACTAGAAGGGAACTACTGTCAGAGATAGCTTTTTTTTAAAAAAAAATTATTAGAGAGAGAGTGCGAGTAAGAGAGAGAGAAAGAGAGCACAAGCAGGGTGATGGGCAGAAGGACAGGGAGAAGCAGACCATTCCACTGAGCAGGGAGCCCGATGTGGGGCTCCATCCCAGGACCCTGGATCATGACCTGAGCCAAAGGCAGATGCTTAACTGACTGAGCCACCCAGGCGTCCCCAGAGATAACTTTTTAAGAAGGATTTATCTGCATATCATGGCAGGCATTTATTTACCAAACATTTTGTCTTTTCATCTTCCCATGAATTGACTTCCTCTTCTTTGAACCCCTAGACCTCAACTCCCTTTATCCTTAGCTCAAGATGTTATACATAGAAACTTCAGTTGCTTGACTAGCTTGGAGTCTCATAATATTTTTTGTGGGGCTCCCGTACATATGAAATTAAATTTGTTTTCTTTTGTTAATCTGTCTTATGTCAATTTAACTATTAGACTAGCCAAAGAACCTAGACAGGAAGAAGGGAAAAATTTTCCCTCCTTACACAGGACACCATCATCTTTATCCTGGATTTCTATTCTGGCCTCTTAGTTTTTCTTTGTCTTTAATATTGACCCCCCCACCCCACATCAATGTCTTCTCTTCCATGCACCCCCTCCCCGTTCTCTGCACTTACTCTTTCATAGAGTTGAGAAAATCAAACTTTTTATCTCACAGCAGATGCAAGTTTCCAATTTTAATTTATTTTACACAGTGATCTTTCTAACAAGGAGATCATATTACACTGTTGATTAAAAAATTCATCTCTGAACTTCATAGCCAATATCACTCATGATCTTACCCCTGCTCACCAAAGCAGTCTCATTTCTAACACCAGCCGCTAATCCTCATTCTCTACTCCAAACAAATTGATTTTCTTGGTTTCATCAAGTGTTCTATGCTTTTTTTTGAAAGATTTATTTATTAATTATTTTAGAGAGAAAGAGATTGAAAGCATGGTGGGGAGGGCCAGAGGGATATGGAGAGAGAGGATCTCAAGCAAACTCCCTGTGAGCGTGGAAGCCATCCACAGGGCTCCATCCCATGACCCTGAGATCATGACCTGAGCTGAAATCAAGAGTCAGACACTTAACTGACTGAGCCACCCAGGTGCTGCTTTCTTTTGCATCTGGATCTTTTCATGTTCTATAATTCCTTATATATTTTTCATATTTTTACCCCAGTGCCAAAGCAATTACTGGCATAAAACAGACACTCAAAAGAAACCGAGTAAATGAATGAATGACTACTGTACTAGGTAGAAACTATTCTAGGAATTCACTTAACATATAGATGTATTTCTTGGAGTAGAATATAGGTAATCTTTAAACCATTATTGTTTGCAAAGATCAATAATTATATTAAACGTCTATAATTGTGATTGTAATCAGTTTCACAGAAATCAAACTGCTGATCTTTTCCCTCTTAAAATGTTTACTTTTAAACTTTCAATTGTTACTTTGTAAAATATTCATAGTATAACCTGGAAAATCTTCAAAATATCTTAGCAGTTTGCTTTAAAATCTAGGGGTGAAACAAAAATTAACTTCAAAGCAAATTAGCAGTTTTTCTCATCTATTCTCATCAAAGAAAGTGCAGGAGGATTTTAGGCCCTCTGAGAGTATACATTATAGTTCATTATGCAAAAAAAAAAATGGTAAAAATGAATCCAGGAACAATTAATATGTGAAGTTGGTACTCTACAATACAGTATTACTACTACTATAAATAAGTCTTTGTGAAAAGTGAAGACATATTAAAAATTAAAATGTGATACACATATATTATTAGTAGAATTTTTATTATTATATCATTGACATGATTCAAGTTTCTATGATCTGTTGCCAAGAACATGAGTAGAGATGTTCCTTCCTATTTTTCCAGGTTCCTCAGGGTCTTAAAGGTAATAAAAAGTAAGTGGTAGCATTAGAATAAAGGGGTTAATTATGTCACAAGTGAAAATCCCAGGATTAAAAGTCATAAACAGTAGAAGCTGCTAAGATCAAGACAGTTTCAAGAGTCTCTTTCCTCAGTGGATTAGTACTCCATTTTCTCAACAGTTTAGAATAATATGATTATGAAATAACAGAATTGAAAATAATTTTGTAGGTCACCCAGCACAATCTCCAACCTAATGCAATAGCCTCTCTACAATAACAGAAAATAATTGTATCTGCTTTTAAATTTTTCTACTGATGTGACACTTCCTCTATAACAAGCAGACAATTCTGGTTAGGGCCATTCTAATGGTCAGAAATCAGACATGGCCTTAATCTTGTCTTTTCGAAGTCAACAGAATACATCTAATCTCTCTTCCACGTGACAGTTTCTTTTTTTTAATTAAATTTTGAGAATGCTTATACTACTCCACCCACAAAATCTATTTCCAAAATGAAGTTTCCTAATTCCTTCTAGGATATTTCAAAATACATGGTTTTCACAATCTTCGTATGTTGGCACTCATTTTCTTTATACACTTCAGTTTATCATCATTATGAAATGTGGCATCCAAGTATCTATACATTCTGGATAGCAGCAGACATTAATGTTTTCTGATGTTATAAATTTATCATAAAACTGTTAAAATATCATTTGTTTTTAATTAAGTACAATTAATATTTAAGGAATACCTGTTTTGCACAAAATATTGTGTTATGTTTCCATGGGTATGTAAGAAGTCAAAAAGACTAAGATACCTACCTTAGGCTTTAGCTATTCATCATCTAATAGTATCCTACAACATGCTGAATTTTTGGACCAGAACCATAATTCAAAAGCATAGTTCTAAACCATACTTTATATTTTATATAAAAATTGATGTCATTAGTTCAGACTATGTCTAGTGTGGTGACTTGCAAGTAAAACTTGAATCTACCTTATTGTATTAGCAAGTATTTGCTAGCTTTATGCCATTAGCATTTTGCCTAGGTATATAAGGCATATTAATTTTAGCTACGTGCTTGTTTGTTTGAAGCTATAATGGGCATTACATTACATAAAAGGGATAAGTAAAAAATTCAGTGGTTTATTTTCTAAGACTAAGCTATGCTGATATTGAATCAATACTCTTTAGGTATAGAGTCCATTCACTATGTTGATGGAATTTATATATACATATAAAATTTTTATCATTGACATGATTCAAGTTTCAATGATTTGATATAGTGAACATGAATTAGCATTTCTCCCTTTTCTAGGTTATTCAGGGTCTAAAAAGTAATAAAAGCTGGGGTGCCTAGGTGTCTCAGTCAGTTGAGTGTTGGTCTCTTGATTTTGGCTCAGGTCACGTTGTCAGGGTCGTGAGATGGAGCCCCACGTCAGGCTCTACACTCAGAGGGGGGTCTTCTCGAGATTCTCTCCCTCTCCTTCTGTCCCTCCCCCCTGTGCTCTCTCTCTCTCTCTAAAATAAATAAATCTTTACAAAAAAGGTAATAAAAACCAAGAGGTAGCATTAATATAAAAGGGCTAATTATAATGAACAAATGTGTGCACATGCAAATGTGTGGGTTTGTGTGTATGTACAGCAGTTCTCCCCATACTATCAGTCTAACAACAACGACAACGACAACAACAACCATAGTGGTTTACTGGGACTGCCATTCCAAATGAAAATCTTCTCATTTCTAGTAATAACTATTTCTAAATGTTCATAATCCTTCTATTTAATAATGCAGTTTAGAATTTTGCCAGTCTCTCAACAAATCTTATATTCTTTTTTTTTTTTTTTTTTTTTTAATTTATTTATTTGACAGAGAGAGACACAGCGAGAGAGGGAACACAAGCAGGGGGAGTGGGAGAGGGAGAAGCAGGCTCCCCGCCGAGCAGGGAGCCCGATGCGGGGCTCGATCCCGGACCCCGGGATCATGACCTGAGCCGAAGGCAGACGCCCAACCGACTGAGCCACCCAGGCGCCCCAACAAATCTTATATTCTTTATGGTTCCTCAGATATGATTAAAAATTATTGTATTTACCTAAAATTTATCAAAATTTAATAAACAAATCCTCTGCTATGTGTAAGATACTATACCACATATATGATTTTAGTACTTTTACATGCAATATATTTCAGTCTGGAAACAAAGTCATTTAATTAGGTGGGCTCTTGTTCATATTTCTTTATATACAATGAATTTCAAATTGCACCTAGTATAGTTACTTTTCATGTTTTCTGGTTATTCTTTGTATTCTCTAATCCCAATGCACTTTAATCTCTTTGAAGGAAGAAAGTGGCCTATAGTAGGTGCTCAGCAATGATTTCTTGTTTCATTATTGACACTGAAATAATTTTACTTTCTCCATTGTAGTTGCCAGTGTGTATTTTTTTATCCTCTTGCTTCTCATTATTTCTCTTTGTGCTAGTTTTTTTTTTTCCTTTGGTGTATATGAATCAAGAACCACAGAATATGAAAAACTAAAGATAAAGGTTTAGATTAAAGCTAAATTAAATTTTACTTTATATTTTAAAGTTTTATGTATTTTTTAACTATATATCTATTTCTATATAGATATTTATGAGCATAGAATTGCTTATCAGTTTTTCCTGCCACTTTGATGTGTACTTTCCTAAGATTTGATTTATCATAGATATTTTTTTCTGCCTTAACATAATTAATTGGTGAACTGGCAAGGGCTATTCATTTAACTCAAATAATTATTGAGCCTCTACTATATGCTAAAGACTACTCAAGGTTCTAGAGATAAGTAATAAATAGAAGTCCTGCCTTCATGGAACTTATGTTCAAATTGGAAAGGAGGGGCAGTAAATAGACTCTCCCCTTCAAAACTATATGTATGTCAGAGAGGGTAAGTAATTAAAGAAACAGAAAAGACAGTAGGAAAATAGGTCAGAGGGTGGGGAACACAGTGATGTTCTTTTATAGGGTGGTTAGGAAAGACCTGTCTAATAAGATGATGTGTGAACAGAAACCTAAAAAAAATAAGTGGATGAGCCATGTGGATTAAGAGCTTTCTAGAAAAGAAGAGCAAAGATCCTCCACTGTAAAGCATCTAGAGAGCTTAGGAAAAACTGAAGAACTTGGTAAGGCATAGCATGGTGCCTGGAGGGAAAGTACTAGGAGGTCAGGTCAGGTCAGGCTAACCACAGGTGATATTTTAAGCCATGGTGAGAATTTTAGATTTTCCTTCATGTGATTTTGAAGGCCATTTGAGAATTGTAAAGAGAAGAATGACATGATTTACTTATGTTTTCAAACAATCCATCTAAGTATGTAATAGACAAGATGAGGAGTAAGGATAAATTTGAGTCAGGGTGTGTGCTATTGCATCATCCTGCTAGAGGGATGACGATGGTTTTGAAAATATTGAATTTTATTTAAGACTTGTGCTCCTGAAAAGAAGCAACAGTTAAGAAATCCTCTCATTTGTTTGTGTCCTGGAAAATGGACAAACACAAAGGACCACCTGGTCTTCCTATGACTCCCATAACACTCAACAAGGACTCCCTTGTTAACTACATCTATACAATCCCATTTCTTTGAGATATTCCTCACTAATGACCATCCTAGTTATTGCATCAGCCTTAAATAAATCATCTCCTTAACTGTCCAGTACATTTAGTTCTTTACAGATTAGAGTATGTGGTGATTTTAATGGCAAAATGAATTTTCAAAATATTTCTTGGAAAAGTGGCCTATAGATTTGCTGTGGTGCATGAAAAAAAGAGAGAAGTCAACAATGGATCCAAAAGATTTGGCTTGAGCAAGAGAAGAAGACAAATAAATCTAAGGAGGACCATGAGAGTAAGTAACTGTTTGGGAGAGAGAGAGGAGTTCAGGAATTAATTTTGGACATGTTCATTTTGACGAGTCTGCAGATCATCTTAATTATAGTTTTAAGTAGGCAGTTAAATATTTCAGTCTGAAGACATTGAGGGTGAAGATGGGACTGAAGGTATTAAATATTGGAGTCACCAGCCTATAAATGGTTTAGAGTCATAGGTAATATAGATGCTGCTACCTAAAGCAGAGCTTCTCAAATTTCAGCAAGTGTAAGAACCACCCGGAGAGATTGTTAAACACAGATTATTGGCCCCACTCCAGATTCTGATTCTGTAAATTTTGGGTGGACTTGGGAAATCTGCATTTCTAACCAGTGCTTAAGTGATGTTGATGCCAGACCATATGAGGACTGTATTTAGAAAATGAGTACAGCTTGGAAAGGAAGAGATAATAAGACCTAAAGAGGTGACATGTCAATGTCTAGAGGTTGGGAGCAAAGGGGTCTGAAAAAGAGCATTTGGGGACTTAGAAGAACCAAGAGAGTGGTGCCATGGAAGCCAAATAGGAAAGTCAAGAAGAAAGAAGGACTGGGCTGTTTCCAAGCTGCTGATCAATTGAGTAAAATAAGCACAGAGAATTTATTATTTGATTTGGCAAAGCAATGCTCTAGTCATATAGTTAAGCAATGTTTGATACCCTTATCAGATTATGTTAGTTCTTAATGATCTTTTCTGATTTTATTAGCCAATGTCAATTCCTGATTTCACCTATAATTTTTTTAGTTTCTTACATCATTAATTGACATATATATGACATGTATATCTCTCTTTCTCAACATACACACACACACACACCTCTAAATGATACCCTGAACAAACAAATCTTATCTTCTAATCATGAGAGTTTAAGTGGTTTAGGTAATGTATTATATATAGTGTAGGAAAACTCTAGTCCTTCTGTGTTTCGCCTTCAATCTCATATTCCTACTATTCTTATAACACTTCTCCCACGAGATGTGTGGGGGTTTTTCCCACACGGAGCAATTCTGTAACACCAGTGGGGTATCCTACAACTTAATTCTGACACTATCTGCCTGTAGTTAGTGTCAAATCCCACAGGTTAAGGGCTCAGTCCCACAAGACTGCTACCACCCCCCCCAAAAGCTCCAGATGCCAATCACAAGTCCAGGTTGCCACTCACACTTCTGAGTGATTGGTTATAAATCAGAAGTTCCCATCAGCTGCTCCTTGGGTTTAATTAATTTGCTTGAGTGATTCACAGAGTTCAGGAAAAAAGAAAAAAATTACTTATTTGTTCACCAGTTTATTATCAAAGGATATGATAAAGGATACAGATGAAATCCAAAGGGAAGGCACGGATAGGACAAAGTATGTCAGAAGAGGTACAGAGCCTCCACGCCCTCCAACGGTCTTGCCACTCTCCCAGCACCTGCCTATGTTCAACAACCTGGAAACTATCCAAACCCCATTGTGTTGTTGGGAGTTTAATGGAGGCTTCATCAGCCAGGCATGATTGATCATTACCTTCATTTTTAGCCCCTCCCCCCTCTCTGGGGAATGGGGATGGAGCTGAAAATTCTAAGCTTCCTTCTTCTTCTTCTTCTTCTTCTTCTTCTTTCTTCTTCTTCTTCTTCCTTCTTCTTCTCCTTCTCCTTCTCCTCCTCCTCCTCCTTCTCCTCCTCCTCCTTCTCCTCCTCCTTCTTCTTCTTCTTCTTTTAATTCTAAGCTTCTAATCATGGCTTGGTCTTTTTGGTAACCAGCCCCCATCCAGGAACCCACTAAGAGTCATCTCATTAGAACAAAAGACACTGACATCGACCTTGAAATCCCAAGTGATTTATGGACTCTGTGTCAGGAACTAAGGTCAATGACCAAATATTACAAAAAAGATGTTCCCAGTGCATATATATACACGCTGGTTCTAATGTTATCTATTTTTTTATAGAGTACTTTCTACAGATGAAAACATTGAAAAATACTCTTCCAAATGCCATTTTGGTCTTTTAATTTCTGGAGTGGAATATTTTACTAAACTTCAAATGAGGTTGTATTTTGCTCTCATCCTGACAAGATAATGTTTAACAACTATTATCTAACATTTACTTTTTGTTTAAATTCCCACATCCCTTCTAACATGTAGAAGATTTGATATTAAATGAAAGGATTAAAAAATATAATGATAAAACTTCCTATAGATTTAGGGTTTCTAGAGTCTACGAATCCACTGTAATTATATGCATGCTATTATGGTTATGCACCTATGCCCTTTTTAGGGAAAGGTAAATAGCTTTTATTGGATTAGCAAAGGAATCTAAAAACTATTAAAAAGTGTTGTCCTAAATGGAAAGCTCCTATTTTATGCTATTTTTTTTTGTCTTATTCTCACCTGGTAAGAGTTGTGCTGTCTTGTTATACAGTTTCTATTATGCAAAATGAACTTCTATTATCTGATGACTCATTTTCTTATTTAAGAAAATCCACAAATTAAAATGCTCATTGTGTACAGAAGGCAAGATACATATGATCCTGAACCACATGCTTTATGCAAATGCTGATTTTTCTAAATAAAGCATGTCCCATTATGATCTTGTGTGATGTTTAATCTCATTCTCAGAGAAAATTGTTTTTAATCTACAGTAATAAATATATGTAAATAATGCCTTAGCAAAACAGACACATAAATTCCTTAATATTCCTATTACTCATTTGAAGTTGCATGAAACAACACCTTATATCTGTAAGGAAGAAAGATCATATTGATCAATAAGACAAATGAAAGATGGAAAGTAAAAATAGTATAGACATAATTAATATAATTTTTTAAAAAAACAATTTTCCCCTAGCCAAAATGTGAAGAAAAGTGAAATTAAGAGAATCCATGGAGGCACCAAGGCACATCATGAATAGGGATGTTTTTAGTTTTTCCCAATGATTTTCCTAAAACCACCCTAAATAAACATAGTTGAAGTGAAAACAGATACTTGCTCTGCATAAGCAACCTTGCTTAAATTTTATTACTGTCCTTTGAATGAAAATGAAGACTTTAATCCCCGATATATAAAAGGTATGGAAACTCCACTGAATGGAGTAAGAGTGTAGAGAGGGCAACGTTGTCCTTTTCAAGGACTGCCAGCTGAATATTCTCAAGAGAACACTATGGTGAAGTGGACTTCACTGTTATATCATATCAAGGCAGCTATGGCATAATAGTTTGGTATCTGGATTAAGAAACAAAAAATAAGGTTTAAATAATTCAGCAATTCACTAATTGCAAAGACAATGTGACAAGGTGGTATGTCATGGATACTAGTATCGGACAGATCTGGGAATGATATTTGATTCCCCTACATACTAGGTTGTGAAATGGGATAAACTCTAAATTCTTGGAGCTTCAATTTTCCATACGTTTTAGTTTGCTAGGGCTGTCATAACAAAATATTACAGATTTAGTTGTTTAATCAACAGAAATTTGTTTTCTCACAGTTATGGTGTCTGGAAATCCTGATCAAGATGCCCTCTGATTTGGTTCCTTGCGAGGGCTCTCTTTTTGGTTTGCAGATGATTGCATTCTTGCTGTGTCCTCGGGTAGCCTTTCCCCTGTGACACATGAAAGAGAGTTCTGGTCCTTCACAAGGACAGCAATCTTATCACATTAGGGCCCCACCCTATGACTTCATTTAACCTTAATTACCTCCTTCTAGCTCTATCTCAAAAAAACAGTCACCTTGAGAGTTAGGGCCTCAACACATAAATGTTGGGAGAATACAATTCAGTCCTAACAATCTTCAAATAAATAAAAGAAAGTGAACACATGTTCACCATTGCCCATTCTTTACCCTCTGCTTTGCCTTTACCAAATTTTAGTCAGGTTTCTCTTTTACCTACAGACCCCTGAACTCTGCTTGGCCCCAAGCCTGATCAAGAACAAAAGTGAAACATGCCCACCTTGTCAGCTTCTCCTGGGAATCAGCTGATCGCAGGGAGACCCTTTTCCTATCAGACGCAACTGGTCATTTCCAGTTTCCCCACCAAAGATCCTGCCTATATGTGCTGGTCCCTGTTTTGCGCTATATAAGAAAAAACCTTGTTCTGTTTTGAATTTGAGATAGCCACCGATTTCTGAGATTAGAGCAGTCTCCCTATTGCAATATTTAATTTTTTTAAATTAAAGTCTCCTTCTCTCTAAGTCCAGATTTGTCCAGTTTGACAAAGTTTAAAAATGTCTATTTCACTGACTTATTTTGAGGTTTCCAAACCATGTGGCATAGTATCTACTACATCATGGGTGAATAGTTATGCGTTCTTGGGCATTTGGCTTATTTATTAAAGTCCGTGTAGTTTGACAATTAAATAATAATTTGAGAAATAGGTGTTTAAAGGTTGCTATTTCTAATATTCTCTCAAATAATAGGCAGACTTTGGAATTTTGTATCTTAAGAGGTTACATTCCAAAGACTTCATGGAAAATTATCATACTTAAAATTTGTAGTTGCATTTCAATGTATGGAGTCAAAAACATCAAAATTTCCTAGGGCAACAAATACACTTATGGAATTTAAATGTATGATTTTATTACTTTGACTTCTAAGGCCTGTCAAAAAAAAATCTTTACCATATGCACAATGATGAATATAAAATGAATGAATAATATATTCCCTAAACGTCATTACACTGATTTTTTTTGGCACCAGCAAAGCTCCTGCTTTATCTTAGGAGAACTTGCTATACAGTAGTAGGAGGGAGGAGGTAATGAACTCATATTTATGAAGTGCTCACTACTGATGTGCTTTCTGTCTGATGCTTTAATTACACTACATCATTTACCTTTGGGGCCGGTGCTATTATCTCCATTTACACATCTAGGAATTAAGGATCAGAGAAGTCAAGTTCTTTGCTCAGGGTCACACAGCTGTTAAAAAGAATAGTCAGGATTTAATCAGAGTTCTATTTATATACCCCATAAAGTGTTATCTTTTTACTATGATATCCTGTATACCTATGAAGGAATAATTCATATCCCAACAGGGACAAATGAAAAGGCTTGTGCTTTAGGAAATGAAGAGGTAAGACAGCAAAAAAGAGCTTTCAGGAAATAGAGAACATTTGCATTGCATTATGATCATAGGAAAGGTAGTTTTACGTAGCTTGAGACAATTGATACTGCATTTTTATTAGTACAAATAACCATTAATGAAAGTTAAATAACTGAGAGAGCCTACTTCAAAATATTCATGATGTTGGCTCTATGATTAATCTCACACAGAAACCACCGTGTTAGTTTTTAAAGCTGACATGTGTGAAATTTAAATTCATACGTTAATATGATCAAAACTATTTTGCATAATTAGGACAAAGCTTTCATGTTGTTATGTTATGTTGACCATGAAACCTTCAATATTAAAAAAGAAAGAAAATCACATCCAAACTTGATCTAAATAAAAGGGGCACAAAAAACTTTAGCAAGAAAGAAATCACAAGTATTAAGAATAAAATAAAAAGTAACTTTTTACATGGGAGGAATAAGACTTAGAACATTTAAATATAAGCTTGATATTTTGTAGAATGATTCATTTAATGTTGTCAAATAGAAACAGCTTTGTTCTTTTGTTAATTAACTGATTAATTCATTTTTGGATGCCTAGTCCTTCATAATAATATACTGTCCTTGAGACGTAGGTTAAATCATACACAAATTTAAAAAAATTTTGCACGACTTCCCTTATGTATTAAGCAGTATGACTAAATCCAAATGGAGCTTTTGTCTACTTACAGCTTTAGTCTATGGACCTGTCACTAACATTTATTATTTAGGAAAAAGAAGTAGAAAAAGAAGGAGGAGGAGGAGAAGTAGGAGAAAAGGAAGGAGGAGGAGAAGAATCAATGATTTGTTTTATTTTCTTCAAAATAAACAGATATCTATCAAAATATGATTTATTTTATTCCTGAAAAAAACAACATTTAAAAATCTTGACTTTATTTAAAAAGTAGTTTATGATATATTCTCTGAAAATAAGTTAAACTGGAGAGATTTACCTTTTTTGCAATATATGCCCACTCTTGCCTGAGCATAACAAATGGCAACCTGGATATTCTTATAGGATTGCATATCACTTAAAATTCAAGCATTTTCTCATTGTCTTATAAGTAATTTATCATGATCATCATGATTATAATTGCAATGATCTTGCTTCTAGCTCATACTGTTATTTTATAATTTTATGCAACATTCATCTCTTAAGCCAGGTAAAATAATAAAGATTCTGTGAATGTAGAATTCCCTCCCTTATATTTCTTGCTTTTTTCTTTAACCCTTCTTCCCACATTAATTTTCTCCTTTTGCTTTCTCGTTGTCCATCTTTTTTTTTTTAAAGATTTTATTTATTTATTTGAGAGAGAGAGAATGAGAGACAGAGAGCATGAGAGGGAAGAGGGTCGGAGGGAGAAGCAGACCCCCCGCTGAGCAGGGAGCCTGACGTGGGACTCGATCCCGGGACTCCAGGATCATGACCTGAGCCGAAGGCAGTCGCTTAACCAACTGAGCCACCCAGGCGCCCTCGTTGTCCATCTTTTAATGGGATAATATCAATAGGCTCTTTTGAGTGTGCCCGCAACTAAATCATCCTCTATAAGTGATATCTCAAGCATCCCTGTTCCTTTTGTGTATCACACCTATGTGGATCCCTGGAGGCTCAGCTAAAGCTTATTCTTAGTGGAACACAGTATGAATATTATCTGAAAGCCAGAGTGCATCAAACTCAACTGATAATAAAGTAAAAGGATTTCAACTTTCCTTACTTGCACAGTAACTTAGTAAACTAACCTCAATGATTACATGTCTAAATAACATTCACATATAGCAAGCTACTTGACAGCAGAAAGAAACAGTACGTAAATATTTCAGTAACTTGGAGTTAAATCCAACTTATAACATTAAGTTGTGCCTGTTTAAAATCTTTCCCAAAATGTATCATTTTCACCCAAGCCCGGCTGTATCTACAATAGTTTCATGAAGTAAAGAGTTACCCATCGAATTTCATCTATGTCAAGGGAATCTAAGCATTTCAATTATAATAGGATGTTTCTCTTCTTGAGAACTGAATTTTATTCCTTGAAACAAAACATTTGCCACTATCTCTGTGAATCTTTGCAAAGAAACACAGAGAAGTATTATGAATATACATGATTGTCAGTGATTTTAAAGAAAACAGGAAAGGGCTATTTGTTCTTGATAATGAGCTTTATATTCCAGAAACAAACATTTTGAAACCTTCAAAAATTAGTAATAAAAACATGAAATAAATAGAGAATAAGGTACCATGTCAAGAGAATGACATTCACAACAGAAAAAGTATTTTTTCCCACTGATCAACATCTCCAGGTAGTTCTACCCCACATGGGAGGTAACGTATATAAAGTACCTAGTATAGGGCCAGTTCCCTCGTATATGCTTAATTATTGGCAGCTATTCTCTGAACTGATGATCAGTTGGTAAGGCTGATTTAAGGCCAGACAAATTGGTTCCACATTTTTTAAAATGTGTTTACACAGAGAAATTTGTGTCTACTATGTAATATACATAATTAGATAATGATTTATAACAATGGGTACTAATTAATATAATATAGTACATAAATAAAGATAAAAGAATAAAAATTTTCTCACAAGAAGATTTATACAAGGATATTTTCTTTTTTTTCTGTATTATACTTTCTGATTTTTTATTAAAATACACACTCAATTAATTATATTTCTTGTAAAAATAATTAGGAAAAACAGGTAAATCTCTTTAAACTACATAGTCTAAGTTCATAAATATCTGCCTCAAAACAGACATACATGCTGTTACTTGATGTAATTTTTCTACAGTTTTAAATAGGTTGACTGATGAAAGGTAGTAAAATAAGTATTCAGAGGTCAGGAACACTTCAGTTCGTAGCACGGCTGCTCAAATACTTAGATTGTCTTTAATTCAAATTATTAGAGCATCAATGCTTTTGAGTGCTGTACACTTTAAAGGATTGGTGATACATAATACAAAATTTAAAAAAATATTTAAAAATCTTTCTTAAAATAAATAAATAAATTTTTGCTGATAGCAATGTGTTCAGTAAAGAATAAAGTGTATTTTTTTTTGCATTTTCTGAATATCACTTGTAAAGTCACCTTTTAACAATATAGCTACTATTTGGGAAGAGGGGAAATTTGAATGCTGTTTCTTTACTTTTTTTTTTTTTTTTTTGTTTCTTTACATTTTAATAAATAAGAACTCACGTGTCTAGTTTACTCTGCTGGAAAAGCCACAAAATGTTAAGTCAGGGCACACAGAACTAGTTTTGTGGTCCCAGCAGTAAGTCATTTCACTTGTGGTGCATTTGTGGATTTGTTACAGTTGTTAGAATGAATTAAAAAGATCAAGCTTGAAACACTGTGTTGGGAACACAGGACACGGTTTCTTATAACAAATTTTAAATATGGGGTAAAACCTACTAAGGAGGAGTACCCAAGTATTGGATGCTGACCAGTTAGATGCTGGACACTGTATTAATAAGGGCCAGTCTTGAACATATCTTTTAACCTTTGAGTAATATTCAAGGCTACCATCCTCCAGGCTGATGCAGGTCACAACAGCTCCTGGCTTGGTGAGCAGAGAGCAGGGACAATTACAGGTCACACTTACTCTTTGGCTAGTGAACACACTGAATGGCGGGGCGTGTTTTAAATTCATGCACTCCTGCAGCTAGAATGTTAACATGCAAATCCTGACTCTACCTTTTATTGGCTGTTTAACTTTGTGCAATTTAGCTAACGTCTGTAAACATCATTTTCCTTGCATATAACTAGGGATAATGAGAATGCTTTCTACATGGAATTGTATGAGAAAAAAAAAGAAAGATAAGTGTTTAACATAGTAGTGCTAAATTAATGTTAACGATTATTTTAGTCTGTATAAAAATGCCATGTCTATGACGATGCTATTTGCAGGGGCATATGAAATAAGATGGCTATAATATTATGCAGTGTATTCTACAGTA
The DNA here is from genome assembly GCF_004348235.1 of Phoca vitulina. Lineage (NCBI taxonomy): Eukaryota > Metazoa > Chordata > Mammalia > Carnivora > Phocidae > Phoca > Phoca vitulina. Next base: position 38,344,560 of record NW_022589708.1, on the reverse strand, counting down.
ATATCATGACTGCCTCTTATTTCATAAGCCCCTGCAAATAGCATCGTCATAGACATGGCATTTTTATACAGACTAAAATAATCATTAATATTAATTAATTAATAAAAAGTATGTAAATGTTTTCCACTAATTGGCAGATGTGAGAAGGTATAGAGAATAAAAATTCTGTGGTTTATAATTAAAAAACAGAGCAGAGCTTGAGCCCCTTTCAGTTTCACGACCCTAGCTAGGGTTGGAGGAGGTGCTCCACTCTCCTGAGAGGGAGCCAGCGATCTCTTAGGTCTTATCTCTAGATAAGCATCTAGACAATAAAACCTCACTAATATGCACTGTATCATGAGGACATGGAAAATATAGCTCCACAAGTTAAATCAACATGTACTGGGGAAAGTCATTAAAGAGGACAATTATAATATCTCAAGGACTTAAACTCAGTAACACTGGAAGTTTATCAGTGGCTTTCTGGTCAGAACAACAGGCTTCCTCTCAGCAGTCAAAGAGATAAATGATTTTGAAAAATATAATATTTTAACATAATTTTATTTTTAAATTAATTTGAACTGAGAAAATCAGCTGCTATTAAATATATGTGGATTTGGTGGTGAGCTTAAGAAAATAATCAAGAAGTTAGAGTGTTCCAATGTTCAAGAGTTTTGCTCAATGAATTTTGTATGTGTAAGTGAAAAATAGATTATGTTCCAGATGGAACAAAGTTAAGTTTCTAGGATGGTGTTACAATCATGCTGAGACTATTGACAAGGGGAAGTTACAATGATCTGTAAGGCAAATGTAAAATTATCAGGATTTTTGTGATTTCAAAAAGATAACTATTGGAAATACTTAATTTCTAATAGTAAGCATGGAGCTTGATTACAGTACTGTAATATAATTTAAGGATAGTATTTGGTTGCATACTAATAGTTGTTCAAATGTAAGATATAAGATAATTATTGGAAGATGGACAAAATGATATATGCCTCCGTTATGACTTCTCCCTGAGAGAACCAGTTTACATGGGTAAACCAAACTAATAAACCAGTAAACATGATACATGACATATTCTCTGGAATTCAGGAAATCAAAAGCTCATTGAAAAACTCATATTTCCCTTTACAGAAAATATTGGCTTCCTAATAATTATTTCTACTATGAGCAGTAAATAAGTTTTTCTACAGGTACAATGAAATTGATAGCAAAGGGGGATTAGTTATTCAGGTATTTTCACACACATTTTTAGCAATTGATATTAATCTTAGTTATAATCTTCTCTTTAGCAGAAAGAAAAACTAATTGAATACAACAAGCTATTTTTTCTTTCTTTCTTTTTTTTTTTTTGTAACTTGTTATGGCCTATGACTACAATAATTTCAATATTCACTAGCATATTTTTAAAAAATCACAATACTGGTAAGATCATTACAAAATAAGCAGTCAGTAAATTCATTTATTACTTCTGTCTTCTGGTCCCTCTGCTTTATCATTTGACAATGCACCTCAAATTTCTCTCCACATGACCATTTCCACTAACTCATCAGGCAATCATACATTTAACAATGTTTACTGAGCATTAAGTAGGTGTCAATCACTGTGCCAGAATAAGCATAAAACATACCGTCTTTGAGCTTGGAATCGTGAACTTATTAAGTAAAAGCTGCTGGACTTATTATGCTAAGTATATAACTAAAAGTTGCTAATATGAATTCTTTAATAAAAAATATAAGAAGATGACATACAACTTAAGTTGTAAGGCAAATAAAGGATTGATATAGATTATACATCATTTATTTAGTCATATTTGAAAATGTTACAGCTTATTATAAGAAAAATATTTGAAGAATTTCTAGGTTCTTTAAAAGACAATTTTATAGGGCTTATAGAATAGGCAAGCAATTTAGCAAAATAAACTTTTACTGCTATACACACTGTTCTGGGCTAATTCTGTCCTAAATCATGGCAACATACAATTACAAGGACTTTCACAGATTAAAAAAAAACATTCGGACTGAATAGAACAGCACCTGGCATACAGAACAGATTTGTTTCAAAGCATTGAAAATTACATTTTACTTCATTACTTAATCTTCTGCTGTGTTGTTTGGCTTTGATAAAGTGAAAAATAGCCCTTCTGACAGGGAGAGTGTCAGGAGGAATTGAGACATGTAAGAGAAACCACAAAATTTTCCAAATGGACTACATTATAGCTTATAAAACAGATAAGCTGTTTCAAACCAAACCAGGATGTTCCTAACAGACTAAGCTTAACTCTTAAACTCTTTCCAGTTCATTAGATATATGTATTCTTTTTTTTTTTTTTAAAGATTTTATTTATTTATTTGAGACAGAATGAGAGAGAGAGCACATGGGGGGGGGAGGGTCAGAGGGAGAAGCAGGCTCCCCGCCGAGCAGGGAGCCCGATGCGGGACTCGATCCCGGGACTCCAGGATCATGACCTGAGCCGAAGGCAGTCGCTTAACCAACTGAGCCACCCAGGCGCCCCTAGATACATGTATTCTAAGAAAATATTACAGTAACTCCTCATGGACTAATGTGTTCTAAAGACAAGACCACTGTTCTCAAAACTCTAGTTTATAATTTTTTACAATCTCTGACAAGATCATTTCATGACTAAATTCTGTCTTCCAAATTTTATTAGTACTCCTTCTAAAGCTACTTTTTGAGATGCCCCAGAATTCCCCATACTGTGGGATTTTTCTTGCTTTAGCATGTACTAAGCCTAACTCTGTTAATTTTGCACATTCCTGTTAGCCTCTGGCCGGTGGATATATACAGTTTATTTAATTGCAAATATTTTGGTTTTTAACCTTTACATGTGCTAATAATGAAATTTGATATCAGAAATATACAACAGGACTATGGTAGGCTTGCCCTCATGTAATCTAAAAATAAAGGTTTGACTTGAATTAAAGTTAGGTCTAGAATCAACAGCAGAATTTGTAGATCTTCTCTCTACTGCTTGAACATTAATATGTCTCACCATTGATCTGCTTCTTTTGGTGTCTGGGACTTTTCCTTTCAAACTGTGGCCTTTATTCTTTGTATCTTTCATATTAAAGAAATACTACGGCAGCATAAATTCTTTGGAAGACCTTTTCTCTATGTTTTTAAATAAATGATTTGTTTTGAAATTCTCTTAGTTTTAAAGAAAAGTTGGAAGCTGTACAGAGGTCCTTATAACCTACAGATTCTCCCAATGTTAACATATTACATGGAACATTTGTCCAAACTAGAACATCATCATTAGCACATTATTATCAACTAAACTGTAACTTTATCAAGATTGCCACTAAGGTCCTTTTACTGTTCCATAATTCAATCCAGGATATCATATTACATTTAGCCATCATGTTTCCAAGCTTTTTCTGTTCTATTACAGTTTCTCAGTCTTTGTTTCTCATGGTTTTGACTGATTTGAAAAATATTGGTCAGGTATTTAGAATGTCCCTCAATGAGGTTTGTCTGATGTTTTTCTCATGAAACTTCATGATACCAATCTGACTCATTACTGGTGATGCTAACCTTGATCACTTGATTAAAGTAGTGTGTGCCAGCTTTCTTCACTTCACTATTTTCCCCTTCACATACTCTATCATTTGAAAGTAAGTCATTAGGTTCAACCCACAATCAAGAGGAGGAGAATTAAGCACCACCTCTTAGGGAGGGGAAGTGACTACATACAGTATTCAGAATTTTTCTCTAAGAAAGATTTTCCTTTTTTCTCTAGTTATTTATCCAATCATGTTGGATTCATGTACATTTATTTCATAATTTGAGTTACAATCCAATCCTATTATTTAAATTGTTGCTCAAATATTTTCTGCTTGGGGCGCCTGTGTGGTTCAGTCGTTAAGCATCTGCCTTCTGGCTCAGGTCATGACCCCAGGGTCCTGGGATCGAGCCCCGCATCGGGCTCCCTGCTCCGCGGGAAGCCTGCTTCTCCCTCCCCCACTCCCCTTGTGTTCCCTCTGTCGCTGTGTCTCTCTCTGTCAAATAAATAAATAAAATCTTTAAAAATATATATATATATTTTCTGCTTGTCCATTGAGAGTGTTTTCAGGTAATCCCTATGTGTACCCATTCTTTCCTCTTCTTCCCCTCACCTTGTACTTCCTTAACTTTCTGGCATTACACGATGTTCCATATTCTTGTATTTTCCCTACCCTGGCCCTAGAATCAACTATTTCTTCAAGAAGCCCTGATTCCTTTTTAATGGAAAATGGTATTTAGAAAATAAAATCTGAAAATTGGCTTTCTATATTTTGATAGCTTACCATAGTATAAATTCCACTCTTCACACATAGAATTAAAATAATAATAAAATCACATTTCAAAGCCTATCTTACCTCTAGAATACCATCATATGGAAGTTAATTACATGAGGAACATTCAGGACATGTAAAATGAGTTTTGTTGTTGAGGATGATAGTGATATCTGGGGTCTGGCGGCAGCAGACATCCACTGACTTTCTAGTTGAGTGGTCAGTGTATTTCTGGAAGTCGTTCCTAGAAGGATCTGGTTTCTCCAGCTCTTAAATGATTTTGTAAACTGCCTGTTAGTTAACCTGTAATAATCTCTTCATCCTTAAAATAGCTGCAGAGTTCTATTGTCTGAAACTAAGAATGAAACTAAGACTGTGGGAGATAAAGGACGAAATACAGGTCATCAATTCAGGACATATATTATAGCCTAGAGTGACATCCAATCAATCTGAGAAGCCATGACTGTGAAGGAAAGAAAATCAGATTTAGACTAAGTATCTAGCCATAATTAAAAAGACCTCTCAATTTCATCATCTTTAATCATGGATTTGAGCCATCAATGTAAGTTCACCATGAAGCATACCATTTTGCAGGGGTATACATATTAGAGAGTAAACCTACACACACGAAACATTCATACCTTCAAAACTTATACAAGCCATGTCCTTTTTACAGCTTTTGGCTCAATGTTATAGGACTTACCTGACAGTAGGAAAATGTTGATTAAATTAATTAGCATTAATTTGTGGTTGAACACCTCAAGTAATATGGTTATAATTTCCAAATAGTTAGATATTTGGTTTCTACTGAAGTCCCAAAGCAATTCCAGAGATATTTTTAACAGCAGAAGATATTCTTGCTGAAATATACATGAAATTGGTCAGAAGTCTCTGTTTTCCCTTCTATAAATCTCCTATTTGAGACATTTTAACTCTGTAATATGCCACTGTTTTCACTTTGTAGGATCTACCATATCATAAAGCCACATTTCAAATACTCTTGTTCTGAAGCATGGGATGGTGCAAGATCTTTCTCTTATATATTAGACTGTTTTTAAAGACTGAATATGTGAGTTATTAAGAAAATTGTTTCCATAAGGAAATATAACATGCCTCCAAAGTCCTCAACATTGAACCTCTTTCTTAGGTGCAGGGAGGATTAATAAGCAGCAATATGTATACCATATATACCCATGTCACTGTGTCATTTTTCCACCAATAAACTTACTGAAGTAACAGGTCTTTTTTTAATAGGATGTCTTTTTCATCCTCTGATATAAACCTTTTGCAAGGTATTGAGAAAATATCAGGCTCTTGCTCCTTACTGCTTTCCAAGTCCTAAGAGCATGAGAGTGTAAGGACGGTGGACTAGGATGGTGTTCTGTGGGATGGTGAGGGGTCCTGGACTCTGTGGACCATATTATGGCATAAAGTGCAAGAACTGATGTGTCACTGAGGCAGTAGAGTAAAATCTGCTCTTCCATTTTGTAAAAAAGGGCAAATGGGTTTGGTAGCTATTGTTTACTTTATGGAATGTGTTATCCTCATCAACAGCTCACTCCAAATATCAGAGGCCAATAACAATTTTCTATTTTCTGCTATAACAAATTACAACAAAATTAGTGACTTAAATAAAAAAAATTATCTTATAATTCTGTACATCAGATATCCAAAATGGGTCTCACTGGGCTAAAATCAAGGTGTCAGCAGGACTGTTTCTTTTTGGAGGTTTTAGAGGAGAATTTACTTCCTTTCCTTTTCTACTTTCTAGAGGCTACCTACATTCCTTACCTCATGGTTGTCTTCCACATTTATAAAGCCAGCAACAGAATGTCTCTCTCACCCTGTTTCCATCTTCACAGCTCTTTTCCTACCAAAGCTGGGAAAATTCTCCACTTTTAAAGATTCATGTAGTTAGATTGGGCACACTTGGATAATCCAGGATAACCTCCCCATATCAAGGTCATTAAACTTATTTACATCTGTAAAATTCCATTTGCCATGTAATGTAATATTCTGGGGATTAAGCATGAACAGCCTAGAGGAGGAGAGGAGTTATTTTATCTATCACACCATATTTAGTTATATTTGTTAACAGCAGTCCTATTTGAGTCTTATATTATTCTGTAGGAATATACAACTTTTCTTTACTAACTAATCTGAAAAACTGAATTGGACTGAAAGAGACTGTTATTATACCTGTGACTTTCAAGCCTTTGATGATTAAACATTTATATTTCCCCAAGAATGATGATGACAATGATGACAATAATGACAATAATGAGGATGGGCTACTCCATTGACTTCCAGATGTTTCTTCACACCATAATATTATTTATAGACTAAGGAACCGATGTTGGGATATCCATTTTTGTTATATCTTCAGGAACTTGAAAAATGATCAGAGATTAGGGTCAAGGGTAAAAAGTTCTTACTCCTACAAATACTTACTCTAATTTGCACCTACAATAATATTTTAGGTTTCTAGTAATTATAGTTAGCTTGGAGTTAAGATCATTTTCTCAAAATCTTTATTTCTATGTCTTCTTAGCTTACTTCTCTGTGGGAAATGTGAGCAATGTAAAGGACCCAGTGTCCCCTATAATCAAGGTAGACAGTAGGTAAACCATAGGACTGATAAATGAAGTCAGTTGTGTGATTTTTTGAGAGGTTTTGATTTTTTTATGGTTATGATTCAAGTCAAAACAGAATTATTTGTCAATCTTGAATTGTTTTGGTTTTACAAATCAAGAAGCTTAGCTGTCTTTCATTTTAATTCCTAGGAATCCATTGATTGTCAGAGTATTCTCCATGCCATATCATTCCCTAAGCCCTGGCTGCTGAGCATAGGCTGAGGACTATTGTGATGATCACATACATTTCACTTCTGAAAAAAGTGAACCGATAAAGCTAAGGGTTCCTCTGATTTATAATTAAGAACAGAAATCCCCATTGGATTATATGTTCTACCATCATCATATCTAGTACAGAGAGAACAGTAACAAAGCAAGTTTCAAAGATTCTTATACTCCCCTCCTCAATTTATTTCATATATATACTTACATATATTCCATATCTATTTCTGTATTTACATCTATCTATCTATCTATCGATCGATCGATTGATCATCTATCCATCAGTTGTCTAGAGAAAGAGAAAGAATTTCCAGAGCCTGTGAGGCTGGAAAGAATACAGATTGGGCCGGGTGAAATGACTACATAGGACAAAAGAAAAAAAATATCCCTATCTCTGCAGACTTGCAAGCCATCCCTCTATATTATATTATATATATAATCTTCCAAGGCCACATAACATGTGTTAGACTTTGCAGTCAAATGCTCTACCACTGAGCTATACCCCCAACATGTGTTAGACTTTGGATAAGATTCACATTACCTATTAATTAAAGGCCAAAGGGATTTTCTTTTTAAATTAAGAAAGTACATGGATTCTATAGCATCTATTTTGGTTCTCCACAGACCATTTCCCCCCTTATTTCTTACGTCTTGAACTGTGTTCAGGACTGATGTGTTCATTTCATAGCTCGGTTTTTAAGAAGGTAATGTATTTTTCTCTATTTGGTTAGTTCTCTTCACTCACTAACCTGATGGCTGATTTGGGGGTCACTTTTGCTCCCCTTTTCTCAGGAGGTTTTAGTGACAATGGTTCTAGTCAGGGCATGTCTCCCTGAGACCTAGTGACTTTCTCATACTCTACACCTCTGGCAACCACCAGTCATCTGTGCTCTATACCTATGACCTTGGTTTTTTTTGTTTGTTTGTTTCCACATGTAAGAGAGATCATATGGTATTTGTCTGTCTTTGATTGACTTATTTCATTTAGCATAATGCCTTCAAGGCCCATCCATGTTGTCACAAGTGGCAAGATTTCATTTTTTATGGCTGGATAATATTCCATTGTGTGTGTGTGTGTGTGTATGTGTGTGTGTGTGTGTGTGTACGCACACATATATGCTATATATATATAAAACAATTTTAAAAATAATATTTTCTAATATTTCTTTCTTTCTTTCTTTCTTTTTTTTTTTTTAATTAAATAGGCTTCACTCCCAGCATGGAGCTCAACTCAGGGCTTGAGCTCATGACTTTGAGATCAAGACCTGAGCCCAGATCAAGAGTCAGATGCTCAGCTGACTGAGCCACACAGGCACTCCAATATTTTCTAATATTCTTACTTCATCTCTTTTAAAAATTTCTCAAAGGATTATCTAGGAGTGTGCTTAGTATTTTTCAAGATCAGATTGTTTTAGTCCTGTGATGATGATTCTATTATTGTTGAAATACTAACTTCATTCTTTTAAAAATTATTTAAATATTTTAGTTCAAACTTCAACGTATCATGATCTTAAAATTTTTGTTTTTCCTGGTTTTCCTCAACTAATTTTAAAAAGTAGTTCAAAGTTGGGGCGCCTGGGTGGCTCAGTCGTTAAGCGTCTGCCTTCAGCTTAGGTCGTGATCCCAGGGTCCTGGGATCAAGCCCCGCGTTGGGCTCCCTGCTCGGCGGGAAGCCTGCTTCTCCCTCTCCCGCTCCCCCTGCTTGTGTTCCCTCTCTCGCTGTGTCTTTCTGTCAAATAAATAAATAAAATCTTAAAAAAAAAAAAAAAAGTAGTTCAAAGTAAATTGTTCTTATATCCATAAGAATGACAGATTTATTAAAAAAAATGTTTGTTCCTTGCTGACTCCTGTATATAATTTTGTTTTGCTAGTTTGTATTGTTTGAAACAACTTGAAGTCTTGCTGATTCTCTTATTTTTTTTTAAAGTGTACATTCTAACCCATTTCATTCTTCTAACATCATGAATGCTTTTTAATGGTGGCTCAACTTTAGTAACATTATATGATACCAAATACAACAGTTACAATATAAACATCCAATATTGCATGCAAACCTGAGAATGGTAGGCTAGTAATCTTTATCACTGCTTTTCTCAACCTTTGCATAAAATACTATAGTAAACAGAATGACCCAAAAAGGTGTACACACCCTAATTCCTGGAACCTGTAACTTATAACCTTATAACTGGGGATAAAGACTTAAAATAGGGAGAGTAGCCTGGCCTATCCGATGGGTCCAATCTAACCACCTGAGCCCTGAAAGCAAAGAATTTTCTGCAATCAGAGGGAGAAGAGATGAGTCAGAGTGAGAAACAAAAGAGAGATTCAAAATGTGGGAAAAACTCAATGCCCCATAGCTGGTTTGAAGATGAAGGGGGGCAAGTGAAAAGAAATGCAGGTGGTCTGAAGATGCCTGGAAATGGATTCTCCCTTAGAGCCTCCAAATATCATTCCAGGCCTGTCAGCTTCTTGATTTTAACTCTAGGATCAGAGAAGTCAAAACTACCAGACTTCTAATCTTCAGAACTGTGAGATAATAAATAGGTATCATTAAAAAAAAAATCAAGATTTATATTACCCAACTCAGCCAATGGAAAAAACTATAGCTAGATTTCCAAACTATCATATTAAAGGCAGAATCTATTAATGCATGAGTATGTGTGTGTGCATGAAAATATCCACATTGGTAAGCATGTATAACCATAGCAATGAAATAATTTTAAAAATTGCACCTTCTTTGATTAAGGATCTTGAAAATTGCACTTGTAAAATTTCCCATTTTTTTTTAAACTTGTAAATTAGGAAAGTCTTATAAATCGTTTTTGAATATGACCTTTTTCTTCCTTCTGGATATTTCACTTCACCCTGAGTGCCATATTGAATTAAATTCCATTTAAAGTGCAGTGAGAAAAGAATTGAAGAATGGAGCAAGTTGTTTATGTTTTCCAGTATAGAAAGAGCTGCAGTGGTAATTTCAGAATACATTAGTATGGAAAAGGGGTTGAGAAAGTTACTGAACTTATACATCCTCTGATATAGTATCATTCAATTTTTCCATCCTTTCCAGAATAATGTTCTAACATTCATCAGAGAGAAGTAAAATGTTTGTGAATTTAGCTGAGGGTGTATTTTGTGGAATTTTTATTTTCCGAAATGGTTTTTTGCCAATCTCAGCCCCATGGCTATAAGCATTAAGTAATTCCTTCAGGAGAAGCACATGAAAGCCTTACATTTTATTCTTTACTTGAGGTAAACTTCTGAGAGTTGAAATAGTCATTCTATTATTTTGAGTTGTTTAGACATATCAGAAGCAACAACCCGACCCTGAAATCTGATATTTCTCATCTCACAGATCTCTGGCAGCAGGTTCTTTTGTTTGCTAGCAACAACTTACCTTGGCTCACTTGAAGCGAAAAAGGAAAAAAAGGATTTTTTTGGAAGGTTATTGGAATGACTGATAAGTTAAAAGAAGTGAACAAACATACTTTTAGATAGAGCCCCGAGACCTTAGCCGCAGGAGCTCCTGGAGATTTTCCGCAGGCTTCTCTGAAAGCAAGTCAGTGCTAAACACCTTCTTTGTATCTATCAACTTAAGAATCAGTTTTCCAGGAAAACAAATCTGATTGCTCTGTATTGAAATCTTGCCCTTGTGTCCATCATCCCAAATTAGAAGAAAAAGTATGGAGCCTGCCCCTAATCGTCTGCAATGCCAAGAGCACAATGACCCTGTCAGTTGGGGGGTTTCAAAACAGAGACAAAAATCATTATACACATTAAATATATAAATCCAACCAGTTTCCTTCTTGCTCTCTGTATATATTGATGTTATAAGAAAATGTTTTATATCCGAATTTTTTCCACTTTCCAGATAAAGCAACTTAATTTATCCTTTCTAATTTTTTTTCTTGAATGGTTTTTCAAAATTGGCCTAGTCTGACATTTGAAAAGAATCAGCTTTTTTTTTTGGACAGAGAGACTGAGAGAGAGAGAGCACCAGTAGGCAGAGCAGCAGGCAGTGGGAGAGGGAGAAGCAGACTCCCTGCTGAGCAAGGAGCCCGATGCAGGACTCGATCCCAGGACCCTGGGATCATGACCCGATCCCCAAAGGCAGCCGCTTAACTGACTGAGCCACCCAGGCACCCCAAGAGAATCAGCTTTTCATTTAATAAGAAGAATTTAAAAGTTTGAAGGCTTTAAAAATTTTCTATTTTATTAATTTCATGTTTTATTATTATATCCTTTGTTTTATTTTCTTTAAGCTTATTTTCTTTGTTTTGTTCAATTATTTCATACTTTAAATTACTTCTAACTTTTAATGAACTCATTTGATTCTAGCTAGAAATTTTTCTTGGAGTGTATTTTGGTGTTTCATTAGAGTTTTGTAGTTCTCTTTAATTTTTTCTTGAAAGCTTGCAATTTCAATTCTGTTATTTCTTTTCCCAAAGGTTTTGGGATATTTTCAAGGAGATTGAGTTAGGGGGAGGGTGGAAAGATTATCTTTTCATGTTGACTTTTAGTTACAATGCTTTGTTGTGAGAGAGAGAGGTCTAATGTAATTTTTATGTGTGGAATTTATTGAGATTTTCTTATTGGTCTAGTAAACAGAAAAACTTTATATGTCCCATGGGGATTTGTTAAGAATTTGCTTTCTTCATTACTGGAAAAATATATTTCTTAACTTCTGGATATACTTTATACTTTTTAATGGCTATTAAGTCCAGATAGTTTCCTTAAATTTTAAAAAAATATTCAATGAGCAGAAATTATCACTGCTAGTGTTCTATTAGTACTTATTCTACCACCATGGTGCAGATTATAATATAGTGCTGTTTCTTTTATATAATGGTGGAGTCATTAAATTGATGGCTTATCTTCTGTAAAGTATGGCTAAATTATAAATGACATCAATTGAGTAAAGCTTATTACTTGGATTATTCAAATCTTCCACATACCTGATAATATTTTAGTCTCATATTTATTTAGGAATGCATGTTGAGTTCAAAGGGATCTCTTCCCACGTTCTTTTTGGTTTCCATAGTATATATTTTTGGTATTATATATTTCTGAGATAGGATTCTATGTGTTAACTTGTCTTTCTCTACAGAAGGATGTAAACAATTTGAAAATGACACCAATACATTGGAGCTATTAGAATCATAAATGCCAAATAAATCACACCCATCTCCCTAATCACAGTTCTGAAATCAATAAATGATAACATGGAAGCCCAGCATATTACCTTTATCACTGAGAAAGTTGATCAAGAACTTATCTTAGGAATGCGAAACAAGTAGGCTTGCAGATACTTCCCAATCCCCCAGTCAAGTTTATAGCACAGTCCCTCAGAAAAATGAGGATCTGCAGAGCAAATGCACTTATTTAGGATAATGGAGTTACAAGTCTGGTACTTAGAACAACAACAACAAAAAAATTAAAGAAAAGAGAAAGACTGAAAACTTAAGATTTATAGCCTCTTAGTGGATTAGCTCCATCCAATGTAGCAACATAAGCCAATGAGCATCACTTACCAACCAGGTAACTCATTCTTTCACCATGAGAAAAAATAAGTAATGTGCAGATCAAGAGGTCTTTTAGAATGGAGATCACTACATAATAAAATAAGTGTAGAGAAGTCTCTCTGACATTATGCAGTTTTTAAATATTGACATGTCACTCTGATGGATACAAGAGTCAGCAAACTTTTTTGTAAGGTACCACGTAACAAAAAATTGTGGCTTTGCAGTCCACATGGTCTCTGCTGCAACTACCCAGCTTTGGCTGGGCAGCATGAAAGCATCCACAGACAATACATAAAGAATGAGTGTGGCTGTGTTCCAATAAAACTTTACATATAAGAACAGGCAGTAGGCTAGATTTCTCCATTGACGTTACTTCACCAACCCATGTGCTTGAATAATATTGACTCAGTTTACAAAAGTCCTTTATATATCTATGAATCTTTATTTTACCTTGATATGTGACTTTAAAAGATAATTTTGAAAGCTTCCCAAGGAAATGAAAGATTAACATCACTTTATAGAGCTAGTGAACTGAGAGCCATTTTTCTTTTTTTGCCTTTCCATGTGACTAGATTCTAGATATTGAGAAATTTTATTATTAGGGGATGCTAGTTGAATCAGAGCCATCAATCCTCAATTAGTATCTTCAGATTTCAGAAGTGGTTTATGAACAGCAACTCATATATCAAATAGGATTTTGTTTCCTGACTCCTTCCATCTATTTCATCCTTGCTGAAATGGTCGTGGCTTGGTACTTTGGTGGATTACTTTTAAAATTCTTGTTCAATAGAAGAATTCTTCTCAGAGCATTTATTCCATGTGGCATCTGAGTCACGCTGGCACTTCCTTAATCAGACTATTAATTCTGCTTTTGTTTTGATTGACTTGCAAATGTTAAGTGACCAATGTGCTACAGGATCAATTTGTCCAAGGTAATTAACACTATCTATCTCAATGACTTTCCAAGTGGACTGATTTTGCTTTCACAAACATTCAGTATCATGTGACCCCTCAATAGCAAAGTATAACCCACTATAATGTAATTAATGAAAATGGCTGCAAATATGTGGCCCAAAGTAATGGGGTCTATCAGGTGGAAGTAGAACTGTTCAGATACTTTTGGATTTACTTCTCTGAAATACAATTTACATGCATGATTCTATATCTCTGATGTCTATGTAAGTCACATGGGATATTTTCAGAATAAGATGGATCTCTATTTTCATCTGAGAAGTATTAATCACATGCAAATTTGAAGCATTGTGTCTAAACTAATGGTTCACAAACAGATATCAGGGTATGTTAGAATCACCTGAAGACTGCATCATTTCTGCCTTGCTGAGGAAAGAGATAATAAAATGTACAGTTTTACTGTGGTTTTGCAGATTAACCGAGACTATGTATATAAGCCCTGGCCATAATGACCGGCAAATAATGAGAACTTAAAAATGTTAACTTCATTGTGATGATAACTCCTAGTGCTGCAATTTACTTTTTCTTAAAGTAAGAGAATAAAAATTTTTTCAATGTTCCTTTGTTTTCAATAAAATGACTTGTCATGAAAGCACTGAGTAAAATTGTAGGCATTTTATGACATAATTAATGGAGTAATGACTAAATATTCAAACACTAACATAATTTTATATTTTATAAGGATTTGTGTTCAATTTTGTTAGAGACAACTTAAACATTATAAAATAATAAAAATACCAGGCATTTTATACATTCATCAGTAAGTGAAAAATGGCTGAATTATCAGTTGGGAGGCAGCTAAGGAGAAAAGAAATTTCCTGTTAGTGGGGACTTTCTGCTTAGAAAGTATAGAGAATATTAGCAGCTGGTATAAGAGAAGACTTTGATGTAAACAACTGTTTTCTAATTTGATGGTTAGTCTCTGTTGTTACTGCCTAAGAGTAACTGAAATCTTTTGCTGCCCTTCTGGGCCAACTGGACATGACATGTAAGATTAATCTTACAAGAATACAGTGGTTTCTAAACCTGGATGATAATTTGAAGTATCTAGGAAAAATCAGATTATTTTATTTTAGAATAGTCAAGCAATACGGATACCTGACTTTTTCCCACAGCATATACCAGAAGCAATCCTACACCAGTTACCTCTTGTAAAAAAAATTCCATAGGCAAGAACTTTTACACAAGCAAATAATATAGTGTGTCTGCCAGGAGGTTTGTCCTTGGTATGTTTAAAAGAGATTAGCCCAGATCTTCTGCAATTCTCTGACTCTCTTACAATGAGAGCTTTTGTTATTAACATTTTCATCTATGTTTATCAGGAATAGAAGTATAAAAATTTCTTTTTCTCTGTTATCTTTGCCTTGTTTTCATTTTTAGATTGTGCTGACTTCATAAAGCAACCAGGGAATATTCCTTCATTCTTTATTTTTGAAAAGAGTTTGTGTAAGATTGACTTTCGTTTTTTTTTTTTTTAACATCTAATATAATTATCAATAAATTCATTTAGACCCAGAGAGTTCTTTTTCTAGGGAGGTTATATCTTGGACATTCTAGATAATCCAGTACAGATCTGTATTCTGTTATCTTCCTGTGAAGAATGTCATGCAGATAAATTGGCTGAACTCAAATTCTAAACTCTGTTCCTCATATGGTGGTCAGAGGCTAAATTCTCTGCTCTGTTGTTTTAGTTTTCCAGCCACTGCTTTCTGCTGAGTACACTGGAACCTCCTCAAAGCATATATGTAACTCATAAAAGAATGTGGGCAGAGTTCACATGCAAATTTTTTATCTCCTCCTCAGTAGCATTTTCTTTTCAGAATTTTCCCTCTCATTTTCTAGCCATTTCTGACACAAACATCACCATCTGGCTCCTCAAGACAGTAAGAGTACAGTTTTTTGATTGCTTTTCAACTCTCATAGGCAGGCCCACTAGAGAGTGCCCCCAGGCAAAAAATAACATAATTGCAAATTGCACCAAATTTGTTACCCTTTTTCAAGGTTAGAATGCCAGTTTCCTTCTGCTTAAGGTCATTCCCCAGTGTTCATAAAGTTTTACTATTAAAAATAATAAAAATTGTCCAGAAATTTTAATTTTTATCTGCAGGAAGGGTAAGTCTATTATAGGCTATTCTGTCATCATCATAAATGGAATTCTCTTCTATGAAACATTTTTTTAAAAAATTATTTATTTATAGGAAAGAGAGAGAGAGAAAGAACAAGAGTGGGGTTTGGGAGCAGAGAGAAAGGAAGAGAGAGAATCTCAAGCAGACTTCCCACTGAGCATGGAGCCTGACATGAAGTTCGATTTCATGACCCTGACATAATGACCTGAGCCTAAATCAAGAGTCAGACACTTACCCGACTGAGCCACCCAGGTGACTCATCTCCTCTATGAAACATTTTGGAAAGCATAATTTTGGTCTTTACCTCAGAGCTACTAAGGCTTAGGACCATGTATTGCTTAAGATTTCTGTAGTTTAGTATAGTGATTAGCCAGAATTGAAAGCTTTTCTGTGAGCCTAGAAAATTCTATAGTTTTTTTTTTTTTTTTTTTTTTTAAGATTTTGTTTATTTATTCGACAGAGAGAGACACAGTGAGAGAGGGAACACAAGCAGGGGGAGTGGGAGAGGGAGAAGCAGGCTTCCCGAGGAGCAGGGAGCCCGACGCGGGGCTCGATCCCAGGACCCTGGGACCATGACCTGAGCCGAAGGCAGATACTTAACCGACTGAGCCACCCAGGCGCCACCTAGAATATTTTTAATAAATCCTTGAAGGCATCAAGAAAACCTTAGTAGTTATAAAAGTTTCTATCTCTTTGTGTTTAGAACTATAATAAGTAGTGCTTTTCTATAATTTTAAGAGCTATATTTGAAGTAGAAAAAATAGCAAAGGCTCTTCAAACATAGGTAGGAGAGATGTGAGGCAGTAATTGTCATTACATTAATACTTGCTGTCACCAGGACTTCTGACTACAAGCAATACTCATTGAGTTATGTTATTATGTTTAAGGATAGTGTTAGAAATGGTATTCTCCCAACCCATTAAAATTCAATTGCATATATGCCTCAGATCTTGGCTCAAACAAAGCATTTAGGAGACAGGAAAGGAAAATTTCCAAAACAAAGCAGAAAATGCTCGAGAGGCAATACTTTCAATTTGAAAGAGCAATTCCAAGCCCACTTTAGACTGATTATTTATAACAGAGCCATTTTAGGAAAGCTTAACCTGGTTTGAGACAGCTAGAGCTCACACTTAAGGAAGCAAAAGATCAAAATATCACTTAGCATCCATTAAAATATGTCTGAAAATTAAGTTATCAAAGACATTTATTACATGAGACTGAATTATGGCCATCTTCTAATATCATTATTCTTAAGTTGAATGTAATAAAATTATAACAATTTTGTTGTAATAATTTGGGAACTATATAAAAAATAACTAATTTTTATAAGGATAACTTTTTTAAAATCCTGTAAGATATCTTCTGACACCAAGGGTCTCAGTAAATTGGCCTTTTTGCAACTGTACAATGTGTTTCCAATGGCACAGATATACTAAAGTTATAATAAGAGGCTTGTGAAGACAGTAATTGAAGAACAAGGGAAAGGCTATAGTTTGACAAAACAAACAAAAATATGTCTTTGCTTAAATGAAAGCTTATTTTAAAGAGTAACGCGGTTTTTTTTTCTTTCTTTTTTTTTTTAAGTAAGCTCCATGCCCAAAGTGGAGCTTGAACTCATGACCCTGAGATCAAGAGTTACATGCTCTACCAACTGAGCCAGGCAGGTGCTTCAAGATCAAGTAAACAACCTGTAATAGCATGTTGATTTTGTTACCTGTGGTGAATGTGTAGCAGATTCATGATGATGGCCACAAATGAGTGTGTAAGTGTCCTTACTCCAACTAGATGACTTATGGTAATCAGACCATACTTAGGCTTAGTAGTTTAATAGTAAGTAATGACAAACTAAAGGAAAAAAATGTACATGCTTTCAGGCTAAATTTGCCCTTTTTTTTTTTTTTTGAAATTAAGCTATATTATTTGAGGACTTACTAGTATTCCTATAATGCAAAGAAAATTGCTATTAAAGTCTTGGGTTCTAAATTTTGATAGATCATGATTTATAACCTGATCTTGTAAATAACCATTTAAACCTTGACGAGGTTTAAAATCTCTAAAGCTCCATTTGAAAAAAATTGATGCTATTACTCATAAAACTAGCCTCATAACTTTGTCGTGCGAATTGAGATTATGCAGGTTAAAAATAATCTGTCTCTAGTACAGAGTAAGGGATCAGTAAATTCTAACCTTTATTATTATCATTACCACTGTCATTAATATCATCACTATCATTTACTAATGATAATTTTTGTTTCTAGCCAGTCTTCTTAGCAGTCAAAGGAAGAGATTTCTGCAGTTAAAATATTAGGTATTGCTTAGGAAACTATAATAAATTGAGGAAGTGTGGAAATATTTTATGAAGTTTGTCTAAACTCTTCATTTAACTCTAAGGCCGCTTATTTTGTGAAGCAAATACAAATTTCTCTCTTTGGAATCTCAATGGTAATGGTTTTTGCAACTATCTGAGATACTTACTCAGGTTTGCATTTATGTATCTACATCTACAACTATAACATCCGTATCCACATTTATATTCCACGTCTTGATCTATTACTATCCTTATCTTAAAAATAGTGTGATCATATCACCCTTATAGATTGTAAGCTCTTTGAGCATAGATGCTCTCATTTTTATAAAGCCACCAGTTCCTAGCACAAAGGTGTTGTGGACAGTAATTAAACAGTGTTTTCTGAAGTAATAATTGTAAAAATTATAATAAAGTAACCAATTCCTAACTTGTATAGAATTAGTGAAGAATTTAGGACATGTAAAGAACACTGTAACAGATTTTGGAGAAAGAGAGCCAAAGTATATACATTGACCTTAAATATCAGAAGTATCATATATACATATGTCACTCATGCTGTGGGTAAAGCCAAACTAGAAGGGTAGCAAGCTTATAACAACTTAATGACATTATAAAGATCACAGGACATAGTATCATACTTTATTGATACTGAGTGGGACAAAAAAAAGTTCACAAGATTCTAGTATTATTTTCATTGTCTGACTGTCATTTCCATTATCCCCTTTATTATTAGCAGTTCCTCAGGCTGATTACATAGAGAAATGTGTAGAAATCTCTAACAAGGTAATTTCCTTTTGTGGAAAATAGGGAAAATTCTTTTAGATTTTATTTATTTTATCTTATTTTGATTTCTTGTTTAGTTTTATATAGAGAGGGCAAATGATGCAATAGATTACCATTTGAAGGTTTAGCTTTCCTTTGAACACAAATCTTAATAATGACTATATATATTTAAGACATGGTTTATCTTTGTTATAGATAGAGATGGTTGTATAGGGGCACCTGGGTGGTTCAGTTGGTTAAGCAACTGCCTTCGGCTCAGGTCATGATCTCAGGGTCCTGGGATCAAGCTCCGCGTCGGGCTCCCTGCTCGGCAGAAAGCCTGCTTCTCCCTTTCCCACTCCCCTGCTTGTGTTCCCTCTCTCACTGTCTCTCTCTGTGTCAAATAAATAAATAAAATCTTAAAAAAAAAAATGGTTGTTTGGTTTGGCTATTCTGGACATTGCTACTCTAAACATTGGGGTGTGCGTACCCCTTCGGATCACTACATTTGTACCTTTGGGGTAAATACCCAGTGGTGCGATTGTTGGGTCATAGGGTAGCAACTATGGAAAGAGCCAAGATGTCCATCAACAAATGAATGAATAAAGAAGATGTGGTACACACACACACACACACACACACACACACACACACACACACACAGGAATATTATGCAGCCATCAAAAAACCCGAAATCTTGCCATTTGCAACGATGTGGATAGAACTAGAGCGCATTATGTTAAGCGAAATAAGTCAATCAGAGAAAGACAAGTATCATATGATCTCACTGATATGAGGAATTCTTAATCTCAGAAAACAAACCGAGGGTTGCTGGAGTGGTGGGGGCAGGAGGGAGGGGGTGGCTGGGTGATAGACATTGTGGAGGGTATGTGCTATGGTGAGTGTTGTGAATTGTGTAAGACTGATGAATCACAGATCTGTACCTCTGAAACAAATAATACATTATATGTTAAAAAAAAAAAAAAGAAGATAGTAGGAAGGGAAAAATGAAGGGGGGGGAATTGGAGGGGGAGACAAACCATGAGAGACTATGGACTCTGAGAAACAAACTGAGGGTTTTAGAGGGGAGGAGGGTGGGGGAATGGGTTAGCCCAGTGATGGGTATTAAGGAGGGCACGTATTGCATGGAGCACTAGGTGTTATACACAAACAATGAACCATGGAACACTACATCAAAAAAATAATAATAATAAATAAAAATTTAAAAAAAGAAATGGTTGTATAATTTTTTTTTTTTCATTTTAACTGATAAAAGCCCTATGAAACTATTGGAAGACTTTTTTTAGGGTTGGGTAACTATTTAAATCTTCTCTTTCTTTTTTTAAATACTGAGTTTTGGCAGAAGTGTACAAGAGAACTACAAATAAATTGCCACTTTAAAGAGCTATTCTTTACATGTCAATACAGGTTATTATTTGTGGGGGTTCACTTTTTAGTATTTCAATATTCAAATTCCTTTCTTTTCATTCACTTAGCTAATGTAAACAAGACTGACTGTAACAAGGGGTTTATCATGTGTAAATATAAGATTGTTTAGAATCAATGTGTGTTTGAATGTTATGTCTCAAAATCACAGGCAGTTAATTCACAGAGTCCCTGATAATTAATCACAAAATCACATCATAAAATACATTTAAAATAATCCCTAGGAAGTTATTATGTTTTTACTAATAAAAGCTTGACTTCATTATAAAAAGAATTTAACTCTAGAAAAACTGTTTTGACATACTGAACACATAAAACCTTAAAAAAACAAATTTAAATTCTTCCTTTCTCAAGCCAGATAAAACACGGTGCTTTAAAATGCTAAGGAAGAACTTCCATAGAGATTACCCCTCTCCAGCCAAACACTCAACATGCAGTTTTATGTGGAACTGACTGCACCGCACTTCTGCCTCCTCTGTCACCATGTTTAATGTTCACTAAAGGGATAACAGCAAGCCATAGACTAGAGATTAAATTCTAGGTCCTAGGTTTCAAGTTGGGAAGTGAAATTTCAAATTACATAAATGTAAATAGTTCTGGAGAGGTTTATAAGTATATATGAAAACAACCTTCTATATTTTATAAAACCATAGGAAGCAAAGAGGAGAAAAGATAATTTGCTAATGAGAGGCAATAATCTTCTATAGATATGGATTCTGTGCCAAATACTAAAACACTATACATGAAAATTAAAGAAGGGGCACTTAAGGGATTTTCTCTACGGGCATACTAATTAAGATGTAAATTTGTTAAATAAGACAAAAAGATAATATTAGATAATAAAAACAGTAAATTCCTCAATAGAGAATAATACACAAATAAACTACATCAAAGAAGGGAGCCCTGATAGATACACAACTTTAAGAAAGAGAGCATAGCATAGTCTGGAGAAAGTTCAATCCAGAGCTTTTCCTGGTTTATACCAAAATTTCTTTTTTTTTTTAATTTTATTTTATTATGTTAATCACCATACATTTAAAATTTCTTTTTAGGGCGCCTGGGTGGCTCAGTTGGTTAAGCAACTGCCTTCGGCTCAGGTCATGATCCTGGAGTCCTGGGATCAAGTCCCGCATCGGGCACCCTGCTTGGCAGGGAGTCTGCTTCTCCCTCTGACCCTCCTCCCTCTCATGCTCTCTGTCTCTCATTCTCTATCAAATAAATAAATAAAATCTTTAAAAAAAAATAAAATAAAATAAAATTTCTTTTTAAAGTTAAACTACAGTTGCACAATGAATAGCTTTTTGAAGAAAAGTCGTAGATTTTAGTGATGACATAGAGTTAAATGAGCTTATTTTTCTGAACAGAACAATTGTGACAAAGTTGATAATTCTTCATCAGAGGAATGTGTTGACCAATCAGAGAAAATGTAGTCCATGTTAACGATAGTACATATTAAAGTGCAGTAGACAACACTTTAATTGTATGTGCATGTGTATGTTTAAATTTGCCCTGGCTCCAGTGTAGTGAATTGTACTCAAAGTCAGGAGGCAAGTACAGGCAAGAGATGATGGTAGATTTGACTAGGGTGGGGATAATGGGAAATGGAACTGTGGTTTCAGTTGAGAAGAGAAAGAAAAACATAAAGGTTACATCTAATTATAAATATTACATTTGTCATAGTATACTTGAGTAGAACAACCAACGGTTAGGGACTGTATGATGATAATTAAGAGACATGGAACTGTGTGCATGTGCATGGGGGGAAGGGCATCTAATCTGAAACTGCTTCCATCCATTCCTCACAATAGGATACTTCAAGTTCTAAACAGGTCTCTTGACTTAGTTTATTTTAGTATCTGTGACCCACTAACTTGGGCACCTTTCTGGATTCATTTGGTAGTTTCTCTTTTCTATTAAAGTGATTAGCAATTAAAGTTTACTTTCCCCCCCAATTTTTATGCATGTGAGTGTGGCAGACTGACTGCAAAAATGGCTCCAATTCTTCAGCCACTTACCAACCCATGCTACTATCTACACACTTGGCAATGTGATTTTTTAGTTCTTTATTTCAATTGATGCATGTTTTTTTTTTTTTTTTTAACCCCTGGGCTCTAGACTGGCCTTGTAACTTGTTTTACATAATAGACTATTAGGTAATGATGCCGTTCCAGTGCTGAGACTCCATTAAGAGGTCTTGCATGATTCCTCTCTTTCTCTTGCTCTTCTACTTTCATCCCAAGACCAAGCCTGACTCTCTTTCGCAAGGAGATGTATCAAGCAGAATCAAGTCAGTTCAGTTTTTCTAGCTGACACCAGCCTAGACATGCAACTCCACCCAAGATCAGTAGAACTGAATAGTTAGACAGCTGACCAGAGATGCAAGGATGGCCTCTAGTGAGCCCAACTTAGTCAGGAGAGCTGCCCAGCTGCTAACATGTAGATTCATGAGTAAAAATAATTGTCTATTGCCATGGAAGTCTTGTGATCATTTATTATACAGCATTGTGGTGGCCTATAGATAACTGAGATAGTAATTATTCCCAGTAATATTAGAGATTTATGAACATACTGTTCCTTTAATGGCAAGGTCTACATTATATGCTACCATTTTTATTTTCCAAAACAGATCTGAGAATGTTGGGTATAGAGCAGATGATCAAAAATATTAGTGACTAGTTATTTGATATGACAACAGAAATATCTTAAATTTTCCCCAAATTTCAGGAATTAAAATTATTTACTTAATATTCTGGGCTTTTATGTTTCATAGTGGCTAGAATAACCTTCTAAAAGGTTTACTAAAAGAATAAATCCATGAGTGAATAAATACACTCACATATAGTGCCTGCATTATAGTATAATTACATAAATTAATATATCCTGTGTATAGTATAATTGTGTATACCACTGTATCCTCCACTCTCCCTGTTTGTAATAGATATTTAGAAATTGCTTTGAAATAACTAAATGAAATAATAAACATTGGTATGTTCTATGGACTGAATTGTATCCCCAAATTCATATGTTGAAGTCCTAATCTCTAATATTTGGGGATCAGGCTTTTAGGAAGTGATTAAGATTATATGAAGTCAAAAGGGTGGGGTCCTAATCCGATAGGATTGGTGGATTATAAGAAGAGGAAGAGAGGGTGCCTGGGTATCTCAGTTGGTTAAGCATCTGCCTTTGGCTCAGGTCATGATCCCAGTATCCTGGGCTCCCTGCTTAGCAGGGAGTCTGCTTCTCCCTCTCCCTCTGCCCCTCCTACTCCCCACTTGTGCACTCTCTCTCTCTCTCTTTTTTCTCTCTCTTTCAAATAAATAAATAAAATCTTAAAATAAACCAAAAAAAAAAAAAAAAAAAAAAAAGAAGAGGACGAGGAAGAGATCTGAGGAAAGGCCATGTGAGGAAACAGCAAGAAGGTGACTGTCCAAAGCTAGAAGAGAGGCCTCACCAGAAACCAAACCTATTGAACCTTGTCCTTAGACTCCCCAGGCTCCGGAACTGTGATAAAATAAATTTCTTTTATGTAAGCCAACCAGTCTATGGTATTTTGCTATGGCTGTCCAAATAAACTAAGACAGTATGAAAGAACAAATGAAAAAAATGATCTGTCAAATTTACATTCATGATAATATGGTGTTGAAAGCTAAAGAACACCAATAAGAATTTTATGAATGGGAATAAAATGTGTCAAGGAAAAATAAACTAGATTTTTTTTTAGCTGACTGTGAAAAAGACTGAAATGTGTAACATTATTTACTTGTTTCTGTAAGGCACAATGCTATACACCGCTTTCAGAATCATAATGGCATCACAGTCACGTCTTATTTCAGGCCTACTTAAGAAAACAGAATAGGAACAGTCTGCTAGAGGGAAAATGAACAATTTAACATGTGGAAGAATAAGCAGAGATTTGGGGCCCTTCATGTTGCTTCTGGATCTCCCTCTTAACTCTATTTTGAATTAAATTCATTTACTCTGGTTTTTGTCCCTATTTGTATTAGCCTTCCTCTTGTATGTGTCTGCTTGCCACTCTACAAATAAGAATTTTTATGAATACATTTCAAGTTTGTGGACATTGAAAGCAATTAGCAAGTTTTGTGGCAAAAAATAATTATTCAACATAGAGTGGTCTCATCTCTCTTTTCCAATATATTTTAGTATATCTTTTTCAAAAACCAATAGTCTGTGAAATAGTTAATACTTACTTAATAGAGAGCAATAAACAAACAAAAGTAACATATAAAGTTGGAAATGTAGAAACAGTCTTACGTGACTTAGAACCAATAGCATCGTGGTCAGAAAGCTGTTTTGTGCAGAACAGAAAAGCAAAACGCTATGGGAATTAGAGTTCCAAGAGCAAGTATGGTAAAGATGAGGAGCAATATAGTGTAAAACATTTTTCTCCATCAAGGTCATATCCATCTACTGATAAATGACATTTAGATGGTAGTAATATATTCCTGCAAAAAATTAAAAGCACTTATATTGATTGGATATAGAGAAATAGAACAAAAATTATGTTTTTAGTATTTACTCTATCTCTCTAAATGGTACCTTTGTTCAAATATATACATATTAAAATTTTTCTTTCATTTGATTTGTTTCATTTTCAAAAATATGAGATTATATTTAAAGTATTTTAACTTAATTGTTTCCACAGAAAAATATGCCATGGACATCCTTCCACACTGATATATATTAAACATTTAATTTGTCATTTTTTATTAGTTTATAGTTTTCTATAAAATGAATTCAGAGCATATGCAACCATTTTTCTATACAGATGGTTCCTGTCCCACAATGGTATGACTTATGATTTTTTGACTTTGTTATTGTGTGAAAGTGATATGCACTCAGTAGAAATTGTACTTCCAATTTTGAATTTTGATCTTTTCCTGGGCTCGCAATATGTGATAAGGTAGTCTCTCATGATGCTGAGCAGGGGCAGCACGCACAGGTGCATTCAGCCATGTGATCACCAGGGTAAACAACTAATATATTTAGTATCATCCTGCACCCATACAACCTATTTTTCACCTTCAGTACAGTATTTGATAAATTACATGAGCTATTCATATTGCATTAAATGATTTTTGCCCAACTGTAGGATAATGTAAGTGGTCTCAGCATGTTTAATGTAGGCTAGGCCAAGTTATGATGTTCAGTAGATTAGGTGTATTAAATGCCTTTTCAAATTACGATTTTTTTTCAACTTATTTATTTATTTTTTTTTTAAAGATTTTTTATTTATTTATTTGAGAGAGACAGAATGCGAGAGAGCAAGCACATGAGAGGGGGGAGGGTCAGAGGGAGAAGCAGACTCCCCGCCGAGCAGGGAGCCCAATGCGGGACTCGATCCAGGGACTCCAGGATCATGACCTGAGCCGAAGGCAGTCGCTTAACCAACTGAGCCACCCAGGCGCCCTTTTTTTCAACTTATGATGAGTTTATCAGGACCACAACGCAACTGTTAAGTTGAGGAAGATCTGTACTCAGGTGTCAACATTGTTACTAGAATTTTTATATTAATTGCAGTCATTCTTATGTTTCTCAATTATTGATGCTTTCATATCTGTAGAGAAATTTCACAGAAGAAAAATGCTGGTTCTAAAAGTACATATATTTTAAATTTTAATAAATACTGTCAGATTACTTTCTAAAATTTCTATAATCTACAGTACCACCAACAATGGGTAAGGATATTTATTCTTCTATACCTTTCAGTGCGACAGTAACAAATGATATTTCATTACTGGTTTAATTTGCATTTTCCCGACTTCTGGTAATGCTAGACATCTTACAATATGTTTATTCTCTTTTCATATTTTCTATTCTGTAAGTTATTTGTTCAAAACCTTTACTATTTTTCAATTGAGTTATTTTGCTTATTAATTTATAGGAGCTGTTTACATTAATTTAAAATTGTTCTTTGTATTTCTCTGTCATGTACATTAGCAATATTTTTTTCCAGTGGTCTATCTTTTATATTTCAATACTATTCACGGTGTCTTTTACCAAATTAATACTTTTACTTTAGTCATTCTTTGATCTCTTTATTTCAGTGTTTTTAGTTACATGTCCTAATAACCTGGAAAGATAATCTAGAGTTTATTTGTTTATGATTGTTTGTATTTCTATCAAAAACTAGAGAGAACAAGAGGTATTATCCCTTTGCTGCCTCAAGTTGGTATCTAAATATTTACATTTTCTTACTTTCTATGTTGTATATGAGTAGTTTTTTTTTTTTTTTTTTTTTAAGATTTTATTTATTGGGGCGCCTGGGTGGCTCAGTTGGTTAAACAACTGCCTTCGGCTCAGGTCATGGTCCCGGAGTCCCGAGATCGAGTCCCACATCGGGCTCCCTGCTCAGCAGGGAGTCTGCTTCTCCCTCTGACCCCTCCCCCTCTCATGCTCTCTCTCTCATTCTCTCTCTCAAATAAATAAAATCTTTAAAAAAAAATATATATATAATTTAAAAATAAAGATTTTATTTATTTATTTGACAGATAGACACAGCGAGAGACGGAACACAAGCAGGGGGAGTGGGAAAGGGAGAAGCAGGCCTCCCGCAGAGCGGGGAGCCCTATGCGGGGCTCGATCCCGGGACTCCGGGATCATGACCTGAGCTGAAGGCAGACGCTTAACGACTGAGCCACCCAGGCGCCCCGGTTGTGTATGAGTTTTGAGTTACAGTACCAAAAGATGAAATTGCCCAGTGCCCAGAAATCAACCTCATTTAGATTTTGTTGTGGACCATCCTGGAGGAAAATGTTATGCGATAACATTATATTAGTTAAGACACAATCTTGTTGGACTATGAGAGATTCTCCTGCTGGCATTGCAGAAGTCAGGTCAATACTGATGTTGTCAGAGGGCCACATGGCTAGGACCTTAGGGGATCCTCTAGGAGCTGAGGTGACCCCAGTCGACAGACAGCAAGAAAATAGGGACCTTGATTCTACAGCAGCAAGCAACTGAATTCTGCCAGCAGCCTGGATGAGCTTGGAGTATACCCCTGTTCCAGATAATACTGCCCAGCCAACATCATGATTTCAGCCTGGGGAGACCCTGAACAAAGGACACGGTTTAGCTATGCCTGGACCTTTCACCCATTGAAACTGAGATAAGAAATCTGTGTTCTTTTAAATTGCTACATTTGTAGTAACTTGTTACATAGTAATAGAAACTAATACAGAGATTGTCACTTTTAAGACTTTGGGAAAAGTCTTCTCTCCAACCAGTAACTGAATTTCCTATCCCTCTGAATAGAGATTCCAAGTAGATTAATTTTGATTTAGAGAAATAAAGAAATTCAACATTTCTTGGATCCTAATATTCAGAAAAATATCTATTCCTACTAAAGATATTAAAATATTCATATCATATTTTTCTTGTTATTTTTATGGATTTATAATAAAATAATTGTCAAGTGCAAAATATCTCCTCTGCTTCAAAATTCTAGCTCCATAGTTATCAGCAATCATTTAGATTCTCTGTACTTTAGTTCCCTTATCAGTAAAATAAAGATGGTTGGAACATTAACTGGCTAGATTGCAACAATGCTTTGTAACACTGCTAGGCAAAATGTGAACTAAAAATTATTAGCTATAATTGTACTATTAATTATCACTGTTATTATCTTAAGATATTTAATCTATATTGATTTTATTTTGGAATACTGTGCAAAGTAGGGATATAATTTATTTCCTTGCAAATGAAACATCTGCTGGCCCATTTAATTTACCTGTATAATCTAGCCCTTCCTTTAACTGTCATGTTACCTCCCTCATTTGTATCTTAATTGGACCTATTTCTAGATTCTATTCTAAATACCTATTTGCCTATCTCTTCACTGATACTATACTATATTTTTTATTATGATGACTTACAATGACTTTTAAAGTCAACTATGGCAAATTGTTATTCCTCTTTTTCAAGATTTTCTTAGTTACTGGCTAGTATTCACCTGTAAATCAGGTTTCACCGAACTTCAAAAACTAAGAATGTGCAGTGCTAGAGCTGATGTTAACATTGTTATTCTGTGGGATCTGATTTGACAGCCAAGTTCAGAAAACCAAATAAACTTTTTCCTGAATACTGCACAAGCTTTATTTGCACAACCATATGGGATATTTCTGTGAACCTGTCCCAAAGAAGAAAGACAGTGCCTTTTCCCTCATTCCATGTAAAAAACACAATCACAAATCAAACTTATACACTGTTGACTAATTTTTTGCCCCTGTTTTAATTGTCATGATCATCAGGGGAAAAAAGTCTTTTCCTAAGACACACAGCTGCAAAGGTCAGGCACAGTGTTGGTATGCCCCTCCATGGTATTGCACCAATATGAAAAATAATCCTTCTAGCTCCTTCCCTTCCCCCAGGGCAGCAGCAAATCCTACTCTTGCCTCCATTCAGCCAAAGAAGCCAAAGATTTAAAAGTCTTCGGTTCATAGATAGCTAGATCTGCAAATACTTTCTGTTGCCCTCCACCTGACAATTAAATTGACAGTGAATGCTGCTGGGTATTTCAGGTTGAGTTCCTGGAGGCAACTGTAATTTGATTAATCCTGAGTGTCCTAGATGATGTTTATAACTAAGAATAGGTGGGTAAAATAGCTGGAGGCTCCACCATTGCTGTTTGTTTGTTGTTTTTAAGTGTGAATACAATGAGGTATCCTTTAACCTACTGTGTTTGTCTTACCTCCAAAAGCCAGTATCGGTTCTTCCTCAGACCAGCCCACTGTCCACAGAGTCCTACCTCCCCCTGAGGCTTTTGACTCTTTTGGGTATTAGAAGGATAGAGTCCACATCTGATTATAAAAAGAAGACAGAGCAGAATCTAAGCATGGCATAGATAGGTTTCATTTCCAAAGGACAGGAAATAAGCAAGTTAATGGATGGAGTTGGAGGGCGGTCTTCTTTGGACATTGATGGAGAGTCACCTGGCAGAGGTTCTGGGAGCAGGTGGTGGGAAATTCTCAGATCAAGTGAGGTATGGTGCATTAGTGAATGATGTCTCCTAGGGCTCCCACAGTTAATGGTCACATGAACCATGTTCTCAGAAAGAGTCCTAGATTTACTCACCTGGCAGCTGATCCTCTCATTTCTTGGGCAACTTCTCTATGAACAGCAAAGCCCCCCAAGTTGGGAAATACTGCTGTTAATGTAGTTCCCTTCTTTTTCTTCTCCCCTATACTCAGATTTCCTCTCTCATATTTATTTCACTGCCTCACTCACTAAATACCTATTTTCTATTTTTTTCTTCTGCTAAAATGTATTATTGTTTTGTTTCTCATAGACTTCAATAGATTATTAACACAATGGTCTTAAATCATTAATGAGTAAAAATGTAGAGTTTCCCTTTTCTTGAAGACAGAAAGAAATAATGTTTGTAGCCTGTTGAGAGGTAGAAAGAAAATGCCATCTTTTTAGTGGAAAAATAAAGGAGAATAAAAGTAGTGTAGTTTACTTTCCAGAAAAAAAATCTTAAATCTTCTTAGTCAGCTGCACTAGCAATAGCCAACTAGAAACAGAAATGACAAAAGAAACTTGTCTTGATAACATTTGTATGCCTCAAGATGACATTTAGTAAAAAGGTGCAAGATTTTAAAAAAGAGAAGTATATACATGTTTAATCCATTTTCTAAAGGCAGAATGTCATATTCTAGAGACACAACTATCTAGAGGTTATTTAGCCCTTATTATTTATTATAAGCTTAGTAGAAAGGAGGAAAAACACAAGATATGGAACATAAACAAATGACTGCAGATTGTACAAAGCTAATTAGAATTGAGGATATATTGCTGCTTAAAATCCCCTATTATCTGTGACCTCATATTTACTTTGTTACCATGTTGACTTTTCTCTGCCTGGTGATATCCATCCTATTGTTCTCCCCATATTCTGGAACTTTTTTAGAGACCTTCTGCTGCTGAACATTTCCACTAGGCATGAATATCTTTGCTGTTCAATCTATTACTTTGGTCTCACTTCACTTCTTTAGGTGAGGGAGATCTTTTACTTTCACTATCTGTTTGGGGTCTGGATACAACATATTTCTGAACTTGAGTCTTAGCCAGAACCATAAAAACCTCTCATTTAAAACAAAACAAAACAAAACAAAACAAAACAAAACCTACCCACTTCTACCAAAAGCAAGTAAGGAGAGTCTTAGTTTCATGGTTTTTCTTTCTGTACTGTGTAGATATTATATTTGTGTTTGTGTGTTTGTTTTATCTTTCTGGTATGAATTTGAAGAAAATAAAGTCGACTATTCATATAAAATTACCAGAGAGTACTTTTAATTATTTGAAGAATGGAATGAGATCTTTTGTGTATTTATATTCCGTTTATATTTATGAGACCTAACAATTAAATCTGTCATCAGAGTTTCTCTAGGGTTGGGATTTTTTTATGTTTTTTTCCCTATTGTAACTCATATGCCCAGAACAGTGCCCGCTGAATAGTAGTTGATCTAAGAATATAGGAGAATTTATGATGAATGAAAAAATAAATGATGCCTGACACTACAGGCAGACTTCTAAATTTAAGCACTCACTGGTGAACATAATTGTTACCATTTAATGAGTATATGTCATGTTGCAATTTTAATAATTTACATATATTTTCTCTTTTTTTTTAAATCTTCAGAAATTCTCTGGAGGTTATTTCCCAATTTTATAAATGGAAATTAAAAAAAAAAAAATCCTCTAACTTGATCATGGTCAAATGGTACAGCAAAAATCCAGAATTAAAAATCTACTTCTATCCAAAAAGTGTCTCCCCCCACCAAAGGTCATACTGACTTTTCAAAAATAATTGCCATTTCCTAGCTAAAATTTACATACTAATTGCTTGATATAAAGTAGATTATTTAATTCTCACAACAACACATTTAAAATATTCAGTCATCAAGTAGAAGAGAAATCTTGTCTCCCTTTTGCAACTTCATGGAAACTCAGCAATTCACTTTGAGTCCTTTCAGACATGACCTAGACTAAAAAGAAGTGTGAAAAATAAAAGGGGTGAATAACCACTTGTCATGTCTCTTTAGAAGATAAGAAACTTCTACTCCACTGTAGGGAGAGTATTAGAAGACCCTTAGCTATTTTCATCTGCACATCCCTTCATATCTGCCCTTGAAAGGGCAGCTTAGTCAATGGGTGAGTTGGGGATAAGGAAGTTCTCACATTTGTGTCTTAGTCTATTCGGGCTGCCATAACAGAATATCAAACTGGAATTTGTTTTTCACAGTTCTGGCAGCTGGAAAGCCCAAGATCAAGCAGCTGGTAGATTCCTGTGTCTGCTGGGAGCCTGCTTCCTGGTTCATAGACAGCCATATTTTCACTATAACCTTATGTGGTGGAAGGTGCGAGGGAGCACTCTGAAGTCTCTTTTGTAAGGGCACTGATACCATTCATGAGGGCTCTGCCCTCACAATGTAATCACCTCCCCAAAGCCCCCACCTCCCAACATCATCACATTGGGCATTTGGTTTCAAAATATGAAGTCTGGGGGAGCACAACTAGCCTATAGCACAGAGGATTGAAGGCTTTCTGGATCCTCACTCTTTGGAGTGGCTTCTTCTCTGAATATATGTGTTCTCTCTTTCATGATAGGGCTTCTGGATTGTGTTGATGGGGAAATCTGTAATTCAGGCTATGCTTGACGCAGGGAACAATCTGGACACTGATCAGCAGTAAAGTGTTAAGATCCCTCCTTGTGTCTAGATATCTAAGGCAAGTTCTCCAGTTCAGCTTTTACCAAATATATAACATATTTTGATTTCCATCTGTGTGACACTTGGGACTGTCAGTTCAGAAGTTGGAGGAGGAACAGTGGGCTCCTTAAACTTCCAAAAATTACCACCTCTTTCTCTAGTTAGGCAATTCTAAATTCTAAACTCAAAACTTTCACAATTCCTTGAATATTGTAGATCTCAGTTATATAAAATTGAATCAATATAATGTTTGTGAAAGAACTTTATAAACAATAGTGGCTACACAATTTTTAGTTATTTTATATTGGGTTTGCATGAAGAGAGTCACTTAGAAATAATGACATGTAGTCTTTATTGGTCTAACCCCAAAAAAGAGAATTAGAATTGAAATGAAATAAAAGAAAAATAAAAGTTGGACTTTTAAAACCTGCTGAAGAAAGGACAGGCCCTGTCATAGACCATGATAGTTATAATAATGTCATTTTGTCAATAAACTTATGATATTAATAACTAATTGTAGTATAAGTTTAAAGGACATAAGCTTTGAGCCAGAGCAATTAGCTGGCACTCAAGGTTGATTGCTGCTTGCCTCAGAAGCAAGAATAAAGCCTTGGCCTCCCTAAACGAGAGTATGTGTATATGACACCTATTGCAGGGTCCAACACAGTGTCTAGATTTTAATAACTGTTAGTATGTTCTCTTTCCCTCTATAATTCAAAGATTAGAACCTCCACATTCCATTTGCTTTTACTTTTTTAAAGAGTCTGAGATCTAACACTCTCCATATGGTCAATGAAAGTTTACTAGGTAAGTAATTTTCAGAGAGAGAGAAAAAAAAATTTATCATTAAAATTGATAATGTCTCAGATGGAAAATTCAATATACAAACATTGTATTTTTCTCAGTTGTAAAGCTGCCTCATTTTGCTGGATAACTATGTTCCTAAAATAAGTTGAGGTTAGCTAAATTTGGGAAATGGAGTTGTATTCCAAATAGAAGGGAGTGGTTCAGTATAGACTGAAAAATGCTGATAGATACTACTGTAATTGGAAATCTTTCAACATGTAAATATTAAGTCTATAATCCATCTGCTGGCAATTGAAGATGTATATTTTTCTCTTCAAAGGGGAATTCTGAGCAACTATTTTTAATTTCTATAGGATTTAGATCAGTGTTTCTCTACTAGCCTTGGAGTGGGAGTATGATTGAATGCAGGTGTGCGTGTGAAAAGCTGTGTGAGTAAATGTGAGTGGAGTGTGCATGTGTGAAGGTGTATGAGGACACGTAAGCGTAACTGGGAGCTTACGTGTGAGACTATGTGACCAGTGGGGGCTTATATATAACAGGGATGATGTTCAATGTATCAGTGCCAAATAGAATCTCTGAGCTTCCCTTACCTCTGCCAACAAGTAAGTCCACAGGTGAATATCGTGTCTACTTAGTTTGAGAAAGCCCCCAATGTATTTCTGACACTCCTCTGTTCTTTCCCTGAGAAGCGCTCCTTTAGATTATGATTCTGATGAAATCATACCACTGTTTTGGTTTATTTTTTTCCTCTACTTTTCCTTCTTACTGCTAGACACTACTGTTGACAGGATCTTTTCAGTTGTGCAAATGTTGCCTAAAAGACAAACCTGACTCACAGTTAGATGACGTTATACACATGCAAAAGATGATGCTTTAGGTTTTTAATCTGTAGCACTTAATTTTTTTTAAGATGTATCCATTTATTTTAGAGAGAGAGCAGGGAGGGGGAAGGGCAGAGGGAGAGAGAAAGTCCCAAGCCGATTCTTCACTGAGTGCAGAGCCCAGTCCCAACCCTGAGATCACGACCTGAGCCGAAACCACAGTTCGAAGCTTAACAGACTGCCACCCAGGTACTCCTGTAACAATAACTTTGTGCAAAATGGTATTCTATCTTTGATTGTAGCTGCTGAGTTAGTCAAGATTCTTTTTTCATAGACTTTTGCTATTGTTCAGCATCAATAATATTCTTTCATAGGTATAAAGCTAGTATTCGTTCTGTGAAAAAATATTTTTTTTACTTAACATTTTTTTCCTTACTGAATCTATTCCAATGGATAATTCTTTTTTTCCCTCTTTTTCCAGTTCTTTCTATCATGCAAATCAATCCAGAATCTATAACTTAATATTCAAATATTTTTTGGTTTGAATTATATGTAATCATACGAGACACTTTGTTTTAATTTTAATATTGATGAGAAGCTCTTTACCATAACATAAAAAGATAATTTTCACCTGAAGTTCTAGTTATTTGAGGTAAGCAAACTAGTATTTGTGTCTACTTTTGATTGCATATGGGTCAATTTGTTCCTCTATAAATTACTTTATACTAGGATATATAACTAGTAACAGTACCTTGTGTTTGATTTGACTCATATAGTTTTTTCTAGGAATTCAAATTTGAACAATTTTAGAAAAGACATCAAGTTCTAATTCTCCAGGTTTCTTACCACTCTGTATTACATGAGCTTGCATATATACGTGGATTGACCCGCTTGGCCTCTCAAAATATTTACGATTGAGACTCCTAAATTAAAGGGATCTTAATGCCCTGTTCAGACAGTATAAAGAAATACAAAGAATGCATAGCAGGCTGAGTACCATCAACAACCTGAAAAGCTAAAATCCATCTAATAATTAAAAAATAGCTATAATTCCTGATGAGCTTAGAAGTTGTAAGGCAGTTGAATAATTAGGAAAAGGGAAATAAACAAGGTCCAACTACTTTCCAATCTAGGAAGCCTCTTGTAAGAAGTGGAACTTTAAAATCTACCATTACAAGGAGAAGATATTAAAAAGAGAAGAGGGGCGCCCGGTTGGCTCAGATGGTTAAGCGTCTGCCTTTGGCTCAGGTCATGATCCCAGGGTCCTGGGATCGAGCCCTGAGTCAGGCTCCCTGCTTGGTGGGGAGCCTCCTTCTCCCTCTCCCTCTACTGTCCCCCTGCTTGTGCTCTCTCGCTCTCTCTGTCAAATAAATAAATAAAATCTTTAAAAAATAAATAAATAAATAAAAAGAAAAGACATGCTACTCCCAATAGTTAATTACATAAACTGAAAAGAAAAAAAAAAAGAGACTGAAAAAAAAAAAAAACAGACAAAAAAAAACAAAAATAGGATGTTGGGAAGAAAATATGGAAAGGAGATAGAGAATAAAGAAGAATATAGAAGCCAAGAGATCCTGAGGAAACTTGTTGAAAACAATGAAGCAATTCTGTTTTATACTTCAACTTAGTAGTTTGTCCATTCTTATATTTTTTATATATTTTTGTAACATTTCCCCGCGGTGACTATGAAGTTCATTTTTATTGAAATAGAAACCGCCTCTTATTTTGTCACTGAGTCACTGCTCTATGTTAGGGCAGAATCATCCAACTGGTGTCCCATATTTGACTTGGCAAAATGTGAGGGCACAACATTTAAAAAGATTTACATATCATCATATTAGAAAATGCCAAACATAATCCACAATCCACGTATACTTGGGCACAGGGCACAGAAATCTATACCTATGACCTCATTTGAAGTGAACTAGACCAATAAATATACAATCGCAGGGTAAAGTTACTTGCTAACATTATTTTCTTTTAGGCCAAATCATATATTCTGAGTTCTCAGAGGTATAACATGTCTCTTCCCTGATGTTAATGATGTCTCTCAAAACAGCGGTTAGGGAAAAGGTTATAATGACATCAGTTATATATTGTTTGGCCTTATCAGAGTAGTCCATGCAGTTTTTGCAATTAGAAAAACATTTGAAGTGATTTAAATCTAATTTGAAATACGCTTCAAGTGAGTTCATAGACACAAATAAAAGAGGATCTAGTAAACAAAGCAGTTGGTAAAAGGACATGGGATATTGAAATCTTTCCTTAAATTGCACTATTTTCCCTTTTATTCTGAGTTATGATATATACAACACAGAGGTCTTTTATTTTCTTAAACTCTTTTGGGTAGCGATCTAACCTTTAATGAGCTAACCTTTTGAGTTCAAATTCAGTTCATAAAATGGCATTTTCCAGAGAGCAGGAAGAGTCATATTTAGAAAATATAAGTACATCAGCCAAAAGTCAATTTGTGCATTTGCTCTTCACTTTCCTCCATGTTCTCAAATCATCCAAAAATATCTTCCTAGGTGCTGAAGCCAAACTTTTTTTTTCCTTCATATATTAGCAAAATATCCCTGTTGGATAAGAATATTCAGTGTTTCTTTCTTCAAAATACCTTAAAATTCAGCTGGCATTTCATACTTTTTTTACATGCTTGTAAAAAATACATAGGGAAAAGTATATTCTGTGGATAAAATCTGGTTATTAATCTTTTGAAATAACTACAACAGAAAGCAGAGCCAAAAAATAGAGAATGGTGGGAAAATGTTGAGAAGGATCATAAAAACTATTTAAATTCTAAATTAAATTAAGTTAAATTCCTTGTGAAAGTTTGACGATGTCTAATAATGCTCAATACTTTAGTGTGCTCAAAGAGCTAGACCACTCTCTGCTACTTTACCAAAAACATATAATTTGCAGGAATTTCACCTCTAAGAGATGATGTTCTTGAGTGGCTAGCCTTTGGGCAAAGGAAGCCAACAGAAGGCTTAGCAAATGCATCGTAATTCAACTAGAATCTATGTAGTACCAACAATTTATCTAACCCCACGCCAGGTATCTGTGGGTTGAGATTGAGAGAAAAACAAAAATGAAAATAAACAACAACAACAAAACCACCAAAGCAATTTCCGAGAGCTGCAAAGCAATAAACTGCCAGAAAATAAGAGCTGTTGGTGGTTCTCACTTGGTGTGTGGCGATCAGAGATGGGGTTGGAGTTGGGAGAATCAGGAAAAAGCCAATGGTACAAATGTCTGCATGATTATTGTTTTGTAGGAACATACATTCTAAAAAGCAAACACAGTTACAACAGCCTGCTTGTATATGAACTGCATCTCTCCCTTATTCACAGCTTTAGCATATTATATAAATCTCTTTTATTTTAAGCTTCAATAATAAATTATTTTAGTACTCTTTTGAATAAAATCTAAAAAAGACTGCTTTCTAGGGCAATTGGCAAAGTTTATCTGAGGAGCGTTTCTCCCCCCCAACTTCTTTCATATTTTTACCATGATTTGTAATGTTTTCTCTCCTCCTGAATTCATTCGTACATATATTTGAAAAAAAAGACTTAACTAACGTACTAGGTACATGGATGTGAATAACAGGCCTTTCGGGCAGCCAATCTGTCAAGGCCCTGGCCAGTCAGGCCATCCCAGCAATGCCAAGGGACCTCTTATTCGGTAGGCCTTGCCGTATACTGAGCGAGGAGGTAGGTACTGGGGAAAAATAATAAAATATTCCTTTGCTTTGCAGAAGATCCATTTTTTGTACATATAAATAAGATATATACATATATGTATTTTTTTTATTTTCTTAAACACTGTGTGTACATGTGTGGGAGTGTGTATATGCATGTGTATGGGTAAAAACAGGGCTCTACTATTTAGAGTGTTACCTGTTTGCTGAGCTCTCTAGCAGATTTGGGTGCACACGTTTTGAAGAAGGGACAGGGACAGGGCCAAACACCCCTGTATAATTAAGAAAGGAACAGTATATGGAGAATTGAAGAAGGAGACTGTGATCAGGCAAGCCGTGTAAGCAGAATGAGAAGGAGAGAGAATAAAAGGACCCTGGTTATGGTTAACCACTGAACGGATGTGGGGAAGTAATATTTATTGAGGATGGAAGTTATTTATTACGGGTATTTCATTTAAGACCTTCTATTCCCATGTATATAATCCTTAGTGTATTTTATGTTTCTTGTTTTTGTGCTTGTGTATATGTCATGCGTATAAAACATAGCAAATGAGGTAGTAAACACACATAAACCACCACCCAGCTTCAGAAATTTTATCTTTACAGTTATAATTGAAGCATATTTTATATCCTTCCCTCCTTAGAGATAGCACTGTTCCAATTTTATCATACATCTGCATGTTTACACATATGCAGCATGTTATTTGAACAAATATAATAAATGTTTCAGAGTACTTATTCTTTTTGGGGATTTTTTTTTTAATAGACTTTATCTTCTAGAGCAGTTTTAGGTTCACAGCAAAATTGAGTGGAAGATACAGAGATTTCGGATATACACCCTGCGCTCACACGATTGCTTCTCCCATTATCAACATCCCCCTCCAGTGTGGTATTTACGTAATTGATGAACCTACATTGAAACACCATCACCACCCAGAGTCCATAGCTTATGTTAAGGTTTGTTTTGGGTGTTGTACTTTAAGCGGGTTTGGACACATGCATAATAACATGTATTCAGCACCATTTATAGTTTTATACAGAGTAAATCCTCTGTGCTTTGCCTAAATCCTATGTGCTCTGCTCATCCTTCCTCCCCTAACTCCTGGCAACCACTGATCTTTTTACTGTCTCCATAGTTTTCCTTTTCTGGAATGTCATATAGTTGAAATCAAATAGTATATAGCCTTTTCGAGTTGGCCTCTTTCACTTAGTAAGATGCATTCAAGTTTCCTCCATGTCTTTTATGGCTTGATAGCTCATTTCTTTTCAGCATTATGTGATATTCCATTGTCTGAATGTACCACAGTTTATTTATCCATTCACTTACCGAAGGACATCTTAGTTGTTTCCAAGTTATACAATTATGAACAAAATTGCTATAAATATCCACATGCAGCTTGTCGTGTAGACATCAGTTTTCAACTCCTTTTTCAATAACATCAAATAAAACAGACAAAATTCTCTTTGCTTCAGAAGGTTAGCTATATGTCATCTATCATTTCTGGTATTTTATAGCAAGACCATTGTTTTTGTTTTAAGGATAGTTACTACGGTGTGTTGCTGGAAATGACTCCGTTTTCTCTCTTTAGCCAAATACATGCATAAAATTTTGGTAAAATAAATTTGGAGGATCAATAGACACATTCTTAGTGTGGTTATAGGCTCAGAATTTCCAAGTTTCCACTTGCCTTCTTTTCTTTTCTTTTTTTTTTTTTTAAGATTTTATTTATTCATTTGAGACACAGAGAGAGAGAGAGAGAGAGCATGAGCAGGGAGAGAGGCAGAGGGAGAAGGAGAAACAGGCTCCCCGCAGAGCCAGGAGCCCGATGTGGGGCTCGATGTGGGGCTCGATTCCAGGACCCTGGGATCATGACCTGAGCCGAAGGCAGATGCTTAACCATCTGAGCCACCCAGGCGCCCCTTCTTTTCTTTTCTCTTCCTCCCTTCCTCCCGTCCTCCCTTCCTCCCTCCTTCCCTTCCCTTCCTTCCCTCCTTCCTTCCCTTCTTCTTCTTCTTCTTTTTTTTTTTTTGCTTTCAAACATTACTAATAATTTAAACCTCTTCTGGGTTAATATCTGCATTAATGACCTACGTTAACTTTTAAGATTATACTTACTCTCTGGAATATAAAATATTTAGCATATTGCATAGCATGTTATAGGTGTTCTATAAATAATAATTACCTATTTCTTTCTCCTCTGCCATGAAACAGGGCAGATTATTTCTCTAATCTATTTTATTCTGCCACAAAATAGTAACAAAAAGTATACAAGAAATAAAAGTCATAAAATATTGCACGATAAATTGTGCTGCCCTCTGGGTATTGATATTTCTTTTAAGTTTCATGTCCTTATTTGAAAGTGGATGACCAATCTACTAATTGCCATGAATTGATCATCTGCCTGTCATTGTAGTGCTACGCACTTCGCAGTTTTTTCCTTGTTGAATATCATGACCACGATAAGATTTCTCTTCTGTATTAGTAGCGACTCTGAAAAAACCTCAAGGAATTTTCCAGGAATTAACACAGAGACTGATACCAATGTTTTTTAATTAATTAGTTAATGTTCATATGATCAGTTTTGATAGTTCGTTATTAACATGATGGGCAGGAATCTGCTATATGCTAGGACCTGTTCCTCGATATGTGGCGTGTCTCTCTGTTTGAGCTTCATTTTTTCCTGTCAACTACGTCTGGTCCTACTATGTTCAATATAGATGACTTACACTTTACTCAGGCATGGTTTCTTCCTGTCCCCTCTGAACACACGACAGGAGAAGTAGCTTTAAGATAATATATTAGTCTACTTGGGCTGCCATGACAATACCACAGACTGGGAGGCTTGAACAACAGAAATTTATTTTCTTACGGTTCTGGAGATTTTAAGTCCAAGATCAATGTGCCAGCAGGGTTGGTTTCTGGTGAAACTTTCCTTCCCGGCTTGCAGATGACTACTTTCTTATTGCGTTTCCTTTGTGTTTGTGTAGAGATGGAGAGAGGTATCTCTGGCGGTGTCTCTTCCACTTCTTGTAAGGATACCAGTCCTATCAGATTAGGGCCGTACCCTTATGATCTCATTTAACCTTAATTACCTCCTTGATGTCCTTATCTTCAAATACAGTCCCATTGGGGGTTAGGGCTTCAACATATGAATTTGGGGTGGAGGCGACAGTTCTATAAAAGATTTCTTTCCTTAAACACACTTAAAAACAATTCTCTTTCCTGAAGCACTGTAGCCTATGATGCTAATTCAACATATGGAATCATGGATTACATGATTACAAGACAATTTCTGTAATTCAATGTTAGCATTTGTTCACTTGATCATGCTTTATTTCCATATGTTTGCTGTACCCATCATAATAAAAATACGAATTCTATAAAATCTTGGAGCTGTGGCCTCACATGGCATTATCAGAATCACCTGGGTTCATTATCCAAAGCATATATGTCAAAACCCACCACCAGGGAGTCTAATTCAGTAAGTCTGAAGTGAGGCTTGAAGAATCTGGTTTTTAAAAGCCTCACAGATCATTCTAAATTTAGCAACTACTTAGATAGTTTGCATAATCCAATCTATTGGGTGGCCAATAGTTTATACTGCAGGTGATCACTTTGCACAGGTAGATTATATGGATATTACTTTTTCAGAAGAAGTTGCTCATGCATAATATTTTTGTTACCTACCACAAACTATGGCATATAGCAGGGTATCAAAACTTATTTGTGGACTGAATTAGCAGAGGAATTAATAAATGGATGACAGAGGACAGTGATGAAAAACAGTGATCGACAAAGATGTATTTCTGAAATGCAGCATGATAAAATAAGTTCTACTATTCAACAAATTTTGATAGAAATTTTGAGAGAGGGAAATAAAGATAAAAGGAAATATGTGACCAAGTAGGGGGAAAATCATATTTAAGAGCCTTGGAAAACCTGAATTGAAAATTGGAATGATAATTTAATAGAACAAGAAGGTGACTCTCTGTCTGGTGCGGATTCTTTATTGTCCTTTAGCATGAGTCACAGACTGTTGGTTTATTTATAACTCCGCTGCCATGTTCTGCAGTAATGTAAAATCCTTATGATAAAATAGAGTGGGGGTACACACGACAGGGTTAGCTCTACCTTGCTGCACATTTTGTTCAATAAGACCTGGGGACTTGCAGAGGCTACCTCCTTATGTAGCTGACTGTTGACAAGGTACAGCACAGCATTACTCTTTACGCTACTTTTCAAATGCTGTGATTACTGACATCAGCAACGTATTCTTTCTTATTGCAGAAAAGGAAGGAAGTAACATTAGTGATTGGGCATCCTAACACTGTAAGGAAAAGAAAAAGAATTCAACAACTTCTGAACCCTGTAAAGACTAAGAAATAAAAGGAAGGAAATCACAGGATCTCTATCATACCAAGAACAATTTCATTGCTGAGGAAAGGCGAGTACTTTCTCAAAAAGGCCAACAGGTTGAGATTGATACTGAGGGCAGAATTGGTTCTCTAAGGGGCACCTGTGTTTCTTGGTTGGTCAGGGGTCCGACTCTTGATTTTGGCTCAGGTCATGATCTCGTGGTTTGTGGGATCGAGCCCTGTGTCGGGCTCTGCATTCAGCAGGGAGTCAGCTTCTCTCCTTCTCCAGCTCCTTCTGCCTCTCTAGGCTCTCTCTCTCAATCTCTCTCTCTCTGAAATGAATAAATAAATCTTCAAAAAAGAGAATTGGTTCTCTAAAGAGGTTTTCTGCTTGACTAAACTATATTTTCACTTTTAAAAGTCACAGTAGGAAACCAAGTACGAGACATTAGAAAACTTTTTTTTTTTTAACTTAAGGATCAATGTTTGTCTTTAATCAGGAACAAATGACCCCTTTGAATCTTAAATGGGGAAATAAATAAATCTTGCTTTCTCAGGAGATTAGTAATAGGATACAAAGATGTTAACTTCTAGCTCACAGATGCATTAAATTCAAACCAAACCACTGGTGACTAAACATTATAATATCCAATAGCTTTTTCAATGGCCTAAGTGAAATTACTTGATAGTCCCAGTTCAATTTCCAAACATAGTTGACACATAAATACAAAACATGGCTCAATTAGCAATTCCTGTCTTTAGTTTGGGCCACACATTAAAGGAGCGTTTTTCGAATCTCTAATGCAGTTAGGGAACACTTCTTTGTGATTCAAATAGTGATTTTAGGGCAAAGACTTTTAAATCAGAAAATGAAAGTTGTGAACAGTTAAGAATTTGAACACTTTTTTAAAAATCTGTATTTGTCCCATCCAGATTTGAACACTTCATATGACCCTTTTTGAGATTTCTTTTCATAAGATTGTATATGATTTCTCTCTGAGTAAATTTTTCTTTTTCTTAGGAAATTAAT
Source organism: Phoca vitulina (assembly GCF_004348235.1). Lineage (NCBI taxonomy): Eukaryota > Metazoa > Chordata > Mammalia > Carnivora > Phocidae > Phoca > Phoca vitulina. Next base: position 38,301,855 of record NW_022589708.1, on the reverse strand, counting down.
AATAAATTTAGAGCAGAAGCATATCATTACAAAATAACTTTCATCAAGCATAAAATAGGATAATGCTAAATAGGATGAAATACCTTCATCCTGGGAGGTGACCCAATTATTTCAAAATATTTTAAATACATCTAGTGGATATTTAATAATTTTCAGTGTCTACTTACTTATTTACTTACTCTACTTATCTACTTAACAACTCAGTTCCCCTCCATATTATAAAAAGAGAGAGATGCAAAATTATTGCATAGTAAAAGATCTTGAAATATCTGTAGTCTTAAAAATTAGTACAGTTATATTAGAATCTATGGCATACACTCATACACTTATTTTATAAGTGGTTTTCTGTCTAACATTTTCAGTTTGTCAATTCAGAAATGCTTTTTAAACTAGCATATTCATTCAATTGGACAGAATAATTATTTAAATTTTTATCACAAAAACCAATCTTTCTCTTGATATTTGTGAATCAATTCCTTCCAAATGTATTTCCTTTCAATCTGCACAGTTCAACACAGTAGGCATTAGCCACATGTTATGAAATTAAAAATCCAGTTCCACAGTCTCATTCCCCATATTGCAAGTACTCAAAGCCACACATGGCCAGTAGCTACCTAATCGGACAGAGAAGAAATGGAGCATTTCCATCATTGCAGTAAATTTTACTGGACAGCACAGCTTAGATTACACCATGATGATTCATGTGACATATATATCATATGTGATATATACGATTACATTTAGGTCATGTATTTTACCTTCCTGTGACTCATGCATAATTTGTATTTGCCTCAATACATTAAAATTGCTTTCATGTTAGTATGCCTATTTAATGTAAACCCTTTTCTCTTTCTTTTTGGCTGATGCTCTAAAATGTAAACCAGGAAGTGGTTAGGTGTACAGATTTTGCACGTGTTAGATTATGAAAATGGAGAAAGCCAAATGAAATAGATGGAGGGAGAGAGAGATGGAAAGAAGTATAGATAGAGAAGAGAGAGAGGGAGAGAGAATAATGAGAAATAGCAAGTTCTATTATTATTCCATTTATCTGCTTAAGCGTTCCTATCACTGTGACAACACTGAAGTAATAAATTACTCATTTTCTAAATAAATAGTATACATGTATTATTGTTTACCTTATGACTTTTTATTTCCAGGTTTGATATAAAGGCCAATATGAAAACCTACACAGGAACGTAAGAATCATCTCCAAATAATGAAAACAAAACAATACACTCTGGGATTTTCATATTTATTTCCGTAAGGAAGCATCCATTATTTTTTGGGGGGATTCACTGAGTAACATCAACGGCCTTTTATCAGCTGCCATAATTTTTAATGCAGCTTGTTAAAGGTATTTAGAAAGCTGATGCGTTGGATCATTGAAGGTTTTCTTTTTCATAAAGGAGAACCCAGGGAATGAGTGACCCTAGTGGTTTCAGTACATGGCTCTGATGTAATGCAGTCAAAGATTGAATTTGCACAATTTCTTAGCTTCACTGAGCCCATGCTTTCTAGCAGTAATAATAATACCATCAGTGGGTTGCTCTAAAGATTAAAATAAAGTAAAATATATTTCACTTACCACCTTGCCCTTAGAATGAAGCTCAATCAAAAGTAGATACTTTTATTTCTCTAGAAACTATTTTCTTTACTGTCAAATTCTGTGTACATGTGAATTAAACAACTTTATTTAAAAAGGTAAGTTTCCCGTGGGTCCAATGCTAATTATGACATTTAAACGTTTGTATGGTGTAAAATAGAATGCAAAGGGAAGAAATTGTAAAATCTGCCCATGTTCATTAGTCAGAAGTCTAACTTGTCTTCCAGCAAAGTAAGCCTAAATTCAGCTAGCTTAAAAAAATATTAAAGAATACTGAGTTAGCTCAAATAATCAAAGGAGGAGTTAGTAAATCCAACTTTGGGATTGCAAACACTTGGCAGCCCTAGGAATCCCAGCAACTTGAATCCAGGGTTCAGAACTTAGCACTCTCCTCCTTTACCTCACTCTCTCTCTTTTTGACTTTGTTTTTCCTAAAGTTGATTGGGCTTTTCCTTATAGCTGGAGAAATGGGCACCATCAACTGCCACAGACACCTTCACAGCTAAGCCACATGGAAAGAGCTCCTACCAACTAGCATCAGATGAAAAATAATGGGGAATCTCTCGTATAGCTTCTTCATTTGTCTGTCAGCACTGTGACCTAATCACCACAAACATATTTTTTATAGTTTTAATTAAGGGCCCATTTACTCAGCAATCTCTTTGTTCAGGGAATGGGAAGGATAATGCCCATTTACATCGGGACTGTACTCAAGGTATAGAGAGGCAGAGAAAAGAAGAGGGATGTTGTTCCAGAAGAAGGAAGGAATCCTAACAATTAGAATAATAAATAATTCATACAGTTAGATTCATGCTCCTTGTGTAAAATTAAATATTTAGTGTTATTATGTAGCATATATAGATTGATCAAACAATTGCTAATATGATAAACTGCTCTGGAATCAGGTGAAAGGAATAACTTGCCATAAGCCAGTGAAATGAATCCCCACCAAATAAGTGCAAAGATTACTAAGTCTCGAATCTTTTTATCCTTTGACAGTAATTTTAACTGCAAAAGTTTGTTGTAATACAGTTTTCTGTTTCAAAGGAGATTTCTTTAAAATTTAGAATATTGAAATTTCAGAAAATTGAGAAATATTTTAAGGATATGATGTGCCATTCTCACCAACGAAATTGTACCCCAGTACAATATAGTGTATGTATGGGATATTAGCTTAAGTATTTTTAGGCAAGAGGCGGTGACACAGGATATATGCCCTTGCTCTTGGGCAAGGTTATACATCAAGTCTTCTGGTTGCAAAAAATTGGAAATGAAAGACAGGAAGATTTCTTGCTATCTGCCTAAAGAGGTCTTACTAGTCTAGTCCTCTGTATAGTCCTCTGCGTGAAGTTATAAATATTCGGGGTTCAAAGAGGCATTTGCCCTTTCTCTGGTGATCTGCACTGTGGCAAAAGGATAGTTTTACACATATAAATGTACATTTATTTTGGAATATGACATATTTTATCTCTTCTTACTGTTCTATTCAGGGCAGAATTTAAGGGCTTGTTATATCCAATCATATTATCTTACTCTATCCGAGACATTGATCTTTTATTCAAAGAAAGAAGGAAATTTATTAACAAGGAAGACTTTTTTCCTAAAATATCTCAAGATATCACCTGTGGTCATCATTCATTGTATAAGGGGAATTTATTGTTTAAAGGGCATACAGGGCACCTGGGTGGCTCAGTCAGTTAATCGTCTGCCTTCGGCTCAGGTCATGATCCCAGGGTCCTGGGATCGAGTCCCACATCGGGCTCCCTGCTTGGCGGGGAGCCTGCTTCTCCCTCTGCCTGCTGTTACCCCCTGCTTGTGCTCTCCCTTTCTGTCAAATAAATAAATAAAATCTTTAAAAAAAATAAAGGGCATACAGCTTCAGTAAACTGATGGCCAGTAGGTTCAACTTGTATAATACACCTGTCTCTTGTGAGAAATAAATGACTCATGAACTAAAGTAAGAGAATTATGCATGATATTTTGTTTTGGTTTGTTGCATTGTTTTTGTTTTTTCCCCAAAGGCTATTCCATAAAGTTATGTGTTCATTGGTTCTCAAATAATCATGGACAATGTGGCAAGTTAGACCTAGAAAGATTGCTGGATTTGAGGAGAAAATATGAGTGTTTTGTATGTATTGCAAGGTAGAGTTGAATGATAAGAAATGAATAGGAATAAAAATACAGAAAATATTCTCAACAAGTTCTGATTCTATAAACAAGGGTTTGAAAAAGGAAGAAAATATGTTGGGGTAACTGGGTATAGAAGGCGGTGCATGCCCTTGTCATTGGTATTTTGTCATATTATTCTACCTTGTCCTTTAAAAAAATTCCATTCCATTTACATTTTATTTTTTTAGAAGAAAATCAAAGGAGCCAAGTACTTTATCTCATCATTTGACTGTCACATTATATAATATAATGTAATCTATATATATTATGAGGATCCCAAGATCATGACCTGAGCTGAAACCAATAGAGATGCTTGACAGACTGTGCCACCCAGGCTCCCCTAGTTCTGACTTTTTTTTTTTTTTTTTTTTTTGAGAGAGAGTATGAGAGCACAGGGAGAGGTACAAGCTGACTCTGTGCTGAGTGTGGAGCCGACACAGGGCTCCATCTCAGGACCCTGAGATCATGACCTGAGCCAAAATCAAGAGTCAGATGCTTAACCAACTGAGCCACCCAGGTGCCCCTATTTCTGACTTTTTATATTGACTTTTCTGTTTTTTCTTCAGATGATTCATCCATCCAACTAATTATTTAGCTGTGTCTTTTCTGCTGTTTAACTCTTATACAGAATTTTTGAGTTATTACATTTTTGAAAATCTCTACTAGTTGGTTTTTAGTGGGCTTTCCTCCACAAAAAATCTCCTTATACATATAGTTTCCTCTAGTCAGGAAAATTTCAATTTATATTCTAATAATTTAAGCTCCAAAATGTTCTTATTTCATATTTACATGTTATTAATTTCCTATTACTACCAGAACAGATTATCATAATAATTTGTGATAATTATTACAATAGTTACCTTAGTGAACTGAAATGATGCAATTTTATTCTCTTACAATTGTGGAGGTTAGAAGTCTTAAATAAGTCTTAAAAGGCTAAAATCAAGAGGTTGGCAGGTTCGGTTCCTTCTGGTGGCTCTAGAGGTGAGTCTGTTCTTTGACGCTTCTAGCTTCTAAAGGTTGCTTGTATTCCTTGATGCTTTGGCTCATAGCTGCTTCAGCTCAGCCTCTGCTTCTGTCAACACATTACTTTCTCCCTGACTGTAACTCTACTCCTTCTTATAAGGACCTTTGTGATTACAGGATAATCCAGCATAATGTCTTCATCTTAAAATGTTTAACTTAATCACATCTGTTAAATTCCTTTTACTATATAAGGTCACATATTCACAGATCACAGGGAGTCAGATGTCAACATATTTGGAGGTCATTACTCAGCGTACCATAATATTCAATAATTCTAATATATAATATTTAAGTATCTAGTTTTTAAATCATTTTTTCCTGATGCATATCACTAATGGAGCCTTGTTTCTTATAATATTTTATGATTTGTAATTGGGATTTTAATTTTTTTATGTCTCAATGGCACTTCTTTGAGGCTTGGTTTTACAGTTGATTCTCTACAGAAGATGTGTTTTTGTTTTTTTTTTTTTCTTTCTTCCTTTCTCTGCCTGAGATCTGGAGGAAATACAAATCCAGTCCACTTAAGATTAGTTTTTCTTTCATATTTTTTGAACCAGACAAACAGTACAAATTCAATTCCCACACCTAGCAAGTTGCCATACAATCTCAAGAGAAACAATTTCTATTTTACTTCTACCAAGAACCTGGAACATGAGAGATAAATATTATTTCTTTTCTGTCTTCAAAATTATTTTAGGTAACTACTTTTCTTATAGTATAGGTCTTTCTCCCTTCTTAACTTTATGTGTGGTGAATTCCTATATAGTTCCCCACCCTGCCCAGGTACAGGTTCACTGATTCCCAACACACCCCCTCAGAGGTATACAAATTCGGGATTTATAGCAGCTTCAGCAATTGCTTATTTTCCTGTCTTTGTCTTCTTAATTTGTTCTGACCCCAAAGAAATTCCATTTCTCTGTGACTATCATATACAGCCACTATTTTAAAAATATAATTTTTATTTTGTCTAGCAATTTTATTTTATAGCCATTGGTTCATATTGAAGTAAACACAACTATGCCTCAGTTTTTGTAAATATTAACTTATTTGAGTTCATTAAAACGTGGATTCCATTTCAAAATGGTAATTTAATATTACTTTAGACTTAAAGTAAATAGAGCTTACAAAATAAGTTTTAGAAATTTACTTCCATGTTCTAAGTCTTATTATAAGTAATTAGAAGTAATAAGTACTACTTATTGATAGTTTGCCATTATGGGTTTGATAATTATTGATAATTATCATTTTTGAAGTAGTATATTACAAGTGTCCAGGATACAGTTTTCTCTTTGGTCATTTGAAGTCAAATAAGTTTATAGTAGCTTTTAGATTACACGTTCAGGATGGCAATACTCTGTAGTGCAATGTTCTGCATGGTGTGGATGAACAAAAGAAGTTCAATATTCATTTCTTAAACTTAAATGCTAACCTCTGTCAGAGATTCTATAAAGCAGAATACTCCACATAAGCCAATATTTACCCATGTTTTGATTAGATTTCACTGAAACCAAAATGTACAAAGCTAAAAAAAAAATCTTACTCATTCTGTCTTTCAGTGAACTATAAAGGAATTATGGTTTTAAAATAAGGATACAATTCCATATTAATTGGCAAAAATGTAATTGTAAACTTCAGTGTAATGATAATTACAAATGGTCTATTTCCTGTATATTTGGAAATACATTTTCAGAGTAATTTGGAAGAACTGGTTTAATATATTTTCACTTATGCCCACTAAGGCCAGTATTTGATTTACTAGTGTTTCCAATGTGGAGTCTTTACTGTAATCCATAAGTGATGTTCTATTCTTACAACTGACATTGAAGCAAATGGAATTTTGATGTTTATACATCCATAACCTGATCAAACACCAATATGAACTAATCCCTGTGACCAAGGGAAAAAGGCTCCTCTTGAATATTAAATCAAACTGTGCATTGTGAATTTCCTTACAATATCTCAATAGTCACATTTTAAATTAAAAACAGAGAGAAGGACAATTTTTGTTTACTTATCTGGGAAATGTACTTTTTCTGTTACTCATTTTAGTGAAAGGCTTTCATTATTTTGTTTCCACATGAAATTTCTTTATTGTCCATAAATAATTCACTTGTAAATTTGAGCAATAATTCCTTTTGGAATCCATAATTTATGAAGTCTATAATGATTTGGGGTAAAAGAATGGCAGCACTTGGCTAGTAGATCTTAAACTATAATTTCAAGAATATTACTTAAAGTAAGATTACAGAACTAGATAATCCTATGAAAAATGTATATGATGTAGCATTTACTGTTTTCTTTGACTGCATTTCATTTTCTACCTACATTAACTAGGATATATGTATTGTAATTATTTTTTGCTAGAAATGACATTATTTTTAAAAGCATAGTATAATCCAGCTGATCTAGTCTTAACAAAAGTATTAAATTGTTTATGTATGATTGTTAACATGTTGTTAATATATTACTTTCACACAATACACGTATACCATAGTATTCTGAGGCTGTCTGTGTGTGTACGCATGTAAGTCTGTGTTTATACGTCTCCATGAAAAGAGAGTCCTGCTATTATTTAATTTTCTAAACTTCCTTGTTTACAAGCTAAATAAAATAAACTTGTTTTACATATTATTTATCAGAACAAATCATGTTATAGTGAGATCATATGTATGTACATGTATGTATACATATTTATGTATATGTGTTTCTGTGTGTGTAGTTTTGTGCATGCATATAGATATATCCACACAGGTACATAAGGTGTATGATTGCACCACTCCATATCACATAAAAATTTTAACTTACAACACTAAAAAGAGCCCAAATAAAGAATAATCTCATACTCTTTAACTTATCCAGTATCATAAATAAGTCTTTCACGTTTTCAATACTCAATATATTTTTGTCTAATTGATTTGATGAACTCTAATTTCTGTGATAGAAGCCCTAGTAGACACAAATTTACAATATAAAACAAATTCAAGGGATAAAGAAAAATTTCTATGGCTATAGATCAATGATCCAGCTCTAGAAATATCTTTAAAACTTACAATAAAGCTGTTTTAGTGTTGTGTTTCCCAGATTCTGCTTCATTGCTCATTTGTGAAAACAAACATTTGCCATAAAGACATAACTGCCAATTTAACCTAAATAAGACAAATGAGATAATGAGACCAGTGGCAAATTCAAGTTGACAAATCCTGCAGAATGCCCAGCTTCAAGTAAAAAGCTTTCCTTTTCTGCCAAAAGGTCTATATGCTAATGCTAACTAATTTGCCAACCTTGGCCCTACATTGTTTGACAATAGCTGAGCATCCCAATTTGTTATAGTTGTGACATTAATTTGGATGTAAAACGTGGCTTGATCTAGTAATCTATGCAACCTCTTCACCCAGCAACCAATCACACAGATGTATACTCTGTACTGAAAAGGCTTAGAAATGCAGAGAGCTTTTTCTTTTTTCTGAAGCTCAGGATATATTAATATAGAGAGGGTAACGGTGTAAACACCTTAAGTGTGACTTTCACCTGCTCATATCCTGGTTAGAGTAAATAAAGGTGAAATAAAGTACGTTATTTATTTTAACATTAGGGGTCATTCAGAATATTTGCCCTGAATCGGTTATTCAAATATCTGTAACTTAACCACCAGTGTTGATGGATTTTGAAAAGTCAATTTAGAGTATTAAAAAAATATATATCCTTTGAATCTTTCCAGAGTTGCAAAATAATCAGAGGTATTGATACCTCATATATTTTTCAATCAGTTTTCCTTATTATTTAAAAGAAAAATGTTTCTATGTGTTTGTATTACTCCTGAAACAACTTAATTTTGTGTATTAGAGTAGAAATAAAATATCAGTTTGGAGAAATCTGTTTCTTTAAAAATAAACTAGGTACTTAGACTTAAGAAATCCTTGTTTCATGCCTTTAACTAGGTTAAGCAATAAGAGTACTATAATTGTATACAGGAAGTATAGATTTAAAAAAAAATACTTTATTTCGAATGAGGATGAATTGGTGTGACTCATTCACTTAAAAAGTCGACTGGAATCTTAGGGCTTTAATTCAGACTTTGTAAACTGTACTAAGATATTTAGTTTTTGACAGATGTATAAAAATGAATATAAAACATTTTATAATTATAAAATTGTACTAATTCTACTATTATGAAATCAACCAAAAATATTTACCTTGCTTTGGAAAACCACATTAAAAATAAATGTATCAAACAGATAGATTTGCCAAAAAATTTGACAATTCATGATGATACCTGTAAATTTCTGTAAATAGCCTTTTAAATTTCATCTAAGATACATTTACAGAAAATATAGGAGCTTAAAATATTTTAAAATTACAAAAATAGAATTTTGAAAAAATATTTTGAATTCTTATCTTCTAAGTCTATATTTTTATTGAGGGGGAAATAACCTAAAAATATAAAGATCTCTTCAGTTTTTAAAAAATGCATTAAATTGTTTCACTCTAGGGGCACCTAGGTGGCTCAGTTGGTTAAGTGTCTGATTTGGGCTCAGGTCCTGGGATCTCAGGGTCCTGGGATCAAGCCCCCTATCGGGCTCCCTGCTCAGCAGGGAGCCTACTACTCCCTCTCCCCTGTTCATGCTCTCTCTCTCTCAAATAAATAAAATCTTAAAATAAAATGTTTCTCTCTAACTCTGCCATTAACTTGTAAAATTATAGAAACATAGGATTGCAAAGAACTTAGAAGTCATATGAATTCACTTCAAGACAAATGCTAATTTGATTCTTGAATGTTTTCTATCACAAATGTAGGCAGCCTCTAAGATGACCCCCAGTGATTGTCCTTCCTAGTATTCATGCCCTTATTATCTATAATTCTCTTTCTTTCTTTGTAGGCTCATAATGCCTCACTTCTGACAAATAGAATATGGCAAAATTTATGGGATGTCACTTCTAAAATTAGGTTACAAAAAGACTTTGACTTCTGTCTGGCTTGCTTTCTCACTTTCTCATTCACTGGAAGGCGGGGAATACATCAAACTACAAAATAGCTGTTGCATCCACAGGACTCATAATAGCCATGGCTCTCCAGGGTCTCCATGGCACAGAGCATATTTGAATGCAAAAGAAGCTGAAGAGGGTCCAGACACAACCACTCAGGGAAGCAACTCTTTCCATTTCTCACCTAACTTCTATATTGTTTTCCCATGAAGTTCTTCTAGCAGTATGTACCAAGATGTATCATTTCAAGGGCAGCCACAACTCACCCATGGAATTTAACAATAAACAATTCTGATAACCAGGTATAATATGCTTGGTATATCATCATTCAGATTGTCAACACATTCCAGAGCAGAGTTGCAAGAAGGTAAATCCAGGTTCATATTATTAACTGTATCCTGGTATGACTATGAATTCAGACTCACTGTTAACTCTTTACCATCAGTCTACCCCTGAATTCTGGATACAGTCCTATCACATATACTTTTAACACCCTTCTATATCTTTTCTGAAAGATCTACTTTTGACACTGCGAACAAAAAAGCAGTTTTCTTGTCTACAGCCAATACAGCATGTAAAGTTCAGTGTTAGTATGATTGGCTAATTACGTTAGTTTCGACCATATCTTTTCACATACTTTTAATATTTTTAAACTAATTTAATTTTACTTTTCACCCCTTTATTTATTACTAATTATACCTTTCAAAAATAAATATGAGAGATGTATTTAAACATATATCTAATTATTCTGAAAATAAACTTATTGCCTCTTCAGTCAAGTCAATTTCCATGTGAGTTGCAACAATTAGAGATTGAAAATCAATTCTTTAAATATTATTCCATTCTGTGATTTCTCACTGGAATATATACTTTTCTACTCAGTTTCTTTCAAACAACCAACAAATCTTTTAAAATACTAAATACCAGTAGATGTGTTATTACAGTAATGTTTTGTACACCAGATATATATTCACAATATATCAGTGGTGTCTTCTAATAAGACAAGTAATTATTAAAAAGTCATCATTCACTGAATTCCATTGGAGTCTATCAAGTCTCTGCTCCTAGTCATAGCCCAGTTACAAATAGTCAGCTTTGACAAATATATTTTAAGAATCATTGTGTACCATGATCCATCTACTTCCTATTGAGATGACATACATAGACTATATTTTGCCCTGTTCCTACCAATTGTGTTACCAGGAAGCCTTTCCTAGTAAATGCTTCCCTTACATTCTTTGAAACTTGGGCTCTTAAGACTATTTCCATGAGTGAGCTCCTCTAGCCTGGACTTCCATGATACCCAGGTATTCTCTTCACAACATATTTGACTCTATGGTCATCAACATATAAGACACTCATCCTAAACAAGGGATCATGCCTTCTCCCAAAGTGTCACTCAGGAAAATTGCCCCATCTTTTTATGGATATTTGTGCTCCACATACTTGTTGTTCATCATCTTTCCAAGTCTTGCCAAATTTGGCTAGTTTCTTGCTAAAGTAATCCCTCTAAAATTTCTATATGGGACAGTATGTACTTTTCAACATGTGGCATGCTTCCAAAAATGCTATTTCTGCTTGGCTCAAAACACTTTGCTACAAATCAAAGGTTCTTGAATCCCTTCAAGACCATTGTGGTCAGTGTTGACTTCACCACTACACTTGCCATTGCTGCTGTTAAGCATGAGTATGGTCTACAGAAAATGTATTTACACACCCCACCCCATATTGGGGTTATTAGGAAATCAATAATCACACATAATTCTACTCCTAAAATCTACTCAATCTATGTGTACCAAAAGAACTTCCTGGGATGTCTGTGGCTCAGTCGGTTAAGCATCTGCCTTTGGCTCAGGTCATGATCCCAGGGTCCTTGGATCTAGTCCCACATTGGGCTCCTTGCTCAGCAGGGAGCCTGCTTCCCCCTCTGCCTGCCACTCCCCCTGCTTGTGCGTGTGCTCTCTTTCTCTGACAAATAAATAAATAAAATCTTAAAAAAAAAACAAAAACAAAACTTCCTAACTAGAGTTTGTTTGGAACTCTAGAAGAGAACATCAGCGAGTACGGATGTTTTCTATATTATTTCTTTAATTTTTCCTATATTATTAGCTCCCTCATTATCATCAACTTCTTTTCAATTCCCATTCTTGAGTTCATTACATTCACATTTAGTATATTCAGAACAGCAGAGAAGGCTCAGGCATACCAAACAAGCTATAGTAATATAACATTCCTCATATCCTGGCAACTGCTTCTACAATTTGTCAGCCTGGTTATTTAATGCACAGGAGATCAAATATTGTACAATCATAGATATGTGCAATGTAAATATAATACCTCTTTCAGCATGAAAACTTGATTAGTGAACACAGTCTATAAACCTTTAACTAAAAGAAGGTTCCAAATGACTAAGATTCACTAAGGTCATCAATGAGTGATGCATCACCATTTTTTCCCCCTCTGGATTACACAAGAAGAATTTTTTTGGCATAGTTCCTACCTCCTCTTCAGTGCAATGACTTTTTTCAGGAGGAAACTGCTGGTGGTCTTCCCCAGGGAACAAAAACTATCTTTGGTCATTTTCTTGTCTTGAGACACTCTTGAGGGAACAAAGCGTTAGCAATTTTCCTGGTGTTATCACTCACTTCGAAAGTCTTTTACTTTAAGCTACCATTTCCCTGTTTTTCATTATCCCCAGATTTACCCAGACTCTTTCTACTTGGATTGGGTTGAGGGGTTCAGGCATAATCCACAACCATAAAATTGGCAAAAGGTGTAACTGCATCAGTGTCTTTTCTTTCACCCATTCACATTCTTGGATTTGTGAGCCATAGAGATATCTCTCACACCAAACAAAGTCAGAGTTGTCAACATAAGGCCTATCCAAACCAAGAATTCTTTTGGAATAAGTGTTGCTTATTTGAGTCTTGGATTTGAGTCTTAGAGTTAATGTCATGTGCCAAAATGTTTCTTTTAATGGGAGCTAACAAACGGAAGCACAGCCTGGTACCATGGGATCCTACATTACAATAGAAAAAAAATTGTCAAGTGGAAAAGACAGAGATTTGTATTATGGCATCATTTCCTACTCTACATGCATTCTCATTTCTGCACCCAAAATATTCCATTTTATATTCTCCCTATTCAAGCGTTAAATCCAGTCACCTGAATGTAGACAGGCTCTTTGTTCCTTTTCCCATGTTCCATTTTTTAGCAAATGTTTTAATTGCCCCTTTCAATTTCTTATCAAAACACTATTCTGAAGGTGAGAATGAATGAAATATCTCCAAATAATATAGAGCTTTTAGCAGATCAGTATATCATAATCATTGTGAAGTAAGTCCCTTAAGCTGAGGAAATATATATGGGTGCTCCGAATTGAAATGATTCACATTGTTCCTATCTTTCTATAACATTCTTGGCCATTGCTTCAGTAAAGACATTTACAATAAAAAAAAAGTGGAGAATGTACCAATGCCTATCAGAACCCTTAGAAATCCTCTAGGAACTGTAGGTAATGGTCCAAAATGATCTACCTGATAGTAATCAGCTGGACTCTGTCCCTGTGGAATTCATTCTATGGCAAGTTAAACACAAAACAAATGATCTTTTCCCGTTATTCTGAAGAGTCATAGGCAATTATTGGTACCTCAACAGAGAACAAAGAAATAAATCTTCATTCAGATGAACTGCATAGGTTGGTAGCCCCATGGAAACTCATCTCTTATACTCAGCCTACTACTTCAAATATTGTTTTAAACATCCCATTCCAGTTCCTTCAGAACTTTCTGCTTAAGTTTTTTTTTAGGGATCATTCAATATCTACTACCTTTTCTTCATTCTTTGGGATTCCAGAAGTCCTTCCAAAATTAAGGAGCTCCACATGTGAGTATTTTAAATTATCTAATTGTCTATAACTCACTTAACTAAACGCATAGGCAGGCTATCACCACTGCAAGAATTTGTAAAAATCCACACATATTTCCTTAGAATAAACTAGTTCTTGTACAAAAACTAAATGTACTACTGCAAGTAATTTAGCCTAGTAAGCAGATTTGCTCTTTCCTACTTTTCCAAGAATTTTTTCCTCCACCAGCTGAACTGCTGAAACTCCCATTCTTCTGAGTGTTGTCACAGGTATACGATGCTGTTTGCATTGTTTTATCAAGAAGAGTCATATAGTTGGGACACTTGGGTGGCTTAGTTGGTTAAGCCCCTGACTCTTGGTTTCAGCTCAGGTCATGATCTCGGGGTCCTGGGATTGAGCCCCGTGTTGGGCTCTGTGCTCAGCGTTGTCTGCTTGTCTCTCTCTCATAAATAAATAAGATCTTTTTTTTTTTTTTTTTTTTAAAGAAGAGTCATATGGTTAGGTCATTCAGCAATAGGATATGGGAGAAATCTGGACCTAGGGTTGGTTGTCATGCAAATGATAGCCATATTATGTGGTGATTCTCCTGCGGCATCAGCTATAGTATTCAGTATGTATATATGGATAAACATATTAATATATCTCTGCAGCACACACACACACACACACACACACACAATTTTCGCTTGATAAATGAACTTTCTTCAGAAACTTCCAACTAGAGTTTCAGTTGTCTTCATCACAGGCTCAGAGTTTCCCTTTTGTCTTCTAACACACTTTCTCTGAATCTTTCTAACTTTTTTCCCAAACCACAAATCCTATGCAAGATAATTAAGAAAGCGAATTCATTATTGTTACCTTGTATGCCTTTAGTTGTTGGGTGCTGTCTCTACTAGAGCCCAATACCAAGTGAATAGTTTCTGGTGAAAAGAACAATACATAGCATCAGCATTTGGTAGCTTTTTGGTCTATCACCATAGTAGCCTGTAACAAGGGGTTGAGGAGGCAATAATCTGATTTCTGTCACAAAGTTCAATGAGCGTGGTGGCAAGTTGGTAAAATGTCTGACATTATATATTCATTTGGTTCTTAAGGTCCCAGTGGCCCAGCACAAGTGCTCTCCTACAGCACTTTTTATATCCCACAATGTGAAACACTGTTCAGATGTCCATTTGAATTGTTTTTTTCCTAGTCACTTAGTTCTTCTTTCACTTTGTCTATTTTAAATAGGCAACAAGATTCCAAAAATTAAGAAGGTGTGCAATTCAAAATCAAACATATTCACTAAATGCTGGACTGTCTTATTCTAGCCAAATTCTTCAGAAGCAGTCATTTATCTCTGTTTTTGGGACTATCTCTTGAGGCACCAGTCAAATGATTCCCAAGATTTTATAGACATAGCCAATTTCTGAAATTTTGAAATTCCTCAACCATTCTCTATAAAACTTATGTGTAACCTTTGTTGTCAAGCTTTTTTTTTTTTTTGCTTCCTTTCCTCATTCTATTATTTTATAATGCCAAAAACACAATGATTCAGTTTTCTTTTCATGAATATCAAGCCCAAATCTCTCCTCACAAAAGTATGATATAGTACATAGTAAAATTTTAAAACCTTTGACAATGTGGTAAAAATATATTGAATTTCTACCCACATAAAGGCAAATGTGAATTTTATTTTCTTTTGCTGAAAGTATGAAAATAAAGCATTAGTACAATCAATCACAGTATACCAGTATCCATTAGCCTGCTGCATCTTTTGGATAGTTTATATCAGATACTACTATCAATTGCACTACATTATTCATTCTTTGTTAGTCTACCATCAGTCTTCACAACTTTTTCCTCTCTCATTAGTCAAACTCAAATTGCTATAGGATACATTGATATTATTATCCCCACTTCTACCATTTTTTAAGTCAAAGTTGAAATTTTATGTTGCCCTTTGGGAATTTTATATTTCCTAATATTTATTGACAAATAGGCCTACGAAGTTTCACTTCACATGTCCAATTTATTCTGAATGAGGACAAACTTGTCTGAAATTTGACCTAAAGAAGATAATAGCAATGTTTGCCACTTACACCACATTTATTGCAAATATGAATTTAGGTAAATACCTTTTAGCTTCCAGTATTTTGATCTGCAATTTTATTTTATTCATGAATAATTTCAAGAAAGCATCCCCATAACCACCCAATCCCACTGAAATCCCTGTAGGGTCTCCTCACTGTCATAGGTAGGGATGCTGGTATATTAGCTACATTTATCCAACAAGCCAAAGAGGAAATTCTCCACATACCCTGATATTTAGCTTAGAGATCGTGCTAGGGAATGTAGTTACAAATTCCTGGGCTAAACCATACCTCATAGAGGAGATTAATTTTGCACCATGATTCAGCCCTCCTATTTAGTTCTTCTTTCATTTTTCCTATTTTAAATTTATCCAGGTAAGGATAGATTGAATATGACAAGATCCTTTAAGAGAGATGACTTGCAAAGTAGATGCTTTGTGGGTACCTGTCTATTTTTTTATATTTTAATTCTCTCCTTATAAATGTGTGTATATGACAGAACAACTCTACCTGACTTAATCTTCTTTCTTTTTTCAACCATTGTCCTTAGGCTTAGTTTCCCTTTCTCTTTCTTCACCCTTTTAAAAATTGCTCTAACCTTTTACACATTCTCAAACTCTATAGAAAATAATTCAGGAAGTTAATTCTTTACTATATTTATAATGCTCTTTTATCCCCTAAATAGAAAGATTGGAGTTTCTCTGAATTATTATACCCAACATTGTTTGGGGAAGGTGTCATTAGGGGCAACTCTATTTTGATTACCATATAACCAGTCCAATGGAGTTGCCACTATCAGCATTTTATCATTCAACAGCCATGTTCTATTTTAATATGGAAGAGAAGAAAATGCCAATTCTCATTTTTTGTAAATACAAGGTAGCTTTTACCATCTCAAAAAGGATAGATCAACCACATTTTGGTCATGAATGGGTTGAATGACAAAACCACAAATAATTTTAGATAGGTACTCATTCCGAGTAGATCTCTTTATTCTGTAATGTCTAAGCATCAAATTATTAGATTAACCTTAATTTCCCTCCAGTCTTCAAAAGAGTACCAGAACATCAGTATGAATGATTACTTTTTTTTTTCAATGCTGATCTTAATTTTTTTACTGTTATTCTCTAGCTAATGGTCTCATTTTTGCCAATACAGTCAACTGCAGTCACTATTTTTTTTTTTTTTTTTGAGGGGATGGGGTCACTTTCACTGTTTGACTCTTTTTGCCTATTCAACTGAGGTCAAATTTACATCATATAATTTCCCTAGCAAAATTTTCACCATCTCAGACTACAGATGGATTGGCCACCACCCAGGAATTAGAGTCTTATCAAGTCCTTTCTTCCCATGTTGTCACTTACTTCATAAATCTTTTGCTCTATTGAACAGAGGTCTTTGTGTCAGTTCCACATCTTCCTCTCATCTTCCTGTGACACTGCCATTGATTCAACATCAGGTGATACTAGGTTTAGAATCCATGAAAATTCACAAGAAATTCTATGTCCCCAACCCATTTACTTCCATTGAATGACACACAATGGGCCACACAGCACACTGACCTGCGTTGCTTTGGGAGGTGAGGCTCCCTCTCAAGTGGAACTTGTGGGTATAAAAGACAAGGTTGAAGACAGTTCTGTCCACTTCAATTAATTAAGTCTATCCCTGCCATTTCTTTCCTATATTATATTCTGCATGTCACATAGCCCATCAAGGAGTATGTGTCAAGGCGCATACCTCCCATCGAGGCTGCAGTTCACCAGTCAGCAGATCACAATAAAGAATCCTGACAGCTAGGTGGCGCCTGGGTGGCTCAGTCGTTAAGCGTCTGCCTTCGGCTCAGGTCATGATCCCGGGTGCTGGGATCGAGCCCCGCATCGGGCTCCCTGCTCCGCGGGGAGCCTGCTTCTCCCTCTCCCACTCCCCCTGCTTGTGTTCCCTCTCTCGCTGTGTCTCTCTCTGTCAAATAAATAAATAAAATCTTTAAAAAAAAAAAAAAAAAAGAATCCTGACAGCTAGGTACAATTACCCAGCTTGGTAAAACATAGATAACATATCACTCCACATTTATTTCTAGAGGCACTAGCCCTGGATCATACTTTCAGGATGAAAGTCTGGGGTAATAATTTAGAGCAGCTATTATTTTTTTATCTGCATATGTATCTGAATATATCATCATTATGATTACCAGCCTTTAGACATATCTTGTCAAAGATATTTTGCAGTTGTGGAGTTCAAAAGTAGACTCAATACTCAAGATGTATCTGATTAGCAAAATCACGGAAGGATTAATAAAATTTTTAGGAAAAATTTCCTGCATCACAAACCACTCCAAAACTTGGTAGCTCTAAACAACCACCATTTGTTTGCTCACATTTCTATCAGTAAGCAGTTTGGTGAGCTGGGCTCAACTGGGCCATTCTTTTGCTGGTCTTGCCTATGGCGACTCATGCAGTTAACAGTTATCTGGGGCTGGATGGTCCCAGATGGCCTCACTTACATGTCTGGAGCTTTTGCTGAGGTGGCTGAATGTTCTTTGTGTGTGTGATGTCTCTCTTTACATGATTTCTCATCTTCAAGGGGGCTAAACAGTGTTTACTTGCAAAATGAGGGTGTCAGGGTCCTAAGAGGATACATCCTATTAATAAAAGAAGGCTGCAGGACTATCTAAGACTCAAAAGGAAAGGCGGTTGATCTCACTTCTTGTGGAAGGACCAACGACAAAAAAAAGAAAGTAACATGACATTTTAATCCACCACAATCCCCTTAATCAGCACATTATATTTTTAGCAAAGCAGAATCATGTTGTATAATGAAGGATAGTATAGTGGTTAAAAGTGAAAATATTGGTGCCTGGCAATTAATGAAAGATAACAATATGTAATGCGGTAGAGCATTGTGGTTAAGATCACAGACTTCAGACCCAGTCTACCTAGGTTTGATTCTTGGTTTCTTCATCTAACATTCGTGTGCCTTGGTTAGGTTACTTAAACTATCTGTGACTTGATTTTTCCTTTGCACAATAGAAACAATTTTTGTTATTCATTTATTTATTCTAAAGATTTTATTTTTTAAGTCATCTCTGCATCCAACATGGGGCTCGAACTTACAACCCTTAGATCAAGAGTTTCATGCTCCACCAACTGAGTCAGCCAGGCACCCCAAAATGATAATTATTAATAACACGTGTGTCATAGGGTTGCTGTGAGAATCAAATGAACTAATGTATAATATATGAAGTGCTTGGTCTAGTCCTGAAGCATTTTAAGAACTGAATAAATATTATGAATCTTTTGTTACTTAATTTACCTTGTACATTGCTCATCATACAGTTATTTCTTTAAAATTTTATGAATTATTATTGAGCTTGTGGTCAACTATAACTCATAGGATTTTTTTCCACATGCAGTTAATTTCAAATAGACTATTCTTCAAATAATATTTGAAACTTAAAGCTAGCGTACTGTTTTGCTCTGATTAAGTTATTGGCTTTATACATTTTAGCTTACAAATATGTCTTTGATTCTAATTGTTTGGATATTAGAAATTTCTCTAATAACTCTTCTATAATTGATATTGACATTCTCAAGTGTTTGATAAAAATATATACAGTTTTTGTCCAAAGAAAGCAGAACACTACAAAGGATGTTTTGTTCTTCCTTTTTTCTGTGTCCTATTGGATTACAAATTAGTTAATCCTTTTCTTTCATTTTTACCATGCTGGAAAACTGTATACTCTATGTGTATACTCTTACTATTTTTTCTTACATTTTAAACATACTTACTTTATTTTTTTGTATTTTTCTAACTCATCCATGTTCAAGAGGTTAGCATGTTATAAAATGTCTCTGAATATTCCCCACTGATCTAAGTTTTTGTTTTGCAAAATTGCATTTCTACTTTGTTTTAAAACAAACAAAAATAGTCATTTATTTTATAAGCTTTCAATACGTAATCTAATTTATTGAAATGTTTTATTTATGTTTTTGCTCATTATTATTGTTTGCTCCACACTTTTTAGTGGGTATGCATTTTTTCTTGCCTGAGTACATTATTCAGTAAATTTGCAATAAATGTCTAGAATTATAAACACTATTGGTGAAAATGTTTTGATTGTTTTCTTTCTCAATAATATTAGCTTATCTGGATATGAGGCAAATACTGCGATTTATTTTCTCTCACTGTGGTGACTTATTGTATCTATTGTTCCGCTAGAATGCCCTACTTCAGATTACAGATTTATAATTCTGGTAGTTTTTAGTATTTTCCCATTTTCTTTGAGATTTATTTTATAATCTATTTTTCCTCAGTTTTTTATCCTTATGTTTGTTTGTCTCATTCAGCAGTGGAATATATTTTCATTCTAATGTATTTTTTTGTTAATTACAGAAAATTCTGAAACATTGTTTATTTGAATTTCAATGCTCTCCCAACTGTTCCATTCTCTTCTACTGGAAATTTCATCATATGTAATTCATAGCTACTCAATTTATCTTCTATATTTTTCATTTCATAATGTCTTGGACAACTATCTCAATTCTAAATTTTGATTCATTAATTCTCTCTTTCCCTGTTCTCAGACTACTATTTATCTTTTCCTCTTATTTTCATTTCAATATCTGCAGTTTTCCATTTCAACAATTTTTTTCTTTTTCTTATTTTCTGATCTTGTTTTATGGGTACTATGTCCTTCATAGTCACTCTGAGCTTTAAAAATACACTTATTTAATATCTTCAGAGCATTCTGGTATTTTTAATTCAACATTGTGAAATTTATGTTTGTTGTTTGTTTTTCTCCATGGCTTTGGGTTTCTTTCTGTATGTTGTAATTTTGTTCTGCGGGTCCACATTTCATGTAAGTTTTTCTTTCTTTATATTCATTCTTTCTTTCAAACATTTTTGCAGTTGTCTCACACCTCAGCTACTTCCTAGAGACTACACCGCAGAGGCAATATTGCTTTGTAGATACCTTCAAGGAGACTGCATAATAATCTTCAACAGTACAGAGTCGCTAGGCTTCTGGGTATAAAATTAGTTCTGTTTTTTCCCTTTTCTAAAGGCAAATTGTGATTTATAGACCCAAATCTGAGGACATAGTTGGATCTTCTTTTGCTTCTTTTCACTTGTGCATAAATGTAGTACTAATCCCAGTCTTCACCCAGAGTGCATCTACCTCTTGTACTCAGTATATACGGGGCTTGTTTCATCCTTGTCAAGACTGAAGTTCCAGGCCCCATCATCTTTGAATAGTATCCAGGAATCTGCCTTCAGCTCCCACTCACTAATGGGAGTTTTCCTCTGACCCATAAAATCAGTTCTGTGGGATGGAGAAGACTATGGAAACCTTAAATGTCACCTGTTGAAGAGGGCAGAGGCTAGGGTCTCTGAATAACTATAGAGAAGACCTGCCACGTGGACCTGTTTATCTGCTCACCGTTGTTACATGAGCAAGAGGCAGACTGGTCTTGAGTTGACCCTTTATATATTTGAGACTTGTTACCACCGGCTAGCCACCTTGATTAATGAATTGTCTGACTTGAGTGTTTAATGTCTTATAGTAACTTACTAAGTGCTGAATTTTCTGCTGCACTATAGTGATAAAAAGAGGATTGTGCTTTTTAAATTCCTTTCTTGTCTGTTTCAAAATGCCTATTGGAGTCCATCAGCATATGAAAATGTAAAAAGCATTATATTTCTTGTATAATGCTATTAAACAATCCCTGGAATTAATTCAAAATTAGATCAGTGTCATTGATGTTTGTTAACTTCATTCTCCAAATGGTATAAGTTTGGCTTTGCACATACAACAATCTGAAAATCGTTTTGCAGTGTAAAGTTTTTGGAAGACTTCTTGCTATTCTTATCATCCACCCAGAGGTCACAAATCCTTATCATTCCTCTCTAAAAATATGCATTTCTAAATTAGATGACATTCCTTTATGTAACAGTTTATTAAAGCCTCAGAAGATTCTTTCTAGTTTTATTCTAGGTAAACTTACATGTTTGTTTTGTTTTTGTTTTATTGCTCATCATATGATCTACATATAGTTTTTGAAGATTTGATCTTAAGAGTAGTGGATTTATAGTAACATGGATACATGACTTACAGGATGACATCCATGCCACATTTTATATCTGTAGACATTTGTAACTTATAGTCAGTTATTAGTGTTTTAACATACCTTATTTCCTTTTGAAATTAAAAAAAAAAAACCTCCTTAGATAAAATCAGACAGTTTTATCTGAATCTTTAGAAAGCTCTTGTGCTCAATTAAATAGGGGAATACTTTGTTTGTTGAAGATTTCTTAATTTTACTCTTATAATTTCTGTGGTATATGACTATTACTTTGTGCATTTATTTCACTTCTTTATCACTAGTCTGTTCTGTATTTTTGGTCATAACTAAGTCCAATGTATAACTGTCCACTATTACTTATAATTTTTGCCTTTTTACAAAGTACAATTTATTTAATTTAGTAATGTCGCAAATCTTGTTTTTACCTTGTTGAAACTGTTACAGAACATGCAGATTTTTGAAAACTCCCTTTTTTTCAAAAACATATTTTACATACATATTTTTAACTGTGGTAGAAAGGCACACACTCTACCAATCTAAGCACACTGTACTGTGGTCACATGTTAATAGTTCTATAATTCTTACCTACCCTTTTTCTTCTTTCCTTTGAAATAACTTTCAGAATGCATTATGTCTATGGATTTCTCTATCATCTATCTATGTATCTATCTAAGTATGTATGTATGTATGTATGTATGTATGTATGTATGTATCTATCTATCTATCTATCTACCTATCTATAATTTTTTACTTCTATGCCCTCACTCCAAATAATGGATGAGTTATTCTTGGAAGAAAATTCATTTTCTATTATCATATTTCTGTTACGAATTCATATATTAGAGTCATTTGCAAGACTTACCTGGTGGATGGACCCATGAGTTTTGGCATCAGCTCTTACCTAGGTGTGAACGTTAAGTTACTGAATTCTAATGTGTGTATTTTGTATATATATGCATGTATGTGTACATTAGTACATACTATTCATATAATTATAGATATGTGAAGTGTGTAGTATGTCAGATGACTCTAATAAATGCCAACAATTTTTATTTTCCATGAAGTCGTTGTAATATTTCTTTTGTTAAAAACCCCATACAAAGAAATATTGACATCTGGAATATAAAAGATTTTACCTTTTTTCCTGTTATTTTCATCAAAGAAATTTAGTCACAATCTTCATTTTTTTTTATTTATTTATGTATTTATTCATTTTGAGAAACAGAGAGAGGGAGAGAGAAGGGGCAGAGGGAGAATCTTAAGCAGGCTTCACATCCAGCACAGAGCCTGATGCGGGGCTGGATCTCACAACCCTGAGATCATGACCTGAGCTGAAATCAAGAGTCAGATGCTTAACGGACTGAGCCACCCAGGTGCCCCTCATTTCTTTTCAATTCCTGTTCCCCACTCACATGTTTAATTTTATGAGTCCATTTCTCTATGTTTCTTAGCTTAAAATTCTGTTGATCAGAAACAAAAATAGTAGCCAAAAATTCCCCTTTCAGATTTTGTTATGTGTAATTCACACCTTACCTAGAGATGTTTATAGCAGCAATGTCCACAATAGCCAAACTATGGAAAGAGCCAAGATGTCCATGACAGAAGAATGGATAAAGAAGATGTGGTATATATATATACAATCGAATGTTATGCAGCCATCAAAAGGAATGAAATCTTGCCATTTGCAACCACGTGGATGGAACTGGAAGGTATTATGCTGAGCGAAATAAGTGAATCAGAGAAAGACATGTATCACATGATCTCACTGATATGAGGAATTCTTAATCTCAGGAAACAAACTGAGGGTTGCTGGAGTGGTGGGGGTGGGAGGGATGGGGTGGCTGGGTGATAGACATTGGGGAGGGTATATGCTATGGTGAGTGCTGTGAATTATGTAAGACTGTTGAATCACAGACCTGTACCTCCGAAACAAATAATACATTATATGTTAAAGAAAAAGAAGAATATAGCAGGAAGGGAAAAATGAAAGGGGGGAAATCAGAGGGGCAGACGAACCATGACAGACTATGGACTCTGAGAAACAAACTGAGGGTTCTAGAGGGGAGGGGGGTGGGGGGATGGGTTAGCCTGGTGATGGGTATTAAAGAGGGCACATACTGAATGGAGCACTGAGTGTTATATGCAAACAATGAACCATGGAACACTACATCAAAAACTAATGATTAATGTATGGTTATTAACATAATTAAAAAAAAAGAAATGCATGGGGATTAAGAGTACACTTATTGTGATGAGCACTAAGTACTGTATAGAAATGCTGAATCGTTGTATTGTACACCTGAAACTAACATAACCCTGTATGTTAATCATATTTCAATTAAAAGAAAAGAAATGCAGCACTTTTATACCCCAAACTATAAAATATTAATGAAAGAAATTAAAGAAGATCTTTAAAAAAAAGAGATCACACTTTCAAAATAATACCTATTTTACTTAATCTAAATACTTTTGTGTGCATTTTAACCAATTTCCTCTATTTTGTCTTTAGCACTAAAGACTAATATCAAAGTGATTTGTATATATAAACTCTTATTATTTACTCCTAAGGTTTCTCTTTTTTGTGCCAAAAAAGAGAAAAGAACATCAAAACAATAAGAACAACTGACGATGCTTTTGAAGTTTTGTTTTGTTTTGTTTTGTTTCTTTTAAATCAAGAACTTATACATTTTGGCCACTTTTCCAACATTTACAAAATTCTTTACAATTCTTTAAAAAATATTTTAAATTTTGTACTATGCAGCTAAGAGCTGAAAAATATACTCATAAATGTTAATCAATTCTAACCATAAATGGTAGATTGCTTTATAGTCCTTGCATTTTGTACTCCCAATAAATATAACAGAATACATTTTGTTTGTAACTGCAGAGAAATCACTCACTGAAGTCAAAGCAACAAGTATTTTTGATTGCCTCCTCAGTAAAATGTACAATGCCAAGTTTTATAATCACTTTTTAGTGGTAATATCTTATGAATCATGTATATAAAATAACAATTTGAAATGGTATAATAAAATAGTTCATGTAGTACTTTCAAATATAACATGTCATTTAATTCTTAAAAGCTCTTGTTTAGATAGATATTCAACATTTTTTAAAAAATAAAAATAGGGGCACCTGGGTGGCTCAGTCGTTAAGCGTCTGCCTTCGGCTCAGGTCATGGTCCCAGGGTCCTGGGATCGAGCCCCGTATCGGGCTCCCTGCTCAGCGGGAAGCCTGCTTCTCCCTCTCCCACTCCCCCTGCTTGTGTTCCCTCTCTCGCTGTGTCTCTCTCTGTCAAATAAATAAATAAAATCTTTAAAAAAAAAAAATAAAATTAATTAATTAAAAAACCCATCTTTTATTACAAGTAAGAAAACAGATGCAGAGAACGAGGGATTTTTTTTTCAATGAAGCACAGCTAATAAGTGGCAGATCTCCAGACAATTTGCAAACTATGACGTTAGATGATTTATCTATTACCATTGGACTCACACTTTTTTTTGTTTCCATACTCATTAGATGTATTGTTTGCTAAAAAGTTGTTAAAATTCTGAAGTTCTTGATACATATCATTATCACTACATTTCTTTGTCTCTATACCACATTTACCTCCACTGTTTAACTGAATTTTTCAGTTACTAAAGAATCCTTGTGTTTTTCAGCCTTCGTGGTTGAGTATTGCTGTTCCCTCTTTAAAAACCTTTGCCCATGGTATCTATCCATCATAAGATAAAACAAGGAGGCAGCCTTCAGTTTCATATAGTAAGAGATTTTTAAATGATTATAATCAACAAACTTGGAGTGTCCTACGCAATACTGAGACAAAACATCTACTAAGGGCATTTTACTAAGAATTTTCCGGTTGGTTAGGAAAAGGTTGGGCCAAAACATTTAAAAAATATCTTTCTTTTTTAGCCTTAAGACAATTACTTTATTCAAATCTGTATTATAGTACTTATTTTATTCATCTCATTCCCCTTCTAAATTGCATGTCTTTATGGAGGGAGGAGAGAGAATTCACATATCTTTGCATCACTCATGGCATCTAAAGCTATCTTACTAACTTTGATCATTCCATACACTTTTGTCAAATCCCTTATCTATATAGGAATAAAGTAAGTTAAAAACACTATAAAGAGAATGTTTGAAAAAATAATCTAGTGGAAATAGACAAAGAAGATAACAGGAAAGACTAAGGTAACAATAGAATAGAGAATAATAGGGAAAAATATACAGACATATGTGTAATAAAAACCAAAATAAGGCAAACGTTTAATAAACAAAAGTGAGATAATTATTGGATGGATATCACTCTCCAAAGCATAGTGGCCATACTTACTGGAACATGTCATACTAAATTAAAATTGTGGATAGTGCTACTTTGACCCTACTGGGAAATCCATATTTATCTGTTTGTAGTGCTTCTTGACATTAAACATTTCATAGACGTTTAGATACCAATACCCTTAGTTTTGCAGGGAATTCTGCAGATTCCTTTTATTTTCTTTAAAATTTACCCATGTTTTTATGAAAGCAGAGCTGTCTACTAACCTTAAAAGTACTTTTATTGTCAGCAATGACATTTAGAGACTAAATTGTTTTGCATGACAGGAAAATATATGATATTTTATTTAGTTTTTTCTAATACTTAACTTTAAAAACAATTACTTTTCATAGTGATTTTACTCAATCTTCCTTTTCCAATGCAATGCCAGTTATATATGTAATTTTTAAAAAGTTTTCTTAAGAAGCAATGTCTTCCTTCTACAATGATTGTATCCACAATATGTTTCAAAACAGGAATTAATTGTAATTTTCCAAAGAATTTGAGAAGCTTCTACTACTGAGCTATAATCATGCAATATAGAGGTTTTTTTTTTTTTTCTGCTTTACATCTTGCAAAATATCTTCATATATATACACACACACATAATTTCTATGAAGAAAATCATTTTCAAAAAAGAAACCGTTCCGATAGCTCCATCTTAGATGATGATGTAGGGATGATTAGTCTGACTTCCTTTGGAGAAGCAGTTCTCTAAGAAAAAGGAGTAACTGCTAATACTATTTTGCTTCTTTAGCCCATCCTTGTAGACAGCATTTTCACCAATTTCTTTCTATTTGAAATATCAAGAATAATGTCTCTTATAATAACAGGACATCAACTTGTACATGTACTACAAGGAGTGGCTCCAGGGCATAGAACACTAAACTTATAAATTTGAAAATTGTTATACAACCTGATTGCAAATGTTGACCTCAGAAAATGGAAAACTGAGACACAAGTAATCCACACCATGCAAAGGCAAATGCTTCCTTAAGCTATCACCTGTTGCTTAAGATGAAGTGATCAGTGAAGGTAAGACTGCACTTAACTGTTTGTTATGGTGGGTGAGGCCTATAGGAATGATGGGATGTGTTGACTACTTCTGACTCTACCGGAGAGGTTACTGAAAAATAACATCATGAGGTCAGATTGTTAAACACTCAGATCAAGGTCTGATCAGAGAACAAGTTAGTTTCTGTGACGACACTAAATAAGATCAAAATATAATCTTGCAACAGAAGTAGAGTTCAGAGCCTCACCCAGTGACTTATGTGAAATATTATTTGGTAAGAATTGGAGACCTGCATATAGGAATTGAAGACATTCAGGTAGATTTTATTGACTCTAAAAATCTTTCAAAACCTTCAAGCCTTTCTAACTAGTAGAAGCAGTCCCTCCTACCCTTGGCAACATACTAGCTATGCTCTGCTTAAAACTTCTGTTATAATCTTATCTTAGGCAGTTGCTATATATGGTATATTTATTCTCTAATCTCCATACCATAGTCCCCTTCCTCTTTATATCCATTACTAGAGGAAATCTACAAATGCCCCTTGGTAACAAATATAAAGAATGATATACTTGATTGCTTATACACTAAAGGATTTACAATTTTTTGCTAATTTTGCATTATCAGAAACCCAGGCATTATTTATGAGGATGGATCCTAAGGGTACTTGATCAAGTAAGACAAACATAACATTACATCAAGCACAATTTGTCTCTACAAATTTTGTAGAGCATGTAACAGAGATTCTGATTCAACGGTTAACTCAAGCAACTTATAGTGGCTTTAACATTTTTCTTGGTTGGTTGACTGAAATCTGGTCTCAACACTGGCCTACATTATGAGATTCATTGCCAGAATTTGCTTAGTCTACTGAAGAAGGAATTCAAACATCTAGGGAGATAGCCATCTTGATGTAAATTTATCATGACTAATATGTCCCATGGGAAGACTTAAAGGTCACTATTTTGAAAATGTTTGAAATGTCTTGAAAAGAAGAGTTCCAATATCCTTATATGGTTCTGTGATGTCTACTCTTTGCAGGCCTGGGATGTCGATGGCAATGTTTCCATTGAGCTTCGCTCTTTCATTTCAGTGAGTATGATTTGAATTCTGGAGTGGCAGATAATAGTGACTGTGGAGGGCATAAGACAGAGTGACAATTGCAATGTTTTGATCTACAGGGATATATAATGGTGGTGTAATTAACCATAGTGTCCTGGATGGGGGGCCTATTATTATATTACTTGCATATATAACCAGCTACATATATAATGTAGCTCTGGTAAATACATACCACTTTTGAGTTACCATTAAAGGAGAGTGAGCGTCACAGCTTTTTATTTATTTATTTTTAAAGATTTAATTTATTTGAGAGAGGGTGGGCGAGAGAGAGGGAGAGAGGGAGCATGAGCAGAGGGGAGGGACAGAGCGAAAGGGAGAAGTGGGCTCCCTGCTTGGGGGAGGGGACCCTGGGATCATGACCTAAGCTGAAGGCAGATGCTTAACAGACTGAGCCACTGCACGCCCTACTTCACAGCTTTTTAATTATGGTCCTATAATGGGAAGGTCTTGTAATGATGCTAAAATATAATATTTGATCTTTACAGAATATGGAGATAGCATTGCAAATAGTCTAGAAAACAAATTAACTTTATTCAGAAAAATATAATA
The DNA here is from genome assembly GCF_004348235.1 of Phoca vitulina. Taxonomy (NCBI): domain Eukaryota; kingdom Metazoa; phylum Chordata; class Mammalia; order Carnivora; family Phocidae; genus Phoca; species Phoca vitulina. Next base: position 38,273,050 of record NW_022589708.1, on the reverse strand, counting down.
ACTAATACGACCTTATTATCTCTTTCAGGGAAGATGAGTACTTCATTTGTATGTGGATAGTCGCATCCTGTGAGGCATAAGCATGATACTGTTGATATACTTGTATGGAAGTTTATAATGGATAGAGGGGTTTACATGGATACTGAGTGGCCATGAAGGAAGGACATCAAGCAATCTCTACTGGCTCTCACCACCACATCCATCCATCCATTTTTTTTTTCCTGTATTACAAAGTTGAGTGTGTGTGTGAGAGACAGTGTGCATCTAACACTGAAGAATTCAAAGTTGAAAATAAATCATCATAGCTTTAATTCAATATTCAAAACAGCATTAACACTTCTGGGGGCTTCTGGAAATGTTTTAATATGAGCAAATACTTAACTTTAAATGTAAAGGATTTTAGGAGGTTTATCAAGTAGTTGAAAGGAAAGAGGACAGAGAAAGATTCACTACAGAAAAAAGGAAAAGCAAGATAGAATCTGAACTATCAGGCGTAATCTCTGTATTCACTGTTCTTAGGCTTTGCACTATTGTATGACCCATCTGTCAGTGAGTACCCACGCTAAAAAATGGTGTCTATAATTTTTTTCTGCTTCTCTGTTCATTTACTGATGAGCACATAGTTCCTAAATTTCATTTTTAAAATAACTATATTGCATCGACACTCCTGAAATCTTCTTACTGGTGAAAAAAGAACTAACATGACTTTGATATGAAATAATAAAACCTCCTAATAAGTTTTGTCTCCTTTCTGATTTCGCTTTTAGAATTCATAACTTCTTTTATTTTAACTTCAAGTTTTTATTTAAATTCAAGTTAGTTAACATATATGGTAAAATTGGTTTCAGGTGTAGAATTTAGTGATTCATCATTTACATACAACACCCAGTGCTCAACACAAGTGCCCGGCTTAATGCCCGTCACCCATTTAGCCCATGCCCCAGCCACCTCCCTCCATCCTCTATTTGTTCTCTATAGTTAAGAGACTCTTATGGTTTGCTTCATAACTTCTATGTGTCAGAAAAATGAAAGTAGTTTTTCTTTTTTTTTTTTCTTATTAATACATTATCATTTCTTCCTCCTGTCAAACTGAGCCAACTACTTTCCCCAGTCTCCCTGGGGAGGTTTAGAAAAAAGGAACATACAGGGAAAATGAGACATGCGGGAAAGACATTGGAGGTGGAGACAGCTCCTTCACATGGTGAAGAGAATGAGAAAGGTCACCATCAGGCAAAATAGCCCCATGGCCTCAGAGAAGGCAAAGTTCAGAATGGCTTAGGAGAAGAGCTATTGCTTCAGAGAAGGGCTCCTGTTATAACCAATGATGAGGCTCCCAAACACAGTCCCAATTCCAGGCCCAGAGCCAGCCACCCCTACCATGGCAGCCCCAGCCCCAGTGAACTTGGCTGCTATGTCAATGTCCCTTGAAATGGCACTGGTTCAGAAGCTGCGTCGAGGAGTTAGTGAGGTCAGGGGACATGGGGCTGCCAAACTGCTGAGGCTCTCATCTGTCTTTGGCAGTTTTAGAACCACTACAGTGATCGGCTCCACAGCTGAGAGGTGCTCCTGACCAGGAGGAGGGTGGAGAAGAACTTTGCACAGGTGTATATTTTCAGGGGATGAGGAGCTGTGGCAGAAGAGCTGCTCCTAGTGCAGAGAAGACAGCCAAAGTAGTTTTTCTGATACACATTAATCTGACAATAAGGAGCAACTCCCTGCTATCACAGAGCAGGCACTCAAAATAGTACCTTTACAGCCTTGGAAGCTTTCGATATTATCAGGTCATTAGGCATTCAGGGAACTCTTGCTGTACATGACAGGTTTAGAAATATTCAATTTTTTGAAGTTACCTAAATATGTAGAGACCTTTCTGACTTTGTAATTGTATGGTCATGCATTCTGATTTTTTCCACAACATGAAATGCTTCCTGTGGTGTTTGTTCTAAGCTATCAGCGATGATGACCACAGTGGACTGACAGTTAATTTTACTGACCATTTTTAAAGTCCCCATGAATGGAGAGAACTTTACATAGACTATTTAGAAATTATTTAGCAAAAGCCTTCTCAATTAAATAATTTGAAATTGTGCATTATTACTCTCAGGTTTTAAAACCTAGAAACAAAATGCTGCGTTTGATTCACTAATATACAAATGGTAATGGTGGTGGTAAGGTAGTGTGGAGTAGCCTGACTTCTCTTTTATATTTCTGTAAAAACAGAAGAATCGGGTAAATTGTAACAAAAGATTTGAAATTTAGCAAGTGATATGTATTACTTCTGCTTTGCACTTGATCTTAGCCAAAAGGCCAAAAAACGAATATTATTACTTCTGCTTTGCATTCATCATCTTCTGCAAATGTGAATAAAAAGACCTATGTGTAATAGAAAAGTTTCTTCAGTTCAATTGTCAAATGCTTGTCAAATACAAAGGAACAGAGGAACTTTTTCTAAGGTCTAGCTGAGGGTGTCCAAATGCAATTCCATTGAAGACTGCTTTAGTCATCATTTTCTCAAGCCAGGTTCAAAAGGGCGAAGTCAGTTTTATAAACAAAATTTTAATTATTGCATATGCCCTTTCAGGTCAATGAAAAAGAACCGCCTTTCCACTCATGAAGTAATTGTGTTCAGAGGACACTAAGCTCCAATAGTTCTAGCTGATATGCAGACAAGTTGTGCTCGTGTTGAATAATGTTCTTATTCTGGATATGTCAAGGCCAAAATAACAAGCTTAATTTAAACATATAGCAACGCATCAGTTTGTTTTCATTTTAAAGTAGAGTTACCAAGTTGAAGACCTTTTCTATAATGAAAGTGTTAAAACAAATTGACAGTCAATAGTCTTAAACTTTAATTTGATTAGTCCCGCTCTTAGCAATTGCACTATTGCATTATATATGATCCTTGGTCATTCAATGAAGCAATGAGTAGAGTTTTTCCATAAGTAAATTTTTAGATTCATATACAACTTTGCAACATTTGCACAGTATTATTTAGAGATTATATGTTCAACATGCACTATATTATTGTATTTGTCATGACTAGAAGAAGGATGATATGAACATTCCCAGGTTTATATAACTGTAACTTTAAAAGGTAAAAATAAATTGTATCACAAATAATCAGAAAATCTTTAATTTTAAAAATAATTAACTTATGTTCTTAATCATACTGTAGATTGGTAAGTAATTTTATTTAACAATAGCAAGAAAAATAATCTTAAAGAGTAAATAAGGAATCTGTTACTTAAGTGTAAGAATTAAATTATATTTAATTCTTAAATATAACCAGTTCATGAATCTAGTTATACTATAGTTTGTTAATTAATATTGATTTATAATGATAGGGAGGAAATAAAAATATAAGTAATCTTAAGATGCTAAAGTGACATGTTTACCATAACTATATTCATAAAAAACAAAAATATGATGCCTGAGAACTAACTGGGTACTCTTGGGATATTATATTATTAATGATATATGCCATTTTCTATATTTGATAATATATTACCCAACTTAATAAACTACTATCTATTCAGAAAAACTAAGTATTGTTGCACAAAAGCCTAAGGCAGTTGTATCAATATGAATATTTTCAACTTCAGAGCAATGATTTTGACAGATTAGAGGAGTAAATTCATATAATAGAGTGTCATGATCCAAATAAAATCTAATCACTTAAGGTGAAATTATACCCTATCTATGGAAGGAAGACTAGAATCTTAAAGCCCTATTCTTATAAAAGTTAATTTACTTTCAGGGTGATTTTTGTATTTATATTTTTCAGTATATTACTGAACTAAGGAAAACAAAACTGATGTGTGGGTGATTAGTTACAGTTATACTACATTTGCCTTCAAATTATGGATCTTTGAAAAAATAGACTGGTGTGTAATAAATTGATTTTCATGTCTTTTTGGCATCCTTTGTTTAATAATTTATGTTTTTTATTGATATGTGACTTTGTTACTTAAATTCTTTAGTTTTAAATCAATAAGCATGTTAAAAAGAAAATAAACGAGTGCTTGAATTAAGCATCAGCATTGTCTCTTTCTATTATCCCTTGCTTTTGTCATGCCACCTGAGCTCCTAGTTCAGCAAAATAATACAATGATATATTCTGGACTTACTAAAATATAGACATAAGTAAAGTAGCTTAGTTTAGAGATATTTCCAGATTGGCTATTAAGATATTCAAAGGAAACAAAATCATCTTACAATAAATCTAGATAGATAGATGATAGATATGGCTAGAGATAGATATATCTGAACTGACCATTCACAGTAGCTCAAGTACTTATAATATATTCTGTTATATACATATTTATATTTAATAAAAGGAATATTTTATGTTGAGAGGAGAGATAAGACTAAATCAAAATAAAAGCAAAGATTTAAAAGTGTTAATCCATTGGTAGTCTTCTTGAAATGTGAACAAGGTGAATGTGAGGGCCACATCAAGGTATTCTGCTTAGTTTTATCATGGGTAGAATTAAGCTGCATTAACACTGCATATGGGATATAGAAATAAAAGTTGACTTGTATGCACAGAGTATTTTTTCCATTAGTCAAGCCAAGTAATTCTTTGCTTCTTTGTTTTTGGGAGGTTGGTCACCTTGGTAAGAGTGAATAATTACTTACTGTGGCCAATTATTAGATGATCGCATAGTTAACTATAGCATCTCCATAAACTTTAGGCATGTCTGGTCCTTTGTTTTCAAGCCTATAAGTATGGCCCACTCTGCTTATATATATACTCTTAAATATCAATTGCATAGTGGTAAGGGTGCACAGGAAATTCTCATACAGTGCTTTTGCTGGGTCAGGTGGTGATAGTTTAAGATGAACACCTTCGAGCACTTTCATTCCACTTCATATTGTATGTTAAATTCATAAATGCTTCGCCTTGTATGCTTTCCATGTTGTCAGCATTCTGTGAGACAAACTGATATCTTGCTTAGAAAAGATCAAATTGAGTGCCATCTGTTACAATGAAGGGAGACTTCCAGACTAACTTTTATTGAGTATGAGTTGGAATTTTCTTTGTAGTAGAAAAATTGAAAAGCATTTCTAGTAGGCCCAAGGGGTGTAGTGTTTTCTCTCTAAAATTATTTTTCTCAATTTTTATGGGTTCTGCCCTCAAAAATTATTGCAAATGACATGTATAAGAATTTATTTTCAAATTAAATTGGCAGCAAATGATTGTCAATCAAAGTAGAAGAAATGCTATCTAATAGACATTCCCAGAAATCAAAGAAATAATATTTTAATTATTCAAATAATGTGTAGGACATCTAGGGTGAAGCTCTATGGAAAATTGTTAATAGCACTTTATCAACTTAAAAAAAATGTCCTTGCTTATCTCATTGATATTCATGCTTATATTTGGTACTCTGTTGTGGGACGAATTCTGTAACAGATTACCATCTTATAAAACACAATTTTTTAAATAAGCAAATGTAATAAATGTAATAAAATATGTAATAAAATGTATACTACCAATCCTGATCTAATAAATACTATATTTGAGTCAAGTTTTGTTCAAACTTGGTAAAGCATTTTATTTTTTTTTATTTTTTTTTTAAAGATTTTATTTATTTATTTGAGAGAGAGAGAGCTCATGAGAGGGGGGAGGGTCAGAGGGAGAAGCAGACTCCCTGCTGAGCAGGGAGCCCGATGGCGGGACTCGATCCCGGGACTCCAGGATCATGACCTGAGCCGAAGGCAGTCGCTTAACCAACTGAGCCACCCAGGCGCCCAGTAAAGCATTTTAAATCAATATTTTTCATAACACCCTTTTCTGCTGTACATAGGGAATCCTAGATGTAACTTTACTTGTTTAAAAGACGAAAAGTGTCCTTAATCAATTTCTTTAGTAAGCATATTTGAACTACTTTCAAATAAATAAACAAACAAGAACAGAGTTATATCCTAGATTCTGCTTCTTTGAGACTTACTCTGTAGGATCTTGGATTAGTTAGTAGTTTTTGACTGGCGTGATTTATGGAGTTTGTTATGATTCAGTGTTCCCAGGGCCCATTCTATATGAACACCACAAAATTAAATAAACACAATTTAAAATAAAAGAAAAACATGTTTGATGAGATCATAGGGCATCTTTCATAACTCAACCCTAATTAATGTGACCCAGAGCAATATACTTCATTCAGATATACTTACAAATTGTGTAATTGTGTGACCTAACATCTTCTTTCTGCTAACAATTACTTCTTTGTTGGCATATCCTTCATATGTGTAAATGATTTTTGTTTTTAAATTGAATATGTGAGAAAGAAGATAATTTTTTTAAGATTGAGGAAAATTTATATGTTTGATGTTAAGGAGGTGGGAGAAAAAATGGGGAAAATGATTTTTGTTTATAGGCAGATTAATTTTGTGACCAATTTTTCACGGGAGAAATCAGAACAAGTATAGGGTGAAAAATACAAATGATTTAATAGAAACAGATTTGTGAACTTTTAGTAGCTAAATTGAGAATTATATTCTAAATATGATAGGCAATGTTAAAAAAAAGAGAGAGAGAGAGAGACAACAAGCTCAAAATGGAGTCACTTGTGCTAAGCCCACATCACCAAACTGAGACTTACTACCTAACCAAATTTCAGTTTCAGCCTCTATCAAAAATGTAATCTTAACTAGTCAGTCTAGAATTTCCTGGTCAGCACTAGTGAGGTAATGTGCCTGATAAGACACTTGCCTTCTCCCAAAGAAAAGTAACTCTGCCTGAAACAATTTACTCTCTTAATAACTTTTGTCCCACCTCCTTCTGCCTATAAAAGCCTTTCATTTTGTACAGCTCTTTGGAGCTCCTTTCCATCTGCTAGATGGGATGTTGCCTGACTCATGAATCACTGAATAAAGCCAATAAGATCTTTAAAATTTACTCAGTTGAATTTTGTTTTTTAACAAGGATTTCCCCCCCAAACCCCCAGAATAGCATTGTACTTCAAGAAGGAATAAGGAACAATTCCAGAAGGTCCAGGAAAACTGAAGGGAATTGAAGGAAGTAATATGGCAGCTACTGAAGTTTTGAGGTGTTCTAGATGTGGGACCAAGGTTCCCAAAGAGAAAACATATCAAAGAGAAATATTCCTGCTGGCCTAGTGCTGCAAATCCCAGACGTACATTCATGTGGGAGAAGGCAGGCCCCACATTATTAACAAGCTTAAAAACAGATTGAAATTGATCTCCTTTAGGTTATCTGACTTCTTTTATATTCTGTTCTCTCCCTTGTGTTTAGTTTCACTGGGTTTTAATCAGATTCCTTAAAAATTTTCTGAACCCAGGTTAGGATTTAGCATGAAAACAACAGAAGAAGAGAGAAGGCAAGTTTTCTGAGTAGGGTATTTCAAATAACTCATCACACTTAAGGTGATGAGGACTCCTGAAGGGCAGAGAGAAGTGGAGGAAACTCATGCATTTGACACAAGAAAAGCTGAGTAGCCAGAAGAGTTAGTCAGAGGGAAAGCGCTGGGGATAAAAGGTTGGCAACAACTCCCTTAGGAATTGCACTTTGAAATCCAAGGTTTAATACAAGCTTCTTTCATTAGTCTAAGTGTTTCTGCACAAATAACTTGTCATTACAATTCAGTTTAATCTTAGAAATTGGAGGGGCAAAAGACCTGTTAAGTCATAGTGCTTGTCACTCCAGTGCAAAATAGAAACAATGGCTCTCAGGTATAAGATTTCATAAATTAACACAGAAATAGAAAATATAGAACTATTTTTTCTATAAAATGATTTAAGAAGTATAATGTTTTCTTTAGATTTTTTTCTTTTTTAACTGAGATCTTTGGGCATAAGGCTCTTTAATAAGGGCTGAGGCTGAGGGTTTTATCACAAAATAGTAGGACTGGTAAATGGCATCATGGTGTAAGGACCCATGGATAAGAGACTGACCTATTTACTCTGTAGCTTTGATAACGATGCTTAATCCTTCCCTGCCAGAGTTGCAATTAAAAATAGCAGTAGGATCATTGCTGTGGAGAGTATTAAATTATAAACTACATTTTAACTACATTTTAAACTACTCTTTAAGTGTATTCTGTTCAGAGAAATCTGGATAGTGTAATTTATTTCCTTTCATATACAGTGGAGAACAATTGGTGTAACTGATAGGAAAACATGACTGATTGATAGGAATATTCAGATATGCTGATCCAAAATACTCTGATCTTATGGTAGCTTTTGTTTGTTGTTTTACATTCAGAGGGAAAAAACAAAAACAAAAGAGTTAAATCACAAAAAACAAACCACTCAGCTCCCAAACTGCATAAATATTATAGAAGAATAAAGATGTGAATTATTTGAAAATTGTTTCTATGCTTTGGACTGTAAAGCAATATGGCATTCATAAATAATTTTACCCTCAGTATTGTTCTGTCTTTGAAAATTTAAGTTGCAGAATCTCTTTTCATCTCTAATTTCAGATCCCATTTATTTCACTTACCTCTTCATTTAGCTGACAGTGATAATATGCCTGTAAAATATCACTTTTTTGATCATGTATATTTGACAGACACGTTTTTGTTTTTTTTCCCTGTTTCTCTAGGCTAGCACTCTGTCGAGATGATGTACCCCTGCTGGTGATGTCAGCCATCAGACACTATAGCAAATGATGGGAGATCAAAGGAAGCAGGAGATGGTTTAAGTGATCAATCAATTTAATATGTAGGTTTTTGCGCCATGGAAACATTCCAACCAAATGTAGCATTCCTGGCCAGATTTAGATATATGTATTGCATGTGTATAAGCTTAACTGAGAAATATGACTTGATGATTTATATATTATTTTTTCTTTTTATGGCAGTTTAATTCAACTACTATCCTACTGAGATTTCTGAAGCTTTTCATTTGGGAGATGTAGTGATGGCCCCGTAATTTACTTTTTATGGTCTATTGAAGAGAATAAGACAGCCTTGAGTTTTTATTTGTTAATCAACAAAATGTATGATAATACTTTTTTTTTTAAATAAAAGTGCATGCAAATCTCAAAAGTGTCAATATTTTTTCATATTTCTGAATAATATGAATCTAAGAAGCAAGATTACAGAGAAGGCTATACAAGAGAACTACTCACAAGACTTTATATTGAATACTCATAATAGCAATTGCTAAGATTGTTGAGGTAAAGCATTATAATTACAAATGGAATAAGTGTTTTTGAGCGAAGTCTTAAGAATAATTGTGGGTTTAAGCGATTAGGGTCTGCAAACAGCATTTCTAGCTGCATATCAAAGCACAAGTGTAAACTGTTTAGCCTGGCATCGGCTGTTAGTAATTTATCGCTCTTTCATTTTCACAGAGATAATGATCTTCATCTGACGTACGCTAGTTGGATTTGAATAGCTTCAATATACAAAATAGGCATGTACATTTAAAATTATCTTGTACTAATTGATAAATTTAAGTGCCTTTGTTGTTGTTGTTGGGATAAAGACCCCTCTTAACTTATTAAGAACTCAATCTAAAAAGATTTTTACATTTATTTACTACTTGCATAAGGTTCTTCGTGTGGAGCATCTTGGAGTCTCATCCAGATCCTAGCTGCCTTTACCTACCTTCTCTTAGGAATTATTATTTATCAGAGCTTTCACAAATGAAGCTCGAATGGGAAAAAGCCATCTTTGTTCTTTTTGTCTGAAACCCTATACTTTTCTAGATGTGGCTGTGGGATCTTCTGCCTGATACAGTTAGCTTGGACTACTGTGTTGGTAGGAATTTTCCCCTCTATACTATGTCAACAATTATCCTGGAGTGAGGATTGACAGACTTACGAAATTTGTTCCACATGTATTTTGAGACATAACACTTACAAAAAAAAAAAAAAATACTAAAAATACTTATGTGAAATTCAAACTTAAATGGGCATCTTGTATTTTATCTGACAACTAAAAGGACAAATACAAATTAAAAATAAGGGGTGTAATACTATCTGTTGAAAATAAGGGAGAAAAAAAAAGAAAAGGGAGAGATTTCCCTCTCCTTTATCTTTAAGCAATTTCCTTGGATAACATGTGATTGTAAGAACTTTCCCATCTCTTTGAAATGTATGTACTTTCTTCTGAAGACTAGAGAGGTCCTTTTTTAGCTGGCCTTTTGTCACTTTTTATGTCCCAGCAATGTCTTCCTCAAGAATCTGGGAGTCATCTCATTGAAAGGCAAACATCAAGGGAGATCCCAGTTTCTGTGGGAAGGCAGAAGCTTAATTTCAGTGGGCATCTTGTTCCACATTGCAAAACTACTTCCTATCATGAAGACATGAAAAGGTTGTTTCTCTTCTGAAGAAAGGCACCAAGTTAACACGGATGGTTCCCTCAATTGCCAGAGGAGTCTAGGATGAAGTATGGTGTTGTCAAGTCCTCTTACTTGAGGACTACTTAAAAGAAATACTAGGTCAACAACTAACCTGCAATCAGGATTAACAGATTTACCAAATTTATTCCCAATATGGCATGGGACATACTCATACTAAAATTTTATTATTCTCAGAAATTTGTCTTTCTTCTTCAGTATTATTTGTTGAGATTAATTTTTGTTCACATGGGCAATTGTAATTTATTATTTTTCACTGCCATGTACGTTGCATTGAATGAATAAGCTTCAATTTTTTATACCCTTGATTGATGATAGAGCATTGAGATGTTGTTCTAACTTACCAATTAATTTATTTATATTTTGAATATTTTAATATTAAAGAAAACCCATGAAAAAGCATGTGAGGCTTATAAATAAGATTATTAAACATTATAAAACATTAGTTCTTATAATACTGATTTATAGATTCAATTCAATTTCAATTAAATTCCAAAAAAAATTATTCATGGTATAAGGGATCAAAATAATTAGGAGAATCCTTGGAAAAAAAAAAAAAAAGAAGAAGAAGAAACAAGGAACTGGCCCTATCAGGTAATGTAATTTGTCATAAAGATTTTATAAAATGCTACAGGATTAATGTGAACAATGTGACATTAAATTATTAATGTGAAAATAGAAATAAAACAATTGAATAGACAAGGGAATCAGAAAGGATCCATGCTCACATGGAAATATGCTACACAACCAATTTGCTCTGCAGAACACTGGGGAAAGGATGACTATTCACTAATTGATACTGAGAAAAATTATTGGTGGGAAGCAATGCTTCATGAATATTTTCATATTTCAGCAAGTCTAATATTGAATGACAAACATTCTTTGGAATTTAGAGATAGTGAACTGCTCAGGGGAGATTTAAAGATTCATCTCCCCTTAATCCATGGCATAATTTCCAAAGGGAATAGACCTAGAAATCTTTTTTCCCTATCCAAGGATGATTTGTCTATTTTATAGAGCAAAATTTTCTGTTTTTCCCTTCAGAAAGGCAAAGGTACATATCTGACAGCTGCTCTATATAAGATATGAACCTCATAAATTTAGGGTTCCTCTTCTGTAATACAAACCCCATTGCACATGTAGGTATGTCTGAACCTCATCACATCACTCTGTGTGGGAACACGTGCTGCTAAGATGCTTTGTGAGTGAATGGTGTGGGGTGTGTGTGTGTGTGTGTGTGTGTGTGCATGGTCACATGTTTACCTGTAGCAGGTAAAAGTGTTAATTTGCACATAGTTTCAGATGTAATAATTACCTGTTAATTGAAAAAAATAGAATTCTAGCTCATTTTGTATACAAAAATCATTTCAAGATAGATTATGACTTTTAAATGTAAAAGGCCAATCTCTAGTGCTCTAGAATGTATGGATTGTATTGTGTCATGCCATGAAAGAATTTCCTTAAGTTTTGTTGTCATGGGAGTCTGACAAAATACTTGGAAGTAATATTGTCACTGAAGCATGGTGCATGGTGGTATGTTTCAGAATGCCATGTAGCTTCAATCTTTTAGAGCTTATAGTGTATATATGAGAGTACTGGTATATTAAACAAGAACAAGAGTTTGGATATATATGACATACCTAGAGTTTGTAACTAAAGACAAATAAAAGAATTGTGAAAATCGATGTGACAAACTGGTAGTAGGATATAGGATAGATCAGAGTACAGAGAGAATAATATAGGATATATAAATCAGTTGCCTGTTGAATTAATATAAGTAAAATACAATGACAGCCTCAAAGTGTTTGCAGTAGTAATAAAAAAGAGAAGTAGAGATACAATTCTAAACAAAGTAATAAGTGTAAAGGATCAACATCTTAACAATTATTCCAACCTGTGAGACCTCATTTGCAAATAATTTTTTTTACTCTTGCATCTACTTTTAGATAACCAAATGGAATTATTACTGTGTAACTCAGATTATATCTAAAATAATGATATAAATTCTGAAACTATCAAAATGAAGACTGTGAATATAAATGTTACTGTTGAGGAAGCATAATCTATAGTAGAGATGAGAGAACTGAGAAAATATTGAGACTCTTCATCATTAGAAGGCCAGGAGTTTCAAGTTCATGAAGTAAAGCACTTAATTTAGGCATATTATTAAAATTAAAATAAGATTAAAAATCTAATTAAGGGAAGAATAAGAAAAATACTTACACTATCAAAAATTGGAGGGTAAAAAGTCTGAGGATTGATATGAGAGCAATTTTGATCTATTTACCCATTATTTACTAACTCAACAAAAGCTAAGTGACAAGCACTATTCTACCACTGAGAATACAGCAGTGAAAAAGAAGGGACATACATTTCTGCTTTCTTAGGACTTTAAAACAGTATGTGGAGATAGGTGATAACTTATAAAACAGGAGAGTTACATATGGTGAGGTGAAAATGGACCTAAAGGTCTATAATAGACACTTCAATTTACAGGACATAAGCCTGTTATTTAAACTTGTGGATGAAATTACAAACAAATTATTTAAAATAGTTCACAAGGAAGAGAGGAGGGATTTGGGAGAATTGGAACAGGATATTATTACTTTATATTTTAAATACATCTGTACTTTCCGATTTTTTTTTTTTTTACTATTTGCAAATATTTTAAGATTTTAAGAAAAATAGAACAACGTATAATTCTGCAAAAGATGGCAAAAGAACATTGAGGGAAACTCACATGAGCACAGTACCATTGAAACAAAGATGGAAGAATTCTTTCTGGAGTAGGAAGCGATTTTCTGCTTAAATTCCTCAAGAATAATAGCCTTCTTAGGAAAATTTTCTGTCCTGTGTTTATGGCTCCATGGCATTCCTCTGGTAATAATGCCAAAATGCTGTTAGGTGATTTTAAAAGCTTTCTTCACCTCAGAATAACTCTTACCTAAGGTTACTTTAATATTTCCTAAGTTACAATTAATCTTTCCCTAGGACTAGGTTCTCTTGGAGCTCCAATTCCTCCTTTTTCACAGATAAAATGATTAAGTATTTTGTTAATTACCTTATTTCAGGAGGATGAGTGATGTGGCAAGGTGTACATATATTTATTAATTCAAACAGATCTAATACTGTAGAGACTGAAAATCACATAAGGCCATCTTTTCTTTTATAAGGCCATGTTTTAGAATGAAAATAAATATAATTTATCTAAAGATAAATGTAATCTTAAAATCCTTGAACGTTGCAATATTGAGGCAATATTCAATATTTTTTCACAGTGCTTATGACATCCTTTATTCAATTCACATAGAAAGTCATGCAGAATTCATGTAAAACAGTACAGTATTAATGTAAAATGTTCAGTGCACATAAGGGATGGAAATTAAAATGCATCCAACAGTCATATCTGGGTAAAAACATAAAAAGGGTCTCCAAGACATAGATATAAATAACAATAGTTCTCATTTATTGAGAGCTTATCATGTGCTAATATAAACCATTTACATATGTGGAACTCCATTCTACAATGCTATAAATCTGATAATATCCTTATATAAATACCCAATTTATAGAGAAAGAAACTAAAGTCCAAAAGGGTTATTTAACTTGAGAAGTCACAAAACTGTTAAAGCTTTTTAACCAAAGTCATCAGGCTTCAGAGGCCTCACATAAACTGCCTTTCAGATGAAGATTTATCCTCTAGTCTAGTCTCTACCTATAGATGGATAGTCTAGAGCAGCATTTCACAGACTTTAATATCTATATGAATTACCTTTGTATCTCACTAAAATTCTGGTTCTGACTCCATAGCTGTGAGGTAGAGCCTGAGATTCTGAGTTTCTAGCAAGTTCCCAGGTGCTGATATTGCCCTTGCTGGTCTAGCTTGAGCCTTTCCCAATCAAGTTTCCTCAAGAGAATGAAGAACTGTGGAGAATGATTTTAGCAAAAATTCTTTCAATTCTCCCAAGAATGATATATAGCTAGTATCTTCTAGATGCATATGAGAGGTTAATTCATTATATACAATGAAATCAGGGAACTATGATTCAGAAAAGACTTGGTGAGTAATTCTGTTGTAACAGAATTCGGACAGTGCTCCTAACACACAGTATTAGAATGGTAAAACAAGAGGGGAAAACAGATTAAGACAGAGGCCTAAGATTTTGATAGCATTGTGCTATTACTGTTTTGGGTGGAGGGTAAGTATCATCATTAACTACCTATAAGTTGGTCATAGAGAAGTTAAAATTCAGTTTTAGCTATTTCCCACCTAAAAGAACAGAAAACTGTTTTATATTCAGTTTTCAAAAAAATATATATATGTATATAAACAAAATGATAGCTACCACATATATAGCATTTAATTATGTGGCAAGAATTGTTCAAAGAACATTAAACCATATAGAATCTTTTCAACCGTGAGAAACATCATCTGAAACCTGAAAATAGGCAAAAAATGACTAAATTGTTTTTCATTTCAGTGGTAGATTAGACTTTCTATTTACTGAACTCTTTTATATTTCTAGTGCCAGAGCTTTGACCATGTTGTGATAAAGGGCCAAAAGTTATGGTTTTTATTCCAATTCAACATTAACAAGTTTTTTATCCAACCCAGCAATCTTATTCTTCTATAAGTAACCTAGGTTCTCATATGTTCTTTAAAGGAGTCACAGTAATTTACCCACTACTTTCTTAACGAATTAAAGGAAATCTTTGATACATGTTCATTTTATATTGGTAAAAGAGTCATGTTTTTTAAACTTTTGAAACTGAATGCTTTAACAGCTTTGGAGATCATCCATGAAGATGTCCAAAAAGACATACCTAAAAGATTCAAGGAAACTGCATGGTTAAAGAAACGCCCTTGGCAAGAACTGTGAAGGGTGTGAGATTTTATCCTACAAGTTAACAAGTTAGCCAGCCACAGTTTCACTGGCGCTGGTGGAAGTTGTGAAATTCCTGGGTCACAGCAAAGAACTTTACTGTAGCACAACAGGCAGTATCAGCTTGACGTTTGCATGGGTTCCCCTTGCACACTCCAAGTCCATGAGGTGATGCAGAGATAGACCCAGGCGAATTCCACACACAGGGAGTTAGTATCACAGCCAAGGAGACACAATTTCAGATAACTCTAATCTTTTACAGTGGCTCCGAGCAAACTTGTCCACATTTTGACCTGAAGGGAGGTATTATCTTCCTTATCCTCCATGGCAAACAGATCTTTTTGGCAAACTGACCTGGAGTGAGACACCCTATCTTCTAGGGCCATTAACTCTACAAACATCCTGGACTGTTAATTCATAAATAAGTTATTGATTATGCTAAAGAACTTTGAGAACACATGGAGAACTCTTTCCCAACAAGCACCTCAAGGGCTCTTTGGTGCAGCCATGTTTTTCTTCCTTCCTTCCGTCCTTCCTTCCTTCCGTCCTTCCTTCCTTCCTTCCTTCCTCTCTCTTTCTCCTTCTCTCCCTCCCTCTTCCCCTCCCCTATCTTTCCTCCCATAAAAGAATCTTGAGAAGTAACAGAATGTTAACTTTGCCCTTTCCCTTCCCTGACTTTTGAGTTTCTTCATCTTTTTAAATTAAAAAAAAAAAATTTGTATTTATTCTAAGCAGAATTTACTCACAGGCCATAAGTTTTTGTTTCTTCAGTTTCTTCTGGGATATCTTTTTCTTCTGTGCAACCTCCTCTTCTGGTTTAGAAACAATCTGCTCTTTTTCAGTAAGGATCATCTCAGTGTGGCAGGGAGAGCTCAGTATGGGTTAATCTGACCATGAACCCTCTAAGTTTTATACTGCATCTTGGGGGCTTTGTTCACCTGGATGTGCTCCATAACCAGAGAATCTACATCTAAACCCTTAAGTTCAGCATTACTTTCTGCATTTTTAAGCATGCGCAGTAAAAATTCAGCAGTCTTCCTGGGCCTTCAACCTTGTGTCCAGCCCCACTGTTTGGCCTGGGCACACCAACCAACTCCACCTTTGTGGCAATGGAATGGCACACATGGCTTCTGCAAAGTGACATCTTTCAGATACTTGGTGACTTTTCAGATATTCATACCCTTGATGGCCTGGGCAGTTTCACGTGTGTTCTTAAAATGAACACAAAGATTTGAGCCTCTTGATTTGCATCATTTTGTAGGGTTTTCTGGGTCAAGAGAATAATGAACCATTTTCAGAGGTCATTTCAGGCTGCTTAGAAGAAGTCAAAGTTTCACTATTCACAGATGACATGATACTCTATGTAGAAAACCCAAATGATTCCACAAAAAATTTGCTAGAACTGATACATGAATTTAGTAAAGTTACAGGAAACAAAATCAATAGACAAAAATCTGTAGCATTTCTATACATCAATAATGAAGCAGCAGAAAGAGAAATCAAGGAATCAATCCCATTTACACTTGCACCAAAACCCATAAGATACCTAGGAATAAACCTAACCAAAGAGGTAAAAGGTCTGTACTCTGAAAACTGTAGAACACTTATGAAAGAAATTGAAGAGGATACAAGGAAATGGAATAGCATTCCATGTTTATGGATTGGAAGAACAAATATTGTTAACATGTCTATACTACCCAAAGCAATCTATACATTTAATGCAATCCCTATCAAAATACCACCAGCATTTTTCATAGAGCTAGAATATGAAAAGATGCTCAACATCACTCCTCATCATGGAAATACAAATCAAAACTATAATGAGATATCACCTCACACCTGTCAGAATGGCTAAAATTAACAACACGGGAAACAGCAGGTGTTGGGGAGGATGAGGAGAAAGGGGAACACTCTCATGCTGTTGGTGGGAAGACAAGCTGGTACAGCCACTCTGGAAAACAGTATGGAGGTTCCTCTAAAAGTTAAAAAGAGAACTACCCTACAACCCAGCAACTGCACTACTAGTTATTTATCAAAAGAATACAAAAATACAGATTCGAAGGGATACATGCAGCCTGATGTTTATAGCAGCATTTTCAACAATAGCCAAATTATAGCAAGAGCCCAAATGTCCATGGACTGATGAATTGATAAAGAAGAGGTGATATATATATACACAATGGAATATTGCCCGGCCATAAATAAGAATGAAATCTTGCCACTTGCAACAATGTAGATGGAGCTAGAGTTTATTATGCTAAGTGAAATAAGTTAGTCAGAGAAAGACAAATACCATATGATTTTATTCATATGTGGAATTTAAGAAACAGATGAACATAGGGGGGAAAAAAGAGAGAGGCAAACCTTAAAACAGACTCCTAACTATAGAGAACAAACAGGGTTGCTGGAGGGGAGGAAGGCAGCGGGATGAGTTAAGTGGGTGATGGGTATTAAGGAAAGCTTGGTTGTGATGAGCACTGGGTGTGATAAGTAAGTGATGAATCACTAAATTCTACTCCTGAAACTAATATTACACTATATGTTAACTAACTGGAATTTAAATAAAAACTTGAAACAAACAAAACCAAAACCAAAACCAAAAAAATTTCTGTGTGTCTGTAAGTCTGCATGTTTGTACTTGAGAAAAGATTCTCCCTTTTGTGTAAGTCTGAAATGCTTTCCGACCTATAACATCTCTTAAATGAAAGGAGCTCTGTTTTCATTGATTTGTTGGTATTAATAAATGCTTAAGTAAATAAAACATTCTCAAATTCTCAGAGAATATAGAAATGAAATCTTAATGCTTTAAACGTACAGGATTTTAAGGAAAAACAATTCTTAGATTAACTGCTGGCTCAGAAACATTGTCAGAATCTAAGCTCATAGTTAAATCTTATACTGGCATAAAAATTTTGTGTGTTTTAAGAAATTTTTTTTTTTTTTAAAGATTTTATTTATTTGACAGAGACACAGCGAGAGAGGGAACACAAGCAGGGGGAGTGGGAGAGGGAGAAGCAGGCTTCCTGCGGAGCGGGGAGCCTGATGCGGGGCTTGATCCCAGGACCCTGGGATCATGACCTGAGCCGAAGGCAGACACTTAATGACTGAGCCACCCAGGCGCCCCTGTTTTAAGAAAATTTTAAAGCTATGTGTATTTTTCTTGAGGATAATACACATGTATATCTTATTTACTTATTTATCTTTAACAAATTTGTATTTGCTTTAAGTGAAGAATCAGTTCAGTTACATCTGAACTTCCTAAGCTTTTTATACTGGTTATCTGTTCAAGTAAGCTAACATAAATCATAATAACATAATAACTATAAGTTTTTACATCGGTATTTGTCAGCTTAAACGATTTCCAAGATCTTCAGGTAATTTAAAACCTTGAATTATTAAATTGAGTTTATTAATTAATAATCCTAAATATCAATACTTTCTTAGTAAAACTGAATAATAAAACATTGATCCTGAAGCATAGATTTAAATTTATATACTTTCTCTTCTTATTTTTATATGCTACAGTGTTTTTTTCTTTTAAAGTCATGTTAATGAACGTGTTCATTTTTACCACTTTAAAAGAGGTGTAAAGAAGGGTATATGCCTATAGAAAGTTGTGTTAAGTGCATTTTTAAGCTTTGCTAACCTGCTAAAACACTTGATTATGGCACAGTTCTGAGCTTTCTGCCTCCTACTTCTCTGTGTGTTAGAAGTTAGCTACTCTGATGAAAAGTAATTCATGTGGGTGGTTTAAAGCATTCACAGAACAATAATGACAAAGAAATAAAACCATGCATGCGAGATAATAAAAAGAATTTTAATTTTTCAGGGGTAAATAGTTTTGTCCTATGGTATAGATAAAGATTGTCTCAGAATATGTAAGAGTATAATGAAAGGCAAAACTTGAGGAAGTATAGCAAGTTATAAAAGGTATGAGAAGAACAGATATTATTTGCCTTGATTTATAAAACTTTATATTAGTTTTCTAATACTGCTGTAAGAAATTATCACAAACCTGTAACTTAAAACACCCCAAATTTATTATCTTACATTATTGGAAGTCAGACTTCCAAATTGGGTCTCACTTGGCTAAAATAAAGATGTCAACAGGGCAGCATGCCTACTGGGACTCTAGGGAAAATTTTGCTAACTTGTATTTCTCAGTTTCTAAAGGCTATGTCCCTTCCTTGGTTCCTGCGCTTTTGCAGGCAGCAATCATATCACTCTGACCTCTGATTCTGTAGTCAGATCTCCACAGCCTGGAAACTCACTGGTGTCAGGGTATAAGCTAGAGTATTCACAGGGCTCATTTTATTTGTTGTTCCTTGCTCAGGGATCCATGCTGAGCTTCCAGTTGTTCAAATTCTAAAAGCTATTTTTGGAAAAATTCTGATCTTTTCATTGTTTCACGTGAGAGAGTAAGTCGAATCATTGTTGCTCCATCTTGGTCCAGTGAAAGTCCTGGAATACTGTTGGTAATATTTTATAAAGAAGCGACTTTTTCTAATACAAATTGTTATTTTTCTTTGTTTTAAGAAAATACAAAAAGTATTATATTTTCTCATAGAAGGTTTAATTTCTTTTACAAGATGGAACTGCATTTAAAATTCTTTAAGAAAAAATCTTCCTTTTATTTGTTTCTATAGTGTTCATGGAAAGCCAATTACAAATCATTGAAAAATTTGAGGGGTTGACTCCAGTTGTACAATTCTCAGAGAGTTGATATTTGTGGCTATACATTTAGAATATATCTGAAACACAAAAATGTTAAAATTTAAAGTGTGTTTAATGTCAGAGAGCTAAGGGAGTAAAAAATAGTGAATATGTATGTCACCAATCTGTGTGTTTTAAAGCATTTCAAAACATTTAATACCAGAGCCCAGATAATATATTACTCATATCTGTATTACAAAAAGTGATCATATCATAGAGGTAGCACACACTGTGAGATTTGGTAGTTGCCATGGTAACTATATTTTTTTTTTCCTGAACAGAAGAATAAATAGCTACACACATTCCTTGTAATTTATTAAGCTGGTAATTTACAGTAGCTTTAGAGATAGTGTGCCTTCTCATTTTTTTAAATCCAAATTGGAATATACCCATTTTCATTCTTTTGAGTCTAATGAAACAAAAAAGTTATTTGCTTTGTAAAAAAAAAAAAAAAAAGCTATCTCTGACTCCTAATTTAGTAGACCTGTGTTTCTTTAAACTGAGATGAACTATTCTAAGTTAATTTCTGGGATTTTTACTATCCTCTCAAAAATCAAAAACTTTTTTTTTTTTTTTTTGCTGAGTCTTTTTACTTATAATGATAATCAATTATTTGCATAAAACTCTGTCCTCTGTCTTACCAGAGTATAATTGGATAAATTACTAGTGCAACCAAGGTTATACTTGGAGTGTCACATATGAGAAAAATCTCATTTAATCAGGTTTGACAAGCCCATATTAAGAAATAGGGATCAACTTCATTTCAGAGCCAAATTCTATAATATCCTCCCAAGAAATCTGACTTCTTACCTGGATTATAAAGTCTTATTCTCACAGTTTTAGAATTCACAGGTAAATTTCATGGTAAGAAATTCAATATCTAATAATCTCGGGACCCTAATACATCTTAGAGAATCTCAATTCAAGACAAATTTACCCAAATATATTGATATAACAGTTGATGTCTAATGGAGAGTGTGTATTGGGCTTGGCTCCTTAGCCTCAGGAGTAAAGAGTAAGTCATATAATTTTGAGAGTCAATCTATGATTCCTTGTGAAACTTTATAGACAGAATTTAATTATTTGGCATTATTAGTTGCTCAAACTAGTCAAGTCTGATCTGCAGAACAACTCAGGAGCCTTAATGAGTTAAATAACACTCTTGCTTTACCTATGCAAATAATCAGGCCAAATTTAATAAGATCAGCTTTTTGTGAACAAGAATAATCTTTGGAGATTCTAACCATGACCAGGAGAGACTGTCAAAGCAAAATATCCACAACTTTAATATAGGTAAAAGAGATTACTAGACATTCTTTTAGTGCACTGCTGGGTTTATTTATGGTGATTTTCAACCCTCTAGGGGCAGTGGTTAACTTATGGAATTTTGCCTGGTATAGATGTAAATAATTTCTGTCCAGTAGAAAAGATAACATTAAATATTATGGCATATGGATTTGTTGGACATTAGCCAGTGTTGCATTTTACCCAGCAATCTATCAAATTTCATATCTATATTATCTATTTCTATCTGGATATTTAATGCCCTTTAACCTGCTTATAACATGTTACTGCTCCCACTATTAAATAATAAGTTAAATATCAACTTTGAAAAATGCTTATTTTATATTTCTTTGAGGGTCATGGTTTTTAACTTTTTGAAAATGACACATTAGAAAATTCTATTAGAAAGCTTCTATTATTCTTCTGTATTGAAAAATGAATACACTTATGTATTGTTAGGCTTTGTAACTATCTTAAGGTCACATATTTATGATTAGATAGAGTAGGGTTTGAATACAAGCATCTGGTTCTATAGGATATATTCTTATTCAGGATTCTATATAAGTAAAGTCACGTATAACAATAGATCCCATTTCATAATGTCTCCTTAATGAAAACACTGGGATCAAAACAAGCATGTTCATAAAATTTCCCCACATCTAAATGATTATAATATTCTATACCCTCAACAGAATGTTTTAAGCTTAGCTTCTAATACGATTCTGAAAGCTATTTGCAAGAGAATTTATAAAAGCATAAAGCACATTTGATGATTAAGTCTGGTACTTGACCTCAAACAATACTCTTTATATTTATATATTTTTGACTATAAGGTCCTCTTCAAAGAACGTGTATTACTTTTAATAAACAATTTAATAAAGATTATCAATTGGACTGAACACATGTCTTTCTGCTACAACCAATAGGATTTGAGCATTTTTATTATCTTAAATCAGCACACATCTTATGTAGACAATCAATATTAACTATATCAAGCATAAAATTTCATATCTGGCAGACTTTGAATGAGGAATCATAATTTAATTATCAAATAAATAAAACATTTACCTACTTAAGATACATTATACCCTAAAATCAGCACAGTGGTCTCATGAAAATATAATCATAATATATTTAAAATCAGACATTATAAATTTCTTCAAAGAAAAACCTCATTAACTAACACATTCCATTTAATGAAATTAATATTTATTAAGCCATTATATGTTGTATTTTTCATTAAACATGGGATTTAACGCTGATATTTAAAACTAAGTTCAGTAACAAAGCTACATAAAATTCAAATAAATATATCTATGCATACTCCTTTATTTATGGTCTTCTGCATGAGACTACAACTATGAACCCTTGATTTTACATTTATTTTTTTAAAAAGCTAATTGCCTTTTCTTCTAGATGAATTGGTGGAATTTTGGAACTCTGACAGCACCCACATAACCCACATTGCTAAAATAGTGAACACATATTACATTGATTTGCTGAATGTACTTTGAAGTAACAGTAACTTCTGAATGGCCTCTGCAGTGTATTTTCTTATTTGAAGTGAATGGGATATAGACTGTTCTTGTACTATATCACAAGAATTAGTTTCTTGGGATTAGCATAATGCAATTCTCTGAATCCTCCTTTCCACTTTACTGTTTCTATGTGCCTGTTTGTTTATAAGAAAGCACTATCATTCACTCCAATTCATTAAAGAAATGCCTAAGCAGCATAGTTCTGTATAGTTTTGAGCACCACTTTAAAAATTGTGCATGAGAAAACTGGATCTGTGCAATTTTTTATTCAGCTTTAACACTTTATGTTGAGACATATGCCAGATTTATTTCAGGGCTGATTTTGCCAAAATATGATCAAACTGCCATAAAAGTGTATAAAAGCAGCTACACTTTTTATTAAATAGGTTCATTTTGATATGAATATTGTTTGTTATGGGCTAACAGGGAAGATATTTTGCTATTTCTATTATGGAAAAATTATATCCAACTTCTATCTAGCATTTCATTGCAAAATATAGCTCAAAATGGAAATAGATGGTGCCAGCTGGAGTGCACACTATGCCTTACCTGAATATTTTGATCATTTTGGACAATAAGGGACCGAAGTGCAATGTATTGTTCTGAATAATCAGAACATCACTTTGCATTGATCAATTATCTGGAACATCTTTAACATTCACTGTTTTATGCAGCGTTTATCTTTGATCATGTATCTGTCATTTAATCTGTTTTATTGTCTATCAAGCTTTCTACACATAGCCTAATCTTGCATTAAACTATCTAAATCAGATTTTAAAACTGTCCAAATATCTGTAGAGTCTGTGTCTAAAGCTACACATATTTTCAGATGAAAGGCCCTTTAAATTCAGTTGGTAGACTGTCAGTGGACTCAAGCCAGCTACTTCAAAAAGAAGTGGAGAATTTGAAAAAAAATCTTTGAATTAGGTTCAAATGAGGATAATGTTACAATGTTACTTGCTAGCCTTTTTTTTCCCCAATATCTCTGTTGATTGCTAACCAAGAGTCTTAAATAAAAATTCAGCTTTAAACCAATCAGAGATGACTTAATTTTTGTCTCTCCTTACCTCTGATTTAAAATATTCTGTCTGGATTTGTTATTTCTTTCATGATCTTCTGCTGACCTTGAGTGACTAATTCCAATATTAGCTCATCTGTATCACAGGTTGATTACATGAGTGTGTATGTTTGAGCATATACATGCATTTGTGTTTGCTAGAGCTTTTCCTCTAGAAACATTCATCACGTGTATTATATGAAAAAAATGTATAACATTGGGCCTATGTTCAATAAACTCACCATCAAGAATGAAAAGGGTTTATGTGTATGTGGTATGTGATATGAATATACACACATAATTGCGAAGAACGCAGCTATGAATAAAGGTTATAACATGCTGATATAAACTAATCTATTCAAAAAAAAATCATTAACACCTATTCTCTGGCAGGCATTGTTTTAAGCACAGGAGCTAGAAAGATAGACAATTATGAAAACACAGAAGAGGCTTTTACTCTGGATTAAAGAAATTTATAGAGATGTTACATGGCAAATGACATATTAATCCATCCTGGAAGATAAAGTAGGATTTTTCTGGAAAATAAAATAGTAGGATGAAGGTTCTTACAGGCAGATGGAAAAATAGAAGACAAAATGATAAAAAAGGGATAAAACCCTGGATTTTCATAGATTACATGAATGATAAGAGTTGTAAACTAATGGTGTAATTATTGCAAAAACAATGTTTTAAAAGAAACATATGAAGCCAGAGGATTTTGAAACCATCTTTCTGATCTTTTAACCCAGGAATTATACAATGGAGGCTGCGGGACTAGAGAAACTCAGATTTAAGTAGAGAGAGGAAAGAGAGGACTTACTTCAAAGGCTAACTATTGATCAAGGAATAGAACTAGATGGAGAAAAATGTTGTGGAAAGCTAATATATGTTTAAAAGAGATATAATAAGATTTCCTACAGGAAAGGAGGCTAAACAATTCAGAGAAATAAAAAATATTCAACATCAGTAAAAGTAATTAAATAATTAAATATTACTTCACCATTATATTTTCAAAATTCTGGTATATATATGTGGTGAAATATTTCAAACTATATTACAAAGGTCTAGTAATCAATGCAGTATGGTATTTGCATAAAAACAGACACATAAATCAATGGAACAGAATAGAGAGCCCAGAAATTAACCCATGCAAATATGCTCAATTAGTTTACGACAGAAGAGCCAAGAATATACAATCGGGAAAAGACAGTCTCTTTGATAAGCAGTGTTGGTAAAACTAGACAGCCACATGAGAAAGAGTGAAACTGGACCACTGCCTTACAAGAGAATCTTAGAAAAATTAGCTCAAAATGGGTTAAAACCTCAAATGTAAGACCTGAAACCATAAAACTTGTAGAAGAAAACATAGGTGTTAGCTTCTTGGCATCAGTCTTGGCAACAGATTTTTTTTGGATTTGATGCCAAAAGCAAAGGCAACAAAAGCAAAAATAAACAAGTGGGACTAAATCAAACTAAAAAGATTCTTGACAGCAAAAGAAACCATTAACAAAATGAAAAAGCAACCTGCTGAATGGGAGAAAATATTTGCAAATCGTATACATGATAAGGGGTTTATATCAAAAATATATAAAGAGCTCCTACAACCCAACAACAAAAAAGCAAACAATTGGATTAAAAAATAGGCAGAGGACCTGAATCAACATTTTTCCAAAGAAGACATACAGATGGACAACAAGGACATGAAAAGATGCTCAACATCAGTAATCGTTAGGAAAATGCAAATCTAATGCACAATGATGTATCACCTCACACTTGTTAGAATGGCTTTCATCAAAAAGACAAGAAATAACAGCTGCTGGCAAAGATGTGGAGAAAAGGGAATCTTTGTACACTGTTGGAATGTAAACTGGTGCAGCCGCTATGGAAAACAGCATGGAGGTTCCTCAAAATTTTAAAAATAGAACCACCATATGATCCAACAATTCCATTTCTGGGTATTTACCCCCCAAAACCAAAAACACTAACTTGAAAAGATATATGCACCCCCATGTTCATTGCAACATTATTTACAATAGCTGAGATATGGGAACAACCTATGTCCACTGATGGTTGAATGGATAAAGAAATTGTGAGATGAGATAGATATAGATAGATATAGATATAGATATAGATATAGATAGATATAGATATTATTCAGCCATAAAAAAGAATGAAATCTTGCCATTTGGAAAACATGAATGGACCTGGAGGGCATTACACTAAGTGAGATAAGTCAGACGGAGAGAAAAACACATGGCCTCACTTACGTGTGGAATCTAAAACAACAACCACAACAAAAGCAAGCTCATCCATACAGAATACAGAGAACAGTTTGGTTGTCAACAAAGGCAGGGGGTCAGGGGTGGGTAAAATTGGTGAAGAGAGTCAAAAGATACAAACTTATAATTATAAAATAAATAAGTCGTGAGAATGTACTATACAGCATGGTGATTATAGTTAATAATACTGTATTATTATGTATTTGAAAGTCTCTAAGAGAGTAAATCTCAAAAATTTTCCTCACAAGAAAATAATTTCTGTAGCTATGTGGTGATGGATGTTAACTAGACATTGTGATGATCATCTTGCAATGTACACAAATATCAAATCATTATGTTACATACCAAAAACTAATATGATGTTGTATGTTAATTATACCTCAATAAAAAAGTGTAGTGAATACACTTTAATGCTTCTTTTTGGAAGGCAACTCAGACATAAATATTTTAACATGTTCATATTCTTTATGCCACTAATTGTAGTTGCATGAAAATAATTTTAAAAGGTAATCAGACTCAACCAAATATTTATGCAGTGATTTTTATTCAGCTTTATTTACCTTACTAAGAAAGTGACAAATAAAAAATTAAATATACTAAATACATGATAATATTTAGTTAAATATGGTATAACCACATGTAGAATAAACTATTATACAAAAATTAAAACTATTTTTATAATATTTTATCTTACATATAATAAAATGTGAAATGCAAAAAAGTAGGATACAAAATTTTAAATACAGCATTATCTTAAGTACATAAATATGTATTTGTTACACACACATGTTGACAATAATTATTTATTGGTAATAAGATTTTGGTAATTTTCATTTTTTAAAATTTTTATGTGCTTCCTTAATTTTCCACATGGGATATATACTATTTCTAAAGAAACAATCTTTTTTTTTCCCCATGTCTGTGCCTGCTCGCCAGCCTCCTCTACAAACTATCATTTTTAAGATGAACAAAGAAGAAAACGTCTGACAGTATTGTGGCAGTGGAATTTTTGCTTTTTATAACAAGTGAAGCAGGATATTGGAAAGTAAATAGGGACAAGAGCTAACTCCTGCAACGGAGGAGAGGATCCAATGGTGGGAGAGAGGGATATGCCTACACCTCTAATTATAATGCAGGGGGAGCAAAGGGAATATCTTAGTAAATATTACAGGTTTTTAAGGCAGTAAACTGGAGAGCAAATTTACATGTGGTAAACTAAATGTGTGAGATCGTTCATAAGCTCTTACCTCTCTAAGACTTAATCTCATCTGTACAGTGGGAATAATGGTAATGAAGGGAAATCTGATAGAGGATGGTCCCAGATTATTACAACGTGATAGCTATACTGCAGGAATAGTAAGATAAAGTACTTTAGGGACACAGGAGAAGCAATTAATTTGGTCCAAAGAGGCTTAATGAAGAGATTATATTAGTCTGGACCTTTGAAGGTTCAGATGAAAATCAAATCAAAGCAACAAATAAACAATGTTGTAAAAGCATTTGTCAGACTCAGGAAATATTTGGGTCCTTACGGGTGTGCATATGGCAGGAAAAGGTGCAGGCTATGGAAAAGTGGGCTGAACCAGGATATGAAGAGTATGTTATGTTTGGGATTTACTGTGTATTAAATACAGAATTCACTGTATATTTTAAAGCAAATTCTATACTTCCAAAAATATAATTTTGGTAGCTTGAAGGTAGAAAGACTGAAGTGGTGGGAGACTGGAATCATACACCAGGTAGGAGTATATTACAATTGTCCATGCCACAGACAGCTAAACCTTAGACTAAGTCAGTACAAATAAAAATTAAAAAACGAAGGGAACAGTCAGTGTTGGAAATTAAATATAAGTAAAAAAATATTGTCTAAGTATAGGTGGGAAAAGTTGAGCCGTTTGTTTCAAAATATCCAGATGGATGTATCTTACTCGTAGTTTGTGATGAGTGAAGACCTGATCTTGCTGTCTGCTGAGCTGTTAGGAGAGAACTGAGAATTGAAAAATAAACCACAGGGGGAGGAGCAAGATGGCGGAGTAGGAGACCTGGATTTCGTCTGGTCCCAGGAATTCAGCTGGATAGGGATCAAACCATTCTGAACACCTACGAACTCAACAGGAGATCGAAGAAAATAGCAACAACTCTCTGAACAGAAAAGCGACCACTTTCTGGAAGGTAGGACGTGCGGAGAAGTGAATCCGAGGTGATATTCAGGAGGATAGACGGCAGGGGAGGGGGTCTCCTTTGGCCGCTTCTGGCAAATGATAGAGCCGCGGAGCACAAAATCAGAACTTTTAGAAGTCTGCTCCACTGAGGGACGTCTCTCCAGTGGCTAAGCAGGTGGAACTCTCACTGGGACAGTGTGGTCTCAGGACCCTCAGGGTCACAGAAAGGCCGGGGGTGCCTGAGTGTGGCAGAGCTCCCAGGTATCAGAGTGGGGAAGCCGGCTGCAGAGATGGAGCCGAGGAGTGGGTTCTCAGCTTGGAGTTGCCATAGACCGTGATCCACAGCACAGTCAGGCCACTGCTCTTCCAGCAGGGACCCAACAAGCGGCAGATCCGGGGAGACTCCCCTTGCTGCCCCAGGAGGAGCAGCACAGGAGGCAGGAGTGCACCACAGGGATCTGCTGGGTCTGGAGACTCCACACAGGGTTGTGTGCCAGAGATAGAAACGCTCTGTCACAGGCCGGGTGAGCATGGAGTGCAGCTGGAGACTGGGGAGACGGAAGTGATTGACTGCTTTTCTCTGGGGGCTCCCTGAAGAGTGGGGCCCCGAGTTCTCAGCTCCTCTGGGGTGGAGATTGGGAGGCCGCCATTTTACTGTCGTCCTCCAAAGGTGGACGGAAAGCTTGCAGGGAACAAAAGCTCCCGAGCAAACCCGAGCAGATTACTTAGCAGGGACCTGCAAGGGCGGGGCAATTCCGCCTCCGGCAAAGACATTTGAGAACCACGGCAACAGGCCCCTCCCCCAGAAGATCAGCAAGAACAGCCAGCCAAGACCAAGTTTACCGATCAATGAGAACAAAAGAACCACAGCGCTAGGGGAATACTGCACATAGAATTCATGGCTTTTTTATCATGAGTCTTTAGTCTTTCAAAGTTAATTTTTTTTAATTTTCCTTTTTTTCTTTTTCTTTTTTTTAAATTTTTCTTTTTCCCTTTTTCAACCAACATCTTATCAATTCCTTTTTTAAAAAGTCTTTTTTATTTTTCATTTTTAGAGTCATATTCTATCACGTCATTGTCGTTAACCTTATTTTTGGTATATATATATATATATAAATTGTCCTCTCTTTAAAATTTTGGGATACAGTTTCTTCTAACACACCAAAACATACCCTAAATCTCTAGTGTATTGCTTTGTTCTAGTCTCCTGTCTGATCACATTCTCTCCCTTTTTTTTTTAAATCCTCTTCTTTCTTTTTTCAACCAGCTTCTTATCAATTCCTTTTATAAAATCTTTTATAATTTTCATATTTACAGTCATATTTCATCCCTTCATCATATTTACCCTT
Source organism: Phoca vitulina (assembly GCF_004348235.1). Taxonomy (NCBI): domain Eukaryota; kingdom Metazoa; phylum Chordata; class Mammalia; order Carnivora; family Phocidae; genus Phoca; species Phoca vitulina. The sequence goes on along the minus strand of NW_022589708.1, from coordinate 38,243,453 downwards.
ATTTTTGTACATATAGAAGCTTTCCTTTCTTTAAAATTTTGGGAAGCACTTTCTCTAACAGACCAAAATACATCCAAAATCTAGTGTGTGGCACTGATCTATGCACCAGCCTGATCATATTTGATCATATTCTGTTTTGTTTGTTTGTTTGTTTATCTTTTTCTTTTTCTTTTTCTTTTCTTTCTTCTTTCTTTCCCTTTCTTTGCCCCTGCTTTCAGGTCTCTTCTGATTTGTTTAGTGTATATTTTTCTGGGGTCATTGTTACCCTGTTAGCATTTTGTTCTCTCATTCATCTATTCTCCTATGGACAAAATGACAAGATGGAAAAAATCACCTCAAAAAAAAGAACAAGAGGCAGTACCAACTGCCAGGGACCTAATCAATATGGACATTAGTAAGATGTCGGAACTAGAGTTCAGAATGATGATTTTAAAGATACTAGCTGGGCTTGAAAAAAGCATTGAAGATATTAGAAAAACCCTTTCTGGAGAAATAAAAGAACTAAAATCTAACCAAGTCAAAATCAAAAAGGCTATTAATGAGGTGCAATAAAAAATGGAGGCTCTAACTGCTAGGATAAATGAGGCAAAAGAGAGAATCAGTGATATAGAAGACCAAATGATGGAAAATAAAGAAGCTGAGAAAAAGAGAGATAAACAACTACTGGATCATGGGGGCAGAATTCGAGAGATAAGTGATACCATAAAACCAGTATTAGAATAATTGGGATCCCAGAAGAAGAAGGAAGAGAGAGAGGGGCTGAAGGTATATTGGAGCAAATTATAGCAGAGAACTTCCCTAATTTGGGGAAGGAAACAGGCATCAAAATCTAGGAGGCACAGAGAACCCCCCTCAAAATCAATAAAAATAGGTCAACACCCCGACATCTAATAGTAAAACTTGAGTCTGAGAGACAAAGGGAAAATCCTGAAAGCAGCTAGGGAGAAGAGATCTGTAACCTACAATGGTAGAAACATTACATTGGCAACAGACCTATCCACAGAGACCTGGCAGGCCAGAAAGGCCTGGCATGATATATTCAGAGGACTAAATGAGAAAACTATGCAGCCAAGAATACTATATCCAGCTAGGCTGTCACTGAAAATAGAAGGAGAGATAAAAAGCTTCCAGGACAAAGAAAAACTAAAGGAATTTGCAAACATGAACCCAGCCCTACAAGAAATATTGAAAGGGGTCCTCTAAGCAAAGAGAGAGCCTAAAAGTAATATAAACCAGAAAGGAACAGAGACAATATAGAGTAACGGCCACCTTACAGGCAATACAGTGGCACTAAATTCATATCTTTCAGTAGTTACCCTGAATGTAAATGGGCTAAATGCCCCAATCAAAAGACACAGGGTGTCAGATTGGATAAAAAAACAAGACCCATCAATATGCTGTCTGCAAGAGACTCATTTTAGACCTAAAGACACCCCCAGATTGAAAGTGAGTGGGTGGAAAACCATTTACCATGCTAATGGACACCAAAAGAAAGCTGGGATGGCAATCCTTATATCAGACAAATTAGATTTTAAACCAAAGACTATAATAAGAGATGAGGAAGGACACTATATCATACTTAAAGGGTCTATCCAAAAAGAAGAGCTAACAATTGTAAATATCTATGCCCCTAACATGGGAACAGCCAATTATATAAGTCAATTAATAATAAAATAAAAGAAACACATCGACAACAATACAATAATAGTGGGGGACTTTAACACCCCCCTCACTGAAATGGACAGATCATCTAAGCAAAAGATCAACAAGGAAATAAAGACTTTAAATGACACACTGGATCAAATGGACTTCACAGATATATTCAGAACATTCCACCCCAAAGCAACAGAATACACATTCTTCTCTAGTGCCCATGGAACATTCTCCAGAATAGATCACGTCCTAGGTCACAAACGAGGTCTCAGCTGGTACCAAAAGACTGGGATCATTCCCTCCATATTTTCAGACCACAATGCTTTGAAACTAGAACTCAATCACAAGAGGAAAGTCAGAAAGAACTCAAATACATGGAGGCTAAAGAGCATCCTACTAAAGAATGAATGGGTCAACCAGGAAATTAAAGAATTTTAAAAATTCATGGGAACAAATGAAAATGAAAACACAACTGTTCAAAATCTTTGGGATGCAGCAAAGGCAGTTCTAAGAGGAAAATATATAGCAATACAAGCCTTTCTCAAGAAACAAGAAAGGTCTCAAATATACAACCTAGCCCTAATCCTAAAGGAGCTAGAGAAAGAACAGCAAATAAAGCCTAAACCCAGCAGGAGAAGAGAAATAATAAAGATCAGAGCAGAAATCAATGAAATAGAAACCAAAAGAACAGTAGAATGATCAACAAAACTAGGAGCTGGTTGTTTGAGAGAATTAACAAGATTGATAAACCCCTGGCCAGACTTATCAAAAAGAAAAGAGAAGTGACCCAAATAAATAAAATCATGAATGAAAGAGGAAAAATCACAACCAACACCAAAGAAATACAAACAATTATAAGAACATATTATGAGCAACTATATGCAAGCAAATTAGATAATCTGGAAGAAATGGATGCATTCCTAGAGATGCATCAACTACCAAAACTGAACCAGGAAGAAATAGAAAACCTGAACAGACCTATAACCACTAAAGAAATTGAAGTAGTAATCAAAAATCTCCCAACAAACAAAAGCCCAGGGCCAGATGGCTTCCCAGGGGAATTCTACCAAACATTTAAAGAAAAATTAATACCTATTCTTCTGAAACTGTTCCAAAAAACAGAAATGGAAGGAAAACTTCCAAACTCGTTTTATGAGGCCACCATTACCTTGATCCCCAAACCAGACAAAGACCCCAACAAAAAGGAGAATTACAGACCAATATCCCTGATGAACGTGGATGCAAAAATTCTCACCAAAATACTAGCCAATAGGATCCAACAGTACATTAAAAGGATTATTCACTAGGACCAAGTAGGGGTTTATCCCTGGGCTGCAAGGTTGGTTCAACATCCACAAATCAATCAATGTGATGCAATACATTAATAAAAGAAAGAACAAGGACCATATGATCCTCTCAATAGATGCAGAAAAAGCATTTGACAAAGTACAGCATCCTTTCTTGATCAAAACTCCAGAGTATAGTGATAGAGGGTAAATACCTCAATATCATAAAAGGCATCTGTGAAAAACCCACAGCAAATATCATTCTCCATGGGGAAAAACTGAGAGCTTTCCCCCTAAGGTCAGGAACATGGCAGGGATTTCCACTATCACCACTGCTATTCAACATAGTATTAGAAGTCCTAGCCATAGCAATCAGACAACAAAAAGAAATAAAAGGCATCCAAATTGGCAAAGAAGAAGTCAAACTCTCACTCTTTGCAGATGATATGATACTTTATGTGGAAAACCCAAAAGACTCCACCCTAAAACTGCTAGAACTCATACAGGAATTCAGTAAAGTGGCAGGATATAAAACCAATGCACAGAAATCAGTGGCATTCCTATACACCAACAAGAAGACAGAAGAAAGAGAAATTAAGGAGTCAATCCCATTTACAATTGCACCCAAAACCATAAGATACCTAGGAATAAATCTAACCAAAGTGGCAAAGAATCTGTACTCAGAAAAGTATAAAATAATCATGAAAGAAATTGAGGAAGACACAAAGAAATGGAAAAACGTTCCATGCTCATGGATTGGAAGAACAAATATTGTGAAGAGGTAAAGGCTACCTAGAGCAATCTACACATTTAATGCAATCCCTATCAAAATACCATCAACTTTTTTCAAAGAAATGGAACAAATAATCCTAAAATTTGTATGGAACCAGAAAAGACCCCGAATAGCCAGAGGAATGTTTAAAAAGAAAAGAAAAGCTGGTGGCATCACAATTCCGGACTTCAAGCTCTATTACAAAGCTGTCATCATCAAGACGGTATAGTACTGGCACAAAAACAGACACATAGATCAATGCAACAGAATAGAGAGTCCAGAAATGGACCCTCAACTCTATGGTCAACTAATCTTTGACAAAGCAGGAAAGAATGTCCAATGGAAAACTTCTGTTTTGACAGAAGTTTGACAGTCTGTTCAACAAATGGTGTTGGGAAAATTGGACAGCCACATGCAGAAGAATGAAACTGGACCATTTCCTTACACCACATACAAAAATAGACTCAAAATGAATGAAAGACCTAAATGTGAGACAGGATTACATCAAAATCCTAGAGGAGAACACAGGCAGCAACCTCTTCAACCTCAGCTGCAGCAACTTCTTCCTAGAAACATTGCCAAACGCAAGGGAAGCAAGGGCAAAAATGAACTACTGGGACTTCATCAAGATAAAAAGTTTTTGCACAGCAAATGAAACGGTCAACAAAACCAAAAGACGACTGACAGAATGGGAGAAGATATTTGCAAATGACATATCAGATAAAGGGCTTGTATCCAAAATCTATAAAGAACTCATCAAACTCAACAGCCAAAGAACAAATGATCCAATCAAGAAATGGGCAGAAGACATGAACGGACATTTTTCCAAAGAAGACATCCAAATGGCCAACAGACACATGAAAAAGTGCTCAACATCGCTCGGCATCAGGGAAATCCAAATCAAAACCTCAATGAGATACCACCTCACACCAGTCAGAATGGCTACAATTAAAATGTCAGGATATGACAGATGTTGGCGGGGATGCGGAGAAAGGGGAACTCTCCTACACTGGTGGGAATGCAAGCTGGTGCAGCCACTCTGGAAAACAGTATGGAGGTTCCTCAAAAAGTTGAAAATAGAGCTACCCTATGACCCACCAATTACACTACTGTGTATTTATCCCAAAGATAGAAATGTAGTGATCCGAACGGGTATGTGCACCCCAATGTTTATAGCAGCAATGTCCACAATGGCCAAACTGTGGAAAGAGCCAAGATGTCCACCCCGAGGTTTATAGCAACAAGACCACAATATGTCCAAACTACGGAAAGAGTCAAGATGTCCATCGACAGATGAATGGATAAAGAAGATGTGATATATATATATATATATATACACACACACACACACACACACACACACACACACATATATATATATATATATATATATATATATACACACACAAGGGAATATTATGCAGCCATCAAAAAGAATGAAATCTTCCCATTTGCAACGATGTGGATAAACTAGAGGATATTATGCTGAGTGAAATAAGTCAATCAGAGAATGACATGTATCATATGATCTCACTGATATGAGGAATTCTTAATCTCAGGAAACAAACTGAGGGTTGCTGGAGTGGTGGGGGGTGGGAGGGATGGGGTGGCTGGGTAATAGACATTGGGGGGTATGTGCTATGGTGAGCACTGTGAATTGTGTAAGACTGTTGAATCACCTGTACCTCTGAAACAAATAACACATTATATGTTAAAAAAAAAAAAAGAAGATAGCAGGAAGGGAAAAATGAAGGGGGGGGGAATCGGAGGGGGAGATGAACCATGAAAGACTATGGACTCTGAGAAACAAACTGAGGGTTCTAGATGGGAGAGGGGTGGGAGGATGGGTTAGCCTGGTGATGGGTATTAAGGAGGGCACATACTGAATGGAGCACTGGGTGTTATACGCAAACAATGAATCATGGAACACTACATCAAAAACTAATGATGTAATGCATGGTGATTAACATAACATAATAAAATAAAAAAAAGAAAAAGAAAACACAACTTGTATAATACACCATGCCTTTCAAAATCATAAACCTAGTCAAACCAAAGCCACAATGTTCTCCATAAAATACCTAAACTTGATTTAGAAACAAACAAACAAACAAACAAAAAAAACCCAACAGTTTATTCAGAGTCATAAAGTCCAGGTTGATCACAGACAAATTGATCTGAAATTTACTGTGCAGAAGTTCATGTGTTCTGAGAGACTGAATATAAGCATGGAATTTCATGTGTTCTGAGAGACTGAATATAAACATGGACAACGACCAGGCCTTAAAGGACAACAGAGCTCTAACTCAGAGCTTCTGCAGCAACCAGACCAGAACAGTCAGTGACTGCCAGCTTCCCGAAGTTTTGTCCCTCTTTCCAACTCAGGACCAACCGGAAAAAAACAAATGTGCTTCTCAAACCAATCACATAGAATGTCCCACGTCTCGTTACACTTCCTCCCGCATCTTGAAGCAAACATATTCCAGTCAGAGGATATTTGAAGCTTTCTCTTTTCCCCACTATAAAAACAAATACTTCCCCGTTCCATTCCTACCTGTCTATGAGTCTCTTTGAAACTCAAGTGATTGTGGCTGACTCCCTTGCTATATAACGAGCTCTGAATAAATAATCTCTGTTCTTATTTGGGTTGCCTTTGCTTATTACTACAGTTTTAAAGGTAAGATTACTGACTTCTACAGTTTACAAAATCTGAACCATCCTTTTGAAGACTCTCCTATGCTTACTTAACTCCTGCACAAAACCAAAGTGCCATTTCTACCTCACTCCCTATTAAAGAGGGTCCACAGCTATCAAATTAAGTAATCTCCCTTGTTATAGCAAGTAGTAAATTGTTGTTGACGACAGCTGTGTTCCTGATGGTCTTGGCTGATGGGCATCTACAGGTGAATTATAGGTATGGAACAAAATATAGATATTGGGTAAAAAAAAATAGAGCGGAAGAAGTCAAATGTAGAGATCACTTTAGAAAGTAAAAATAAGGGCGCCTGGGTGGCTCAGTTGGTTAGGCGACTGCCTTCGGCTCAGGTCATGATCCTGGAGTCCCGGGATCGAGTCCCGCATCGGGCTCCCTGCTCGGCGGGGAGTCTGCTTCTCCCTCTGACCCTCCTCCCTCTCATGCTCTCTGTCTCTCATTCTCTCTCTCAAATAAACAAATAAAATCTTAAAAAAAAAAAAAAAAAAAAGTAAAAATAATGAGCATTTCTTGAGTGTTTGACATGTGTTAGATACTCTAAAATATTCTCCTTATATATTATCTCATTTACTCACCCAAATTAATCAATGAATGGGTCTCACTAACCCCATTTTATTTATTTTTATTTTTTTTAAAGATTTTATTTATTTGAGAGAGAGAGAGTGAGAGAACAAGTGGGTGGAGGGGCAGAGGGAGAAGGAGACTCCCTGTGGAGCAGGGAGCCCGATGTGGGGACTCGATCCTGGGACCCTGGAATCATGACCTAAGCCGAAGACAGATACTTAACCAACTGAGCCACCCAGGAACCCTAACACCATTTTACATATGAGAAAAATGAGAATCTGAAAAGTTAAAGGACTAAAAAAGTATGCACAAATAATAATACAAGTGGTTTTTGCAGAGGCTGACTCCAAAGAATTTAGTTGTAAGACTAAAACATTCAGGAAGTCAAAATAGAATGAAATCTGAAAAGATCACTTTCAATTCAGCTCTAGATCATTAGTAAATTTGGTGAGAGCAGTTTCAGGATTGTGGTGGTGGCCGAAGCCAGACTGCTGTTGAGGACCTAAAGGAGACAAGAAAGTAGGGGCAATGGATACTGACTAATTTCTCAAGAAATCTGGTTGGATAGTATCTTGAGGAGAGGCATGAATATGGGTAGTCATTTCCAGATGAGAGATGATCAGAAACAAAAAAATGGAACCAGTCAAAGTGGAGTAACTGAAGATACTCTTTAATAAAAAATGAGAGTGTTTAATAGAGTTACACTTTGGAAATCCAAGGGAATAGGAAGGAGTCAATGATTAATAACAGAGTTTAATGTTTAGTCTTGTTAAACAGGGGCAAAACTCAGTTGTCTGAGACTAAATTTGATTTTGGGAAATGGTCAAAGTACCAGCAGTTAAGTCCAGTGAATATATCTGATGATTGTGGTAAATATTATCATTTGAAGTTCAAATTAAGATTTGATAATATTATGATGTGTATTATCTTAAGACATTTTTGACTTTCAGAAATCAAAAGTAATTTCAGTATTTTCAGGATTAGAGAAGCACTATGTATTGTTTCCTAACAAGCCAACAATTAATGTTGTTATATAAACTTTAATATATTCTATATATAGTTTATACTGTGAATTTAAGGAAACACATATGTATTTCAGTGAAGTTGAAGCTTCAGAAATATTCATACAAGAGGATAAGTAATGAAATATATATAAATATATATTTATCTTGTCTGTATATATACATATATATGTTCAAACAAGACTTATACAAGTGTACATGTACATAGTCATGACAGAAAATTCTGCTTTTCATTCATCTTTGTGAAGAATTGTAAACACTGCAATAACCATACTCAAACCTTGAAATTTTAATACTTAATTTATTTTTATGAAAGAACATGAGCAAACGTAAATTCTAATATGATCAATGCCCTTACTTCAACTTACAAATCTATAGTGTATAAAGACTGATAGGCTCTGACAAACTGAGATCCATACCATTTCTAGATGATCTAGGGGATCATTTTCCTTTTGATATAGACATAAAAATTTCTGCTTCAAGTTTTCTTGGTTAGAAGGAAGCTTGGGTTTTAATCTTTTTGACATTCTTCACAACATCCCTTGTCTTCATCAGAAAGAAACATTTATTGAATTTCTAGGATGTGTTAAATTTTGGTAAAGATAATAAGAATCTGAAAAAGAAAGTCACCTTTAAAACAACAACAACAAAAACAAAACAACAGGGAAACATTTCATTTTTTTATGGCCCAAACCTGGTTCTGTTTATACATTCATTGTGTGTATTTATTGTAGAACTAAAAAAGCTTACTGGTGAGTCGGAGTTTCTCCTCTCATCTTATTGATTGTAAGAAAAACTTAAAATGACTACTAGGCTGCCAAAAAATCTTTATTGTTAATGATAATTTGTTAGCATAATAAACTACAAATATTGCAAGCTCCAATTTCCAGAATAAGCATAAAAGACAATTAAATTAAAAAAGCAACTAAATAGATATACTGCACTGATAATTGGAGAAAACATTGTGCTTGAAATGTATTCACTTTAGAATAGAATATAATCTTACAAAGTTACACTGTTTCATTTTCAAAGGGACTGATTTTAATGGAGCATTGTGTATCATAAAACAACCTTGGGATGTACTCCTCTTGTCATTCTAAAGTGCCTGATGCATGCTCTAGTCAAAATAACAACTATCCACAGATATTGCCATAGGCCATTTACTCTGTTAAAGAGTTTGATCTCCTTCAAGAGTTTCACATTTCACTCTTATTAACACCCGTTTTTTTCTGTCAATCTCTTTGTGCCTAGTTATAAGCCAGAGTGTGATTTGGGAAAAAAGACAACCATAAGTGGCAACAATAAAACTTGCTTTGTGTGAGTTAACCAAGCTGAAACAACAAACATCATCAAATCACTGTCCAAAGTGTTTTTAGCCAAAATCAGCAAGCACCACATTTGTTACGAGATTTATTTTCATTTATTATTACAAAATATATTCTTTATGTTAATTCTCTTTCTCAAAAGCTACCATATGATTTTCAAGTAAATTTAATCTTTGTAGATGATGATGATCTTTTGATTTAAGCTTTGTAGATGATGACGATTTTCTGAGATTAATATACTTGGAGGTGGAATACAAATTACATTAGGCATTACTGATAGTTCTCACATATAAGCTCAAAAAAAATGCTTGGAGAGCTACCAAACTGTATTTAAATTTGAAGGTTGTTTGTTCTCTGTCATCATCCTTGCCACCTCTCACCTTTAGGTAGGGACATATTATGGCAACACTAAATAATGTATCCAGGAATGATTGTAACTGAAATGCAAGCTTCTAGGAAGATAGGGAATATTTTTCCTTGTTGATACATACAATATCTCTAGAAAAGCATCAAGCTTCCTCCCCAAAATATTAAATCCACAAAGTAAGGAAATTTCTTATATTTCAACATAGTTGATTTTTATTACAATTTTCATTTATGAAGAGAAGATTTAGAGCAGAAAACATAAAAACGTTTAGGAAAGTACATCAAAATATATTGTGCATTAATAATCCTAGAAATAATCAATACAGTATTTATAAATCTATTTTATGATTCAGACCGGAAACCTTAAGCAATATTCTCAGACTCACACAGCAATCTCACATGGGTGAAAGAGACAGGAAAAATGTAGCAAATATTCTATTTCTCTTTGTCCTTCTTTCCATTCATTTCTTACCTCCTATACCAACTGATTCTGGTCTCAGGAATGAAAATTTGAGTTAATATTATTGCATTTTTTTAGCCACGTTATAGGATTTTGTGTGCTCAATATCCTGAAACCAAACTACTATTTCATGAGAAAAATGTGTTTTGAGTTGTGAACAATATGCAAACACTTATTGGTTACAATTCATAGGTAAGGGTATATGCTCTGATTAAAAGATGGATCCAATATAAAATGTTCAATATGGGAAATCAAATAACCCTGAAAATTGCATCATTTGAGAGTGAGTCATCAGCAGGTATGTTTCACAGGGAGTGGATTTTAAGCCTTTGAGCTATAACTTGTTTTATGGCAAGTTGTTAATAGTGTAAGCACATCAGAGACAATATGATGTTATTACGAATAAAATCTTGGCAGATCCTCAGCATTCAAATTTCCTGTTTAGAAGTTGGTAAGGAAGATATTTTTCTTCCATGTTTTTTAAAGAAAAAGAAGATATAACCACTTATACAGAAAGAGAAAGAATGCTGAAATGGAGGAATATGGATAATGCTTGCTGAGATAGAGCAAGGCTAATCTAGTTTATTTTCAAACAATATCTTTTGACTATAATTTGCAATTTTATCTAAGATAAATTAAATTCGTCCTTACAAATATTTAGTTGGGCTATAGAAGTATGTCTTAAATCCTACAAAACCCAGCACAAATGTAAGTTTAATGCAGATATTTAATTTTTGAAACATATGTGTTGTCTGATTGTTACCAAAAGTATAATTTATAAAACATAAATTCTGGGGCACCTGGCCGGCTCAGTCGGTGGAGCATGTGACTCTTGATCTCCAGGTCATGAGTTTGAGCCCCATGTTGGGTGTAGAGATTACTTAAAAATAAAATCTTAAAAAAATAAATTCTTTCACATTAAACTGTTTAAGATTTCACTGGATAAATTCCCCTTAATGTTTCTGTGCATATTTCTAGTAACTTTTAGAAATAAAGTTAAAAATTAAGAAATGTGATTATTAATTGATAAAATATGAATTACAGTTTACACTGTATAAAGCTACTGATAATCAAAATAATAACCAAAATTAGAAAATATTTAGTATTCTTTCTCTAACACACGTGCATATGCAATACATCCTCATATACCTACACCTCAAAATCTCAACATATTTATTTTGTAATTTTAACCCTTAGAATTAGGAAGCCTCATAACAAATTTAATTGATTTCAAGACAGTGTAGTAATCATATATGTATTTAAGCCATCCACTAAAATGTTAACATACTGTCACCGATATCACTAATCACCGAATTTTAGAATTACATATTGGACAATAGGTAGGTTTTAATAACAGTAGTCAGAAATCTAATTAAATAGAATTAGTAATTGTAATTTCACCTAATATAAACTAAATCCATAGTTAAAGAAAGAACTATTTTTGAAGGTGATAAGGAAATCCCCCTTATTTCTATTAACCTCTTGAATGAATGTATTATCAGTATAGTTACCTCCACCTAGGTGGGGCAAAACTATTATATTAATAAAATGAAAATATAGTAATTTACTTTGTTTTCCAGATTTATTGAGATATAATTGACATATAACATTGTGTAAGTTTAAGGTGTACAATGTGAAGATTAGAAATATGTATATATTGTGAAACATTTACCACAATAAGGTTGGTTAACACATCTATCACCTCACATACTATATTTTAATTTCATTTTTCAAAAATATGATTATAATTACAAAACACTAATTCTTGATAAATGTTAAAACATCTATAAATGTAGAGATATGAAAATTTAAAAAATTAAGTGAATGAATTTTCCCAACATCAAACCCTTTCTCTTCCCATAAGAAAGGAGTATGATAATGGGAAATATAGCCTTTTGGACATTTTTTTATGTTTAAGTTTTTGTGTGTCTTTTTGTGTTCTTAAGTTTAAAAAACATAAATAGAATTATACATGCTTTTAGGTAACTGGTCTTCCTTTTTTTTAAAGATTTTATTTATTTATTTGACAAAGAGAGAGAGAGAACAAGCAGGGGAAACAGCAGAGGGAGAGGGAAAAGCAAGCTCCCTGCTGAGCAGACAGCCCAATATGGGGCTCGATCCCAGGACCCTGAGATCATGACCTGAGCCGAAGGCAGACGCTTAACTGACTGAGCCACCCAGGAGCCCCATGTAACTGGTCTTTTTTTAAATCAAAATTTCTTATGATTGTCTTTCGTGTCAGGATATAGATACATACCTCATTCATTTTAACCATGGTATAGTATTCTGTACCATGATTATAACATTTTTTTCTATCTTTTGTATTAAAAACAATGCTGCAACTAGCACCCTTATATATGCAGGCTTGTCTATAAGATCGATCTCTAGATGAACAATTTCTTGAATCAAAGGGCAAATGCATTTAAACTTTGATAGATATGGCCAGTATGCCCATCCACCATTGGCTGTGCTGCTTTACATGTCCACCAGCAACATTTGACAAACCAGTTCCCATACCCAAAACAAACTCAGGTAGAATGAATGACTCATAACTTTTGTCAATAGGATAAGAGCAAAATCATTGCTCCAACAATCATCATTATTTTAAATTGTCTCCGACATTAATGAGGTTATTTTCAATGTATTTTAGGGTTTACATGTTATGCATATTTGTTGCACTTGGACTACTCATTCATCTGATTTTGTTCACGTTTTCATTAAGTTGTTTCACTTATTTTATTTTAGGATCTTTCAAGTACTATATCTTGCAATCCTTATCTGAAGTAGAGTTCTCATGTATGTGTGTGGGTTTTGTTTGTGTGGCTTTTTTTTTTTTTTTTTAGTCCAGCTTTGTCTCTTCTTATTTCTCAGGCAATCCGATTCCCCCCGCCTCCTAGTTTCTAGGAAAATTCCCTAAAATTTCTGGCAAACTGGTGGTATAGTTTCATGATTTTCCATGACAAATATATGTTCATTCTTAAATACACACAAACATATTTGCCATCTCATTCAGATCTGATGAAAGTAGGGAGTTACATGTATGTATTCAAATACACATTTAGGCCACGTATGACATTAATGATTTATTTAGAGTGACATATTTTCCTGTTGAAGGACATTTGTATGGGCTCTTGAATGAGTCAGACTTTGCTTTGAACAGTAGTCCTTTCATTTCATAGCATACATCCAAATTAACCTCTCTAGGACTTATTTTTTGTATGTATAAAGGATATAATAATTCTAATAATTCTACTTCATAAGGTTGTAAGGACTAAGTGAAATAGTAAATACAGCTACTTATGAAGTTCTAGAAATAGGTAAACTCTTTACTATTTAGTGTGTTTCTTGTATATGTTTGGTGGTATGTACATAAAGGGGATGTCTGTGTCCACGTTCTTTGCCTTATTAAGCACCAGATGCAAACATTATGTATGAATTCCATCCAAGGTGTGAAGACATTTAATCATATCCAATTTTTGATTATATATACTTTAGTTAATAAAATAATAATCTTTCAAGAACAACTCATCTAGTATCTTATTTACAGCTACACCATGTTTCCCTTCTTACCAAAAGTTTGTACCTTAAACCACTTACTGTGAACCAAGGAGGATATGTGCTGTAAAAGGACATGCAGAGGACTGAGCATGAGAGAAATCACACATGAACATATCACTGGTTTCTGGGAATTTAAAAAATGAGTTCTAGATTTTGACTGTAAAAAGCTGATTGCATAGGAAAGGAGAAAGACGCTGTGCATCTCTAATTACAGCTCTGTTAAAGTGTTAACTATGTGTTACTCTTCATCTTGGGCTCATTTCCTATAGCTCATATTGTCTCTGTTAGCACATAAGTGCCTGTAAAATAATTAATGATTGTTGGTCAAAGAAATTATGAATTTATACATAACTGCATTTAACTTCATACATTTCAAATGTATGCAGAAATAAGGATGTTTGTTTTATAAGCCTTATCCTTCTTGAATGAATTCTAACTACTTCTAAATATTACCATCTAGAACTCTCATCTATGTTTCTTGACTACATACAAGGCATCTATATTTCTTTTTTTTTTAAGATTTTATTTATTTATTTGTCAGAGAGATAAAGAGAGAGAATATGCACAAGCAGGGGGAGCGGCAGGCAGAGTGAGAAGCAGGCTCCCTGCTGAGCAAGGAGCCCAACGTGGGACTTGATCCCTGCACCCTGGGATCATGACCTGAGCTGAAGGCAGATGCTTAACCGACTGATCCACCCAGGTGTCCCAAGGCATCTATATTTCTCACTTTATATATTTGAAAGTAGCAAATGGAATCCTCCTAAACTTTCTTTTGTCCAGAGTACAGGAAATCCTCAGCTTGTGATATGCATGAATTTCCATTTATCAAAGTTTAGTTAAATAATACCAGTCTCCCAGCAAGGTTCAGATTTCAGTTATAGTGGTAGATTGAGTATGAACAATTTCATTAAACACCAAATTTGCTACTAGCTCTTCAGTCCACAAATCTTTATGTAAATAACAGGTGGCACACCATGATGCTTTGTCATCTGCATGACTTCTTTCAGTCTGTTGGTGACTGATCACGGTGCATCTGTTATTTGGTACATGCATAGACAGCAATGCATGCAGCTGTGTTGCCCCCTTATAATCCAGTGATAAACGAAGGTGGCACTTTAGAAAAAAGAATAATCAATAGAGGAAACTGTCCAAAACATGAAAGTACAGCAATGAAACAGAAAGTCAGAATTCTGAAAATGAAATTTGAATCAAATACAAATAAAGTTGTTGAAGACATGGATGACCATACAAATGTTTGCATTGCCACCATTTGAGAGAGTCTAGATTTACAGCCAGAGAAATTTAGTGAAGGTGAACTTATCAACATGACTGAAAAAAGTGATTGTGATAAAAAGAAGGACGATACACCACAGTCAATGACACTGGGAAGAGTTTATTAAAGGAAATCCTGGAGATATTTCACAATGTTGAAAGTGCAAGGGATAAAATGTCAGAAGCTGATCTAAACTTATATTTGATGAGAAGGGAAACACTGTTCAAACTGCATAAATGACTCATCTTTTTTTTTCTTTTTTTACTAAAAATAGGGCACTTCAATTCTCAATATTTCCCATTTTTAAGTTACAGTGTACTACATAAACATTGGCTTTTATACATGATTTTTTAATTTCTCTATACATTTATAACTTATACTACCAGACATTTTAATGGTTTGACAAAAATTTTTGGAAGTCATGCAATAATCCTAAGTTTTCCCATTGATTACAAAGACAGGTGGTAACTAGAATTATTGTGGGGATCATTTCATAACATATAAAAATATTGAATCACTATGCTGTACCCCTGAAACTAACAGAATATTATATGTCAATTATACTTCAATTAAAGAAATATTGCTTTGTATGTCTTCAGCTTGGAAGATAATTTTCAGTCCCACACTACAATACAAATCAGGGACTTGTTGTAAATATTCACACTTAAAATGTTGTCCTTAAGCTCCAAATATAGTGCATCAGCAAATCCTGTTGACTTAATCATTGAAATATATCCAGAATATACCCACCACTTTTGACCACTTTTCCTCATATCAACAGCAGTGGTAATTAACCATTATGTCTTGATATTTTATTACAACAACCTTCTAACTAATTTCTCTGTTTTCATCTTCTCAGACTCTTTACATTAAATCAACCAGGATGGACTTGTTTAAACTAGAGCCTGACCATGTTATTTTCCTGCTCAAAACCCTCGTATAGCTCCCATTTCACTCAGAATAATAACCGAAGTCCCGAAAATGGCCAGCAAGGCTTTACAAAGATCTGTCCTCCCAGGCCTTTAACTCACTGGTCTTGTCACTACTCTGCATAAATCACTGCTGCCACATTGTCCTCATTGTGTTTCCTCAACCTCTGTAGATAAGTTATAGCCTTATGAAATTTTTACTTGTTGGTGCTCCTTACCTGGAAAACAGTTCAATTACCCATTCACAAGTCCCTCTTTCTCTCTCGTTGCCATCAGTCTTTTACCTAAATGCCACCATCTTCATAAGGCTTCCCTAACCACCTTTTAAATTGTCACTCCTTCTTCCCAAGATGTTATTTTCCCTTCCTTGTTTTCTTTTTCTCCAAAGCATTTATCATTTCACAATGTGCAGATATTCTGTAATTTACACACCAAAACACATATTATATTGTTAAGTTAATTGCATTTTGTTACATTACGTTTTCTTTTTTCTCCCATGAGAATGAAAGGGCCATAGCACACAGCTTTTCCTCAACCTATATTTGATGAATACATGAATAAAAGAATGAAAAAATGGGTCCTCATGGGTGATTTCTCACATGATACTAAGAGCTCTGATAATTCTGATTGCCTATTGTGAAGGTGCTCTAAGATGTGTCTTGTAAAGTAGGGCAATTCGTGTGGGATTCTCCAGGTGTGGTCAGGAGTATCTGCACAGTATGCTAGCAAAATCATCTACCTAATTCTTGTTATTATTTATTTATGTAGCCTAAGGTTGTATCTAGGCTTTTTTTTTTTCTTGATACTATACATTTTTGGATCACACTGAGGTTGCTGTTGACTCCCAAGGTTATTTGTTTGTGCATATAGTATTTTTTAAATTAAATATTTATTGGTGGGGGAGTGAAATCAAAGGCTGAGATAATTTATCCTGTAGGGGAAAGCTGAACTAACTAGGGATGGTTAAAGCATAAACATACTTAGGTGACTCTTTGAGTCAGGCTCTACAGTTGTACTAGAAAATTTGCTAGGATTCTAACATTAATTCTCTCTAAAGTCTCTAGAAACCAAAACGCTCACTTCTGATTTCCTTTTATTTGTACAAACATACACAAACAATCACATGCATGCCGGTGTGTGAGTGCATATGTATTCTTGTATGTATACTTGTAAAAGAAGGTATCATAAGGAGTAAAGACTTTTAGAATATTCAGATGATGGTTCACTCTGTTTCTGAAGGAAACTGTGCTGACACTTACTAAAACAAGTACATGGCAATTGTTAATATTTCATTACATTAGCAAAAACTAGCACAGAAGAGATGGGTAATACTTTATCTGAAGTAATATGGTATAAGAAGTAATATGGTATAAGAAGCCCAAGAAGAAACAGGCCAGGAAGAGTGGAAGTTCCAGGGGGAAATCATGATAGACACTAATTTAACTTGATACCTAAGAGGTATAGATATCAAGGGAACTATTCTGTGATCGTTAAAGTATGTGCTAAGTTTATCTTCCCAATAAGGGACCCACCAAAAAGATGCGTGCTTTAAAGTTAAATTAGTCTTAGATTTAAAAGAAAGTGACAAGATTTAGGAACTTCTACCTTATTAAGAAAGAATAAAGATATCTTCAAAAAAATAAAATAATTAAAAAATATTTTGCAAATGCAATTGTGATTCAGGACACCTTTTGGTTGACACAGAAGAGAAAAAAACGCAGAAGACACATATACTACTGAGGCTAAGTAACGTATACTTTAAGAAATGGAAATTCAGATCTTTTGAGAAGTAATACTTCAAGTCAAATGAACAATACAGAACACAGAATCTGAACTGTGAAAAAAGAAATCCTAATTTGACCGGTAGAGGGGACTTCCTTATTGTCTCTGCTAAGAACAAGAAGGCAAGAACAACTAGGAGGCGTTCTGTCTTCCTGGGCAGATATACCAAATCATGATTAAGAGTCTAAGGATATAAACATCCCAATCACTGCTGCATATTACTGATCCATGATGAAATGAAGAATTCACTCCATGAAATCTGTAATAGAATCTCATTCTTTTTAATTTCCTGGTTACATAACTGAGGACACTTGAGAAGTTATGCAGCTATATATATATATATATATCTTCCTCTCTCCTAATTGGAGTTTTTATTTAAAAGGCAAGGTTACACTGAGCAAATTAAAAGCTAACTGGATAGGTGCTATTTAAAAAGTGGTTTGATTTTCCAGACCTATATCATAACCAAAATTAGATTCTAAGAGATATGTTGGGGAAAAGATTGCACATATGACTGGTATCTGCCCAAATCTGTCTGAGGATAAAAACAGTGGTGTCATATTAACAGTCACAATAATTCTGTCTCTACTCTGTAACCAGTAGATAACTTTTTCAGAAAACTTTCAGCTAATTATTTCTGGGAGACTCTACAGAATATCTCATAAATACAGGCTATTTAGCTACAATGTGATATTTATTGTTTTCTTTTTGTCTGATTCTGTCTCTGTTTTGATAGCTAATTCAAAGCTTCAGATACATACAAAGTCAGATTTGTGCTGTTTACACAATTGTCTATAGTTTTGTCACCTGCTGATGCTACCAAAAGTCTACTGTATTGACCTTCCAGGAATGCTACTACTCTGCGGGCAGGCTTCTGAACTCTGCCAACTAATACCACTCATGCAGCTAATCAGCTGACAGCCTGGAAGATAGGGGTGCTGTCTTTCTTGATAATTACACTTTAAAGAGATGGCTCTTGGGCCCTTGAGAAAGATATTCCTGAGCTGTAAAACTTACAAGATGCTGAGAGAAAATTTACATCTCAAAGGGGCAGAAAAAGAATTTACAGTTCCAAGTTTCTAAAGCAAATACTGTAAGAAAAGGTTGGCTTGAGACCCCCAAATCAGAAGGAAACCTGTCTAAAGTTTAGTCATGCTGAGGGGAACATTAAGCCTGTCTCCATCACAGGCAAGATCCTGAATCTCCAAATTCCATTATGCCATAGCAATCTAAGGAGAAGTCTTGAAGAAATATTAAAAGAAAAATAATGATGGTGATGATGATGATGATGATGACAGAGCTGCTTTATTGATTTATTTCTATGTGTCAAGTACTGTGCCAAGCTTTTTACATGAATACTTTAATTATTTAAAATAAACTACTGAGATAGTGACTATTTAATTTCCATTTTCCAATAAAGATACTGAGTTTTAAAAAGTAACCCAAATTCACACAAACAATAGGTAGTACAACCAAAATTCAAACCCAGGTATTTTGGTAAGTGAGCTAAAGGAACATGTATTACCAGCTGAATGCTAGCCATACATACTTAGTCCTGGTAAACTAGATTGGGTCAAATGGGCTGCAAGGATTCAATTAGAATTTACTTAATCTAAGTCATTTATGTCCTAACTTTATAATTTTTGTCATACCAACTTTGCAGTTTGTAGTGTATTATTAACTTATTTTTCTCTCTCTCTTCCTCCCTCTCCCCCACACTCTCTCTAACTTAACCTCATCCTAAGCAGTAATCCCCCCCAAAATTATCTTCAATATTGTATAAAAGAATGCCACTAGATAAGTTCAACAAAGGTGGGGGGTTTCCTAATTTATTTCCTGTTTATACTATGTGTCATTTGTATACAAATAAGTATATGATAAATATATATTGAATGGAAGAATGAATCAGTGAGTGACCCATCAGTGGGAAGTGCACAAAACTTGGAAAAACAGTGTTCTAAGATATGTCTGTAGGAATGAAAGTGGATCTAATAGCTTCTTTTGTCAATATTCCCAAATTTACATCCTAATGTTAAATCTCTAGGTTCCCAAATTTACATCCTAATGTTAAATCTTTAAATCTGACTATAGTGATGCTGAGAAAATTTGAAAATACAGAAAAACACATGAATGAAAAAAAGTGTAGTCTGTAGGAATCAGCAGTAATAATTTTATTAGGCCATAAGCTAAATGTAGGTGTGATTTAGTTTCAGAAACCTACCACAATCTTAGGTTGTATAATCAATGTTTAGTATAAATAAGATAAATGTAGATTTAAGGGATGGGAGTGAGAGACAGTGCATAAGTATCTGTCTTTAAATATTTGAATATTTGTCACGTGAAAGCAATTACGTTTATGTTATGGGACTAAAATATCAGAAACAAGATTTATTAAATATGTAAGATGAAGAAATCTGATTTCAACTAAAAACAAAGACTTCAAAAATAGCTTTATTGCCTAAAATAGAAATAATTTTCTTTGGAGTCAGAAACTTCTCCATTATTGGAGGTATTCATGAGAGATTCCAACTGGAGATAGGATATATAGGATAGAATGGAGAACAGAATGGAGAGTGATATAAATATGTATTTTAGGTTTGTGATTTGTTGATTCTGTGATTCTGTATGGTCTCACGTTATCATCCAAGATATCTTTGCTGTATTTTGTTCTCTCATGGAATATATCAGTCAAATCAACTTTGAACAATTCCATAGTACTGCAACCAGGATAACTTTGAGCCTAGGAATTGAGGAAAAGTAAAAACTGTTGTAGGTACTAGCAGCACTTAATACTGAGTAAGCAAAGATTAGAGCATGATATCCATTATCAAAGCATCAAAGCAAAAAAAAAAAAGGCCTGCTCCTGGAAAGGGAATGAGACTTAATACAACAATACAGAATAACTAAAAGACAGTTTTAAATTCAACTTTTAAAAGGAAGTTTTATAATGAGAAGTTCTGCTTTGTTTTTGTTTTTTGTTTGTTTGTTTTTTTTTTTTTTTAAGGAGATTACATGTGGAATACCAAATTATTCATCCTTGGAAGATTTTAAAGAAAGGATGAGCAAGAACCTTTCAGAATTATTGTGACAGAATTCTGTGATTTGGTAGGATACTGACTGGGATAACATCTAAGTTTTTGCTCTAATATTAGAATTTGAATTTTGTGGTCTTTTACATTATAGAAATAGATACGTTTCAGACATTCTTTATACAGATAAGAGACTTCCCATGTGTAATGATTTTTCAAAACGCCATCTGCCTTAAGATTCTATTACTGTGTATTCAATGATATATTGATGTGGAAATTAGTATGCCACCTGGCTTATATAGTTTTGAATGAACTCTCCTGTACTTTGTTATGAGGCAAAAACAATGGACCAGTTGTGCTAGACAGCCACAGTCCATTATGTTAGTAACCAAGATATGGCTCTTATACCTCCTGCTTTTATTTAATAGAAGCAACCAAAATAAAAATGATTCTTATTACTTCACTGGATCAATAAAGTGAAAAGACCACTTGTAGACTCAAGTACTATTATCCTATTATTTGTTTTCTCCTTTCAATCTTTTAAATCATACAAGGTATTATTATGTGAGTCCTTCTGAATCTGTCCAGTTTGATAAGTTACTGATTATAATCTAATGCCCTACTATTAAGTTTACTAATCATAATTTATAAAAAAATTTTGTTCATATTATCAAAACAAATTTTAAAACTGTTATGAATAGTTTAAATATGAATAGGATGGTAGTAGCACACTATATAATAGATTTTAACAATAAATCATATTACAATGCTCATAGAGAATATATATTTATCTGTCTATATGTATATACATTCTTCACTTTTCTGGGGATTACACAGTCATATGTCTTTTCATGATGACAGAAAAAATGTAAATAAACATTGTAAATGTGAATGCACTTTGGCTTAAAATGATATATTTTAATGAAAACATAATATTTGTCACATTTTCAACTTATGCTTTTGACACTTTGTCACCATAGAGCAGATATGGAAATATAAAAAACTTGAAAACATTTAAACGTAGGGTGCTAACAGTGACAAAATTGCCCTTTTTGAGAAGATAAACAATTTGAAAGTTCCAATCACCGTATTAGCTGTGTGGATTTTATCACTAACAGCATTACAACATGGGAATGGAGTAGTCACAGTAATCATAGCTAGCATTTATTGAGTTGTTATTATGTGACAGTCCCTAAACACAGCACTTTACATACAGTATCAAATTCTCAGAACAAATTTAGAAATAAATTATTTCCTCCATTTCATGCTCCTTCCCCTGTCTCCAGTTTATGGGTGAGAATATTGAGCTTAAACCAAGCAAACAGAAGTCCTTTGCTCGTGGGCAGGCAGGAAACTTGATTGTGAATAATTGCAGCATAAAGTGAAAGGGGTTTCTATATGGAAGGATGGCAATTAACATAAAATGAACAAGATGGAAAGAGGTAGGGCAGGATAATGAGGAGCTTATATACCATGGTAAAAATTTCCGACATCATTCTATACATGATTAAGAGCTATTTTAGTACTGTGAAAAATGGAAATGCAAGATTAGATTTTAATGAGCAGGACAGACCAGTCCTGATATTACAAAGTGATAAGTGCTATAAAGAAAATAAAGCAGGTAATAGGACAGAGAGTGACAAATGGTGATGACATTGGGGGTTAAGGAGGTTACAATTTGACTGAGACCTCAGTAATGAGAGATATTTGAGCTGAGATCTGAATGTTGAGAATGAATAAGTCATCTGAAAATCTTGTGGAATAATGGTCAGGAGAATATCAAATATCCTAAGATGGGGAATAGTTCAGCAGATCTTTTTAAGGACAAGTAGATGCTCAGTGTACATAAAACATAGTGAAAGAGGGGGGATGTCTTAGGAGATAATGTCTGAGATGAAGGGCCAAGTCATGCATATGTCTTTGTGACACCACAGTAAGTCATCTGAATTTTATTCTAATAGCAATGAGAGTGGACAACCATTGGGATGATGCTTTCCCAATGGCTCCCCTAACCTGAGCCATTAGGCGCATGACAGACTCATTAATCAGAAAAAAGTAACATAGGGAGAATAGCAGGTATGAACACGAGTAAATGAGTGCCAGAGAAAATGAGTTTAACTTTGAATATATTGAGTTTTAAGTACCACTGGAGCAATTAACTGGAGATCTCCTAAGGAAAAATCATGTACTCTGTGGGTCTGTAACACAAGGAATGAAGGTTGAAATCTTGGAAGTAGATGAGGTCAAACCAGTGAACAAATGGAATGAGGTCTAAAAATGAAACTCTTACAGATGCAATTGTCAAGAGAAATGGAAAGTTAGTAGTCAAAAAGATGGGAAGGGAAATTGGAGTGTATAGGGTGGAGGAATACAGTGGAAAAGTACATTTCAAGAAGAGGACATAAAAGGTATCAAAACCAAAGAAACTTCACATCAGATAAAATCTAAAAATTTTTGTCATTTTTTTTAAAGATTTTATTTATTTATCTGACAGAGAGAGACACAGCGAGAGAGGGAACACAAACAGGGGGAGTGGGAGAGGGAGAAGCAGGCTTCTCACATGTGGGGCTCGATCCCAAGACCCTGGGATCATGAACTGAGCCGAAGGCAGAAGTTTAACAATGGAGCCACCCAGGCCCCCCTAAAAATTTTTTGTCATTTTTGGCAATGGAGAGTTAGGGACGGGGTGAGTTTTGATATCTTAAGAGTGTACTGGGCATTAATAATGTTCATAAAATACCATTTATTCAGAAAAATTTTAGAACATTTTAAAGCTTATAGGAAAATGCAGAGAATTTCTGACCCTGTTTTATCTAGGGCAGAGGCATGGAACAGGAATAGCCAGAGTTGCTCTCTAGCCCTGGAAATGTTGCAAACCTGCTCAAGCATTATGCCACAGAGATTATGAAAGCTAAAAGGATGTCAGTTTATGTTTTCAGTGTCCTTAATCACTCTTCTACCTCTGCCCTTTTGCTTAAGCTATTAATCTCAGTGTTTCTCCCTACTTCTTTCACTCTTCCCTTCTCTCTTATTTCTGTAATTCTCTGGTCTCATATTTTGTTGTCAATATAATTACCAGCTGTGGGCTGAATTGTGTCCCCTCAAAATTCATATATTGAAGCCTGAACCCCCATACCTCAGAATGTGATTGTACGGATAGAAGGCCTTTAAAGAGATGATTAAGTTAAAATGAGAGCCATTAGGGTGAGTCCTAATCCAAACTGACTGCTATTCTTACAAGAAGAAGGGATTTGGACACACACAGAGACACCAGGGATTCACAACTATGGAGGAAAGACCATGTGAAGAGGCAGCAAAAGGGTGGCCATCTGGAAGCCCAGGGGAAAGGCCTCAGAGGAAATGAACCCTGCTGGAACCCTGATTTTGAACTTCCAGCCTCCAAACTGTGAGAAAATAAATTTCCATTGTTTAAGCCACTCAGTCTGTGGTCTTTGTTATGACAGCCATAGCAAATAATACAGTGCTCTTCCTTACTTGCGTGAGTCTTCACTATCATCTTTGGTCATGGCCTATACTTCTCCCCATTTGCCTCCCTCTTTTAGGTTTTCTAGTCTGCATGTTCTCTTACTTCTGATAGTCCTAAATAATGCAATGATATTTTAAACAATGAGATAGATTTTAAGTCTCCTTAGTAATCCTATAGTAATCATCCATAAATATTTTAGACATTGATTTAGATGAAAGTAATAATGCTGACATGATAAAATCCGCCAATTGATGTAATTAGATACAGTGGTATAGTGAATTGGTGCATGACTGAAGGAACATCCAAGAAAAGGCCTAAAAAGAAGCCAAATCCAATGAAGCAAAATTAAATACAGATGAATGCAAAACCTTGATTGTCTAAAAACTAAATTTATAGATATAGAGATTATACAGTCAAAAACACATGAAATGCCTGACAAAAAAAAAAATCTTAGCTTTTTTAATTGATTGTTACTGAAATACTTATCAGTGCAGTTAAGTTTGTAATAAATGCTGATGTAAACTTGGAGGTAAGGGAAGCAACTATGTCATTTTTTTCCAGGCTGTTCACACTGTACTTATATAATTCCAGTTGCCATGATTTAAGGGGGATATTAATTAACCTGATTAGGTCCAGAAGACAGGATATTGAGTAGACTCAGTACCATTGTCTAAAAGGAGAGACCCAGAAGGATTTATACTGAAGATTTTTAAAAAATTAAAAAAATAAAAAATAACAAGGAGAGTCTTCATAATCGGTATCCTAAAATATTTAAGGGCTGTTATGTGAAGAAATTCAGTTTTTTCAAAGTGATCACAAAACAAACACAGCCAATGAAGAACAGTTATAAAATGGCACCTATAAGAATTTCTAGAAGAATAAATTTGCTTAGAAAGTAAAATGGTCTAACAAATTAAGAAGTTCTTCCATGGACAGGGCTCAAAATTTGGGTGAGCAAACATATGTTGCTAGTGTTGTATGGAACAGTAAAGCATTTACTGGGGATTTCAAAATTAGGCTCCATGATACTTGGGTGATTTTCTGGAGTTGCTTCGTGAACCACATACCACAGCAGGGGCAAAATGAAAGGGGCTAAGTAGTTGAGATTCTTCAACTCTGTCTTATTTCAAGAATAAAAGGCTTGCTTTTATAGCACCATATAGCACCCTTCTCAACATGACTATTTCATACATTCTCTTCCTCAGCCTTCATCACTGCAGCAACTGTCAGGATTTAGGTAATAAAACAGAAGCTGCCACTCTATATAGTGCAAGCAGCAAGAGATATTGTAGAGGGAAATAGGTTGCAAAAGTGTTGGAAGGACTGAGGGACTGAGATATTTAAAAAGGGGAGGTTGTGTTACCTGGAAGTCAATAACTTTAGGAAACTATTACCCTCTGAAGAAGCAGATACTACTCTGGTGCAATTGCTACAGGAAACCAAGCTTATGTTTTGCCCCTTCAAAAACCCTGTTGCTTCCTCCTCTTCTCATCAGCCCTGGGGGCTTCCCACATATCCCAAAACTCTGACAGTAAGGATGCCTACAACATGTAATTTCTGGAGTTACAGCACTTCTGATACAGGAAATAGCATCACAGGAGGCAAGAATTGTGCTGAAATGCTAGAAAATCTCTACTGATGACACAATCTCATCAATTATGAAGAAAATAGAAGTAATCAGACAGGAGCTACTTCATATGCCTACGAAAAATGCATCAATCTATGAACATCCTTATTCATATCTTTGCCTTTTTTGCTTTTACAATGTAAGAACTGCCCTAGCTATAATTTTAGGCCAACTCCTCCTCTGCTGCTATAGAGATTCTTTTCCAGAATGTCTCTCCCTCAATTATCTCCATTATCAATATTTCAATACCTCACTGAATTATTCATATAGCAATACAACATACTTTAGAATTTTCCATATTAACAATATCCTTTGACTCGATATTCTCTCTCTACCTCCCATCTTATCCTTTTGTTCCCCTGTATTAAAAAAAAAAGTTCTTGAAAAAGTTGAGCAAAGAAACTATGTCATCATTTCATATCATACCCTCTCCTCAATCTAATCTGTCCTCCACTCCCTCAGCTCTATCAAGATAAAAAATTTTGTTTCCAAATTCAAAACTCAATTCTGTTTTTATTTTGTACTGGGTCCTCTCTCTTGACTCTTAAATGTTGTATTTCCCATTCTGGGTGTCCTTCTGTTTTCTATTTTAGCATAATTTTGAGATTAGCTCATCTAGTTTCATATGTTCCAACACAACTATCACAATCTATATGCGTAACACCAATCTCTTTGGAACTGCAGATAAATATCAAATTATTTATGCAAGCTCTCCACTAAGACATAAAATAGTCTGACTTGACGTTGTTAAAAGAGAACCCTTGATTTCTCTCCACAGCTCTATCTTCTCCAGTTTTTAATAATGTACTAAAAGGGGTTCTATTTCCAAATCTACTAAATGGCTCATTCAAAACCAAAAAAGTTATCATTTGTTCATTTATATTTTTCATCCCTGCTTCATTCCATCAGCAAATGCCATTACCTCCATTACTTAAAAAAAAAAAAAATCTAGAATCAGTTCAATTTTCTCTGTCTCTCCTGCCATCCACCTAAATCCACACCATTTCAACACTGGCCTTGGAAATTGCAATAGATTTCTAACTTGTCTCCCTATTTCTACTCTTTGTGCTTACAATCTATTCTCCACCTATCACCCCACAACTCCACATAGCAGCCAGTGATTACTTCAAACTAAATCAGACCACTTAATTTAATTTAATAAAATAATTTAATTTAATTTAATAAAATAATTTAATAAATAATTTAAATAATTATTTAATTGAAATAAAACTCTGCCTGCTATCCTGATTTACAAAGTGTTACATGAATTGACTTTTATCTATCTGACTAAACTATTCTAAAATTATTCTCCCTCTTGTCTGATAATTCCAGGGAACAGACCTACTTCTGTTTCTTAAATATGTCAAGTTTGTTTTAGCTTTAGGGTCTACCTTTAGTTAGTCCCTCTGCCTGGAATGTGCTCTAGTGTATTGGGATCTCTCTCTCTCTTTTTTTAAGATTTTATTTATTTATTTATTTGACAGAGAGAGAGAGAGCACAAGTAGGCAGAGCAGGAGGCAGAGGGAGAGGGAGAAGCAGGCTCCCCATGGAGCAAGGGGCCCGATGTGGGGCTCGATCCCAGGACCCTGGGATCATCACCTGAGCTAAAGGCAGATGCTTAACTGACTAAGCTACTCAGGCATCCCTGGGATCTCTTTTTTATGCTAAGGAAGGCTCTCTGAAGTCCATCTAAAGTAATTAACTCCTCTTCTCACCAATTTTTTTTCCTATGTAGCATTTAATATTAATTATCAATTGTACTTGCTGAATTTTCCTTTCTACTAAAATGTAAGCTTATTAAGTACATAGACTTAATTTTTTGACTGTAAATACTCAGTGTCTAGAAAATAATCTGATACTTTGGGCTCAAAAATATTCATTAAATAAATGAGTTGCAAGTTTGTCTGAAGAATTAATTATGCATCTAAAAAATTTTATTCTGAATATAATCTGTTACTCTGTAAATATCTTCACTATTTTAATTTAGATTAGGTATCAGCAAATTTTTTTGTGTATATTTCCAAATAGCAAATATTTTTGGTTTTAAGGGCCATATGATTTTTGTTGCAACTTTCCTTTTTCTTTCTTTTTTTTTTTTTTTTAAAGATTATTTATTTATTTGACAGAGCAAGAGCACAAGCAGGGGGGAATGGCAGGCAGAGGGAGAAGCAGGCTCCCTGCTGAGCAGAGAGCCTGACGTGGAGCTCTATCCCAGGACCCCAAGACCATGACCTGAGCCGAAGGCAGAAGCTTCGGGACCCAGGTCCCCTGTTGCAACTTTTCAACTCTAGCATAGTAACACAGAATCAGCCATAGATGATATGCAAATAGATGGACTTTATATAAATGTGTTCCAATGAAACTTTATCTACAAATATAGCTGATAGTTCATTTTGGCCCATGAGCTGTAGTTTGCCAATCCCCAAACTAGACTTAAGACATAATTAAATGATATGCAAAATTGGGCGCCTGGGTGGCTCAGTTGGTTAAATGAT
This sequence comes from Phoca vitulina, assembly GCF_004348235.1. Taxonomy (NCBI): domain Eukaryota; kingdom Metazoa; phylum Chordata; class Mammalia; order Carnivora; family Phocidae; genus Phoca; species Phoca vitulina. The sequence goes on along the minus strand of NW_022589708.1, from coordinate 38,215,112 downwards.
ATGCAAAATTAAGTCAGATGGTCTAATTTAAGGGGGGAGCTCATGAAATTCTGTCATTTTATCTTATATATTTTTTCAAATATTTCTTTTCATTCTTTTCATTTTATTTATCCTTTACAGCTACTATTCCAGTTTTCACATCATCATTTCTTTCTTCCTTGTATTTTTAATTTCATCCATTCTGACATTCTTATTTGTACTTCTCACCCTCCCAAGGTACGTATCACTTGCTTTTTCAAAAGGTTTCTTACTTTTGTTAGAGAAACACTTCCCTTCTTATGTGAAAAAGCAACATGTTTACTTTCTTGGCAAAGCTCTAACCATAGATAGATTCAGCCATCCGCTTTTTCAATAGATGAACCAAGCTGCTGAACAAAGTTGGAAAAAATAACACTCTCTTTGCACATTTGGGTCCATAACATAAATGGTGATCAATATTTATTGGGCCTTCATTATTTCCAATCAATTTTACTCTGTTTCTCTTGCAAGCCTCTTCTTCCACTCTCCTGACTAACAATATCAAAAAATTTCAACCTTCTCTTATATCTCATCTCCCTTATTCCCACTCACTCTTGTCAGATGATATTTATTTTCATCATAGACAAAACAGAAGTCATCAAATTGGGATTTCCCAGTCTTCTTGACACCAAATTTAAAGTAATTTCCATTTGCAAGCATCCTTCTATTCTGCTACAATGAAGTTTAGATACCTTATCTGTTATTTTGATTCCATTCCTTCCCACCTCCTAAACTTTGTACTGTTGATTATTGTCTCTATCTCAATGTTTTCCTCTCCACTAATCTTTTCATTTCCACATGTTCTAGTTTATCATGTCAATCAATCAATAATAAATTAGTAATATATTGATGATAGTACATTATAATACATAATAAATAATTAAATAAAATATAAATCACTCATTTGTACACATTCTTCCATCTACTGCACACTAACTATTCCTTTCTCTTACATTTAATTTAGAGTTAACTTTCTCAAAAGAGTTTTCCAAACTCCTAATAAAATTTTCTCTTCTTTGTTTCCCCAAATATTCCAATCTGGCTTTTTCTCTTAAAGTCGCCAATGGCATCCACGTTGGTATACTGAACTAATATATTTCAGATGAAAGACTGTATTTCCCTGAAATCACTTGAGTCTTCCTATTCTTATAACATTTTCCCAGGCCCCATTTACCCCAGATGGAAAATTCCACTACATCAGAAATTAAAGCAGTTGCTAGAAATAACAACCTGTACCTTTCTCAAGGAATCTGCAAGGGTCCTTTTGTTCTTGCTCACACCAATTGGTGTCTTATTCTGCTGAAAGCTTGTATGTCAGAATGCTTAAAGACCTGCAGTTTATTTTTCCAGCACTCCTACTTGTCCTTAGCATGGTTTCATCTGCAAAAGCCCTATAAATCCCTTTCCTTGTTTAATCTCTATGAAGCAGTTTGGAGCTGACATCTCTACTGTGCATCAGTTTATAAAATGAAAACTTTGTTCTTTCAGATCTCCTTGTTATTTTATCAAAAGCTTAATTATTTCATTTGTTTAGTTTCTTCACATCATTAAACACTACTAGATACTCTTTTCTTGAAGCATTTCCTCATGGAAGAAACCATATCAGACTTTTCTGACTTCCATCTTGCCTCTAGTTACTCTTTTGGTTTCTACTTCTAGTTATATCTCTTTTACCTGATTTCTATATTTTGAGTTCCTCCTGGTTTGGCTTTAAAATTGCTATATTGTCATTTTAATCATTCTTCCTAATATACCCTACCCATCATAACTTCAGGTATAAAATATATCTCAGTGAGTCAATAAGTATATCCAGAGCATAGTCATTGACATTGGATATCAGAATCATGCCCCCTCCGTCCGTTTCACTTCTGTCCATTCACTATCCTTTACTTTCACTGCCATTTCTCTAGACCCAGCCACCATCATGTCTATGGAACAAAATGCTTTTCCCTGGTCCCCTTATAGCCTCTCCGGTTCTTCTTACACCAGTCTTCATAGATCATCCTCTCTTAAAATCCCCACAAGGTTTCCAGGTTTGCCTTGTTTACGCTGAATATCCCACATTAAAGGCAGGACTTGGTACAGAGCAGACACTCAATGAGTTGTTAAAATAATTATTAAACTCAATGAATAAATGACTGAATGGATTTATGAATTCTTGACAGTGTAGAGAAAATTTTAATATCTGGATGCTAATGGGAGATGCAATCATTCAACCAGTGGGTAAAGTTTCCAGTGATCAAAATTTGTACTCTTTACAAGTATCTCTTCTGCATTCATTTAGTAAAATCTCTGAGAGTATAAAACTGTATTTATGACTTTAAAAAAAGAAAACTTTTGTTATAGATGTCATTCATTACCTGCATGAATACAGTATTTCAAAAACCACTGAAAATCATAATAAAACTTGTTAATGACTTTTGATTCCATCCCCAAAAAGTTCTACTTAACTAGAAGCAAAGCACAAAAGAAGATGAATCCTTATGTGCTCACATTTAATATCAATTATTTATATGGAAAAAATTCTAACAGTTCTGCCATCTTTACTCCATCCCATATCATGATTCATGTGCAGGAAAACAATGCATTATATGCTCATGCCATTAAATTCATATTTAAAATTTTTGCAAACCCTTAAGTAAAAACAAAGGAAGAATTTGCATATAAAGCTGACTTAAGTGCACTGTGGTTACATGCTTAAGTCATCTGCTTCCCATTGAATTGAGCCCACTTTTCTTTGGCCAAGAAAGGTATCGCCAGACTAAGTGAGTAGCAGAAGAGTAGTGCCCTGGATATAATGCTGATCAAAATACATTTGCCATTTTCAAAGCTCTACATTTCTTCAGCAGCTCCTGTTGAAAGCCAAACTGTCTCAAAGCAGAGAAGGGTCTCAAAACTCTTTCAAATTCAGATCAGACTGAATAAAACCTTATCCTGCCACAAGGGAGCGCTTTACTTTTTCTATGGATGACATTGCATCACTTATTCTCTGCATTACCCATTAATGAATTCCCTGTACTATAAGTGAGATTATGCATTATTTGAATACCAGGTTGTTGTCATGCATAAAACTAGGATATGGGGAGGAGGGAAAACAGTTTTTACTGTGAATGTACTGACACACTTAAGTGGCTGTCATGTGTCCCTCAGGTCAACAAAATCTTTTCTCAGTGTCCCCTGGGAAGTTCGGAATATTCCTTTGGAAATGAAAATGTTTTTCTTCCCACTCCTACTGCATTTCTTTGAAGCCCACATACAAGCCATTATTCAAAGAATGAATAATCCTGAAAATTCTCCTGGGAGTATTATCCTGATGCATACTGAATATAATGCAAGACAGAAGACAGAATGTAGTGCCTTTTTGTAAATAGCTGGTGTAGTTAAAAAAAAAAGTTAAAATAAAAAAAAAATTCTGCCTCAAATTATGTGTGTGTTTATTTCACCATTAGACTGCTAGATTAATTTTTAACTATATTTTATAAACATCATATTCTGTACCATATTTCATTTTCACATTTTCACCATCCTGTGCCATTAAGTTGTTTTATGAGGCTTCATAAAGTATATAGAATATACTTGAAATCGACTGGACAAGAAGGGACTGGGACTGTTCAGAGGAACGAAAAGGATGTTGTCAAGCCAAATCTAAAATATGCTATGTTAAAAAATTAACTTTTAACAATCCAAACCTCATATGAATTAAAATAAAATGGGAGAAAGCTACCAATACTCAATCATTACCTTGATCAATACAGATTTTGCTGAATGTAAGAGTGTGTTTTTTACAATAAAATATGAGAAAAAGAAAATTTCTCTAACATTGTTGGAAGTAAGTAAAGGTTGCATTCCACAGTAGTGATAACAACTAACATTGAATTTCTTTATTAAAAAATATTGAAAATGTCAAAAAGTTCTTTCACAAATAACTCTTTCAGGTTTTTGCTTATGTCATTTAAAGCTGGCCATACACCCCATTCCCAGGCTCTTTGTATCCGCCTTTCCTGCTTTATTTTTTATCACAATAATTATCTTAATGTGACATACTATATTTCCTTTATATTTTTGATTGTTTCTTGGCTGTATCTTCAGCACTTAAAGAATGTGCAGGTTCTGATTCACAGAAAGATGACAAGGAGTACATTGATGTATTAAGACTTAAATGGGGCTTCTAAAGCAGGTCAGACTTTGAAAACATAATGAATTAATTTATACTGAGTTTTTTCTCTCCTTTTATGGCAATTGTACCATTTACTTGGTAGCCTTTTGTAGTTCCATCACAACAGTTATGGCATTGGGATGCAGTGTGGCTAATGGAAATGTCTAGAATTTTAGACACACATAGAACATTATTTTCTTTTATCATTTTGGGCAAATTACTGTACTGTCCCATCTCTAGAATAAGGGATTTGGACCTGGTGATTTTTTTTTTTAAAGATTTTATTTGACAGAGAGAGAGAGCACAAGTTGGGGGTGGAGGAGCAGCAGGCAAAGGGAGAGGAAGAAGGAGGCTCCCTGCTGAGCAGGGAGCCTGATGTGATGCGGGGCTCAATCCCAGGACCCTGAGATCATGACCTGAGCCAAAGGCAGACGCCTAACCGACTGAGCCCCCCAGACACCCCAGACCTGGTGATTTTTACTATATCCCTAGCTTTCCTTGATTCTTGATTTCTTCTATTCATTTGCTTATCCATTTTTCCCGTCAGCAAATATTTAATAAGAGCATTCTATTTGTCAAGGACCTAGGAGTAGAGTAGTGAATAAGACAGAAAAATTCTGATCTATATTCAAGTGGAAGAGTAATTAACAATATAAAGAAATATATAAGATAAAGATAAAGAAAATAAAGCACAATAGGTAGATAAGTTGTGATTACCCTAGTGTGGATGATATCAGAAGACATACGTAAGGACGTAATGTTTGACTTGCAACTGGAATGATGAAGTAGCCAGTCACGTGAAGATTTCAGGGAAACACACTGCAGGGTGAAGAATCAACAAATCCTAAATCCCTGGGACAGAAATAAGCTTAGCATATTCAAAGAACAGGAAGAAGTTATATATGGTTGATGCAGAGCATGGTAGTGATAATACAAAAGAGAGACAGCACTAGGCCAGGTTAGACTATGTACCCTAGAATAAGGAGTTTGAGATTTATTTTAAATGTAAAGGGAAGCCATTTGACATGTTTTAAAGGATGGAGGATTGCTTTTGATATCTGGGGATAATGGATTGTGAGGTAAGAGTAGAGGCAGAGAGGGGCGCCTGGGTGGCTCAGTCCTTAAGCGTCTGCCTTCAGCTCAGGTCATGATCCCAGGGTCCTGGGATCGAGCCCCACATCGGGCTCCCTGCTCCGCGGGAAGCCTGCTTCTCCCTCCCACTCCCCCTGCTTGTGTTCCCTCTCGCGCTGTGTCTCTCTCTGTCAAATAAATAAAATCTTTAAAAAAAAAAAAAAAAGAGTAGAGGCAGAGAGGTTAATTAGGAGGTTGTTGCAATAGAGTTTGAACTAGGGAGGTAACAGTAAAGATGGTGAGAAGTGATCCAATTTAGAATACATTCTATAGATAGAGTCTATGGAGTTATCTGTTGGATTACATGTCAAGTATAATAGAAAGAGAGGATTCAGGAATACTGGAGTGTGACTTTCAGGATGGGGGTTTTAGTTCTGAGATTGGGAAAGAAGCGGGCTGGGTAGGGCTGTTGTGAGGGCATTCGGCAGTCGCTGACATTGTCTCATAAGGTGTTTTAAGGCCAGCTAAAGAAGTGTAGGTGAAGTACTAGAATAAGTCTGAATGGTAATTCCTATTACACTTTCAGCATTATGGGACATTTAAATATTCATTTCCTGCAACAGTCACTTCATTATTTGGTCTTTCCTCTGTTTTTGTTTCCTTTCCTTTTTCCCCCTTTCCTTTCCTTCCCTTTGTTTTGTTTTGTTTTGTTTTGTTTTGTTTTGTAGTACTCATTACAAAACAAAAAAAAGATATTGGTGATTTTAAAAGTCTGAAATATTGTCCCTGCCCTGACAGTTCTTCTGATAAATGCCTCTCATCTCAAGGACTGGCTAGGAGGTCCAAAGCCAGAGGCTACTCTGGGAAACTAATGTAGTCTGATGTTGTATGAGAAAAAAAAAAATTGAATTTGAAGGTAATGGTTCTTTCTGGGAGAAACTGTGTTAAGCATATGGGTTCTAGGTGGAAATCCTTTCTATGACCCAACAGCAGCAACCAAAACAACAAGATATATCCTAGCGCTGATGAGCACACATTCTCAAGGTTACTTTGATAAGTGTACTTGCCAAGAATCACAGCTGACATATTCTCAAGTTCAGGCCTAATTTTTCTTCTTTTTAAAAAAGCAGTGAGTCTGAATTTTTAGGAAACCAGGAAGCCCAGTGAGTGACTCAGCAAGGAGATGTTTTGCATAGGATTCAGATTTTATTTAAATTATTTAAATTCATTCAGAATTTACATTAGTCTAATTCCTATGCATGTGAGAATTGTTGCCTGTTGTTTTTTGGGGGAAGAAAGTCGGCAGGGGGTGGGCAGAAACAGAAACATCTGCTTTAAAGGAGGGGGGAGGTTCATGTCCTATTCATACCCTCTATGGAGACAAACATTATTAGCAATGATTAAATCGAATTTTGACTTAATAACATCATTTGAAGTATGATCAACAGGCAGGCATCTCCCTGAATAAAAGCTCACATTTACATAGCATTTAATACTTTTCAGGGATTTTTATGTGAGTTCTGCATATACTGATTCATTTCATCCTCACAATAACCATATGAGGTAGGCGTTATGATTATTCTAATTTTAGAGAAGAGGAAACTGAGGCATAGAGAGGTTAAATAAGCTGTGAACAGTTACATTGTATTAAGTATTAGAATTGTGATTAAAACCCAGTCTGACTCTTAACCAGTATGAGATTCAGAAACAATGAACAACAGCTGGTACAAGTTTACAGACAACATTGTTCCAGAAATCTTATAAGCATGACATATTCCTTTTGTAGTAAAAATGTAAAATACCTTTCTATGGTAGTACACACAGGCAATAGCATGAGTTTGTTTTTAACAAAATTTTTTTTTCATTTTATGTATTCAGTTGTCTATTGAAATCTTTGTTGCAGACTTTTGGGATTCATCAGTGAACGAAAAGATCCTACCCACGCTGAATTTACTTTCTAAGAGAGTGAGTTGTTGAGAGGCAAGATTTGTTTATTTTCATCTTTTTCTTAAGAAATAGGAAATAACCAGCGTTGACCTTACAGTAAGCGTCAGGCAGGTCCAAGCCTGTAGGGAGGGATTCGACCAAATAGGTCTCAGAACATTAAGGCATAATCCATTTCATGGATATGCTCCGGCATATCAGCCCCATACAAACAGGCAATACTGTTCTTTAGTGCCTGCAGAAGTGAACTGAAGTTTTAACCCACTGGACATCTGTGAAAACTGCATGGAGGAGGCCGTTCTCTAATTATTATTATTATTTTTTAAAGATTTTATTTATTTGACAGAGAGAGCACAAGCAGGGGGAGCGGCAGGCAGAGGGAGAGGGGAACCAGGCTCCCCGCTGAGCAGGGAGCCCGACGCAGGACTCAATCCCAGGGCCCTGGGATCATGACCTGAGCCACCCAGGCGTCCCAGCCATTCTCTAATTAAACAACAGTATTGTTTTATGGGAAAGGATTTTTGTTACTTTTTTTTTTTTTTTTTTTTACTTTCACTAACACTTTGCAGTGTCTACAGGACATTAAATCAGGTAAGAATTTCTACAGCTTTTGGTTGGTTATGCTTCAGACGAAAAAATCATTAATGACAATAATCTTCTGAGAGTTATTTGGAGTGAAGAAAGCTACATTTCAGCACTTTGAATTCTTTCTATTTTGGGCTAAGCAGTACAAATGGGCTGCTGAATGGTGTTACTGCATCTTCAGCCACGGAGAAAATGGTATTCTGTGCTGCTCACTTAGATAGGATACTGGGATATCAAATAATCAGACAACCTTTGTGTCTGGAATATGTTCCCTTAGGTTTTACACAGTGAACGATTTATTGTGCAGATTAGATAGTGGTTTCACATAATGTTTGCTGTTGTTTTGAAGCGATAACTTTTTAATGTGCTGGTTATTTTTCTTGTTTGGATGAGGGTGCTTATTTATGAATGCTTTGCAAAGACTAGATAGAGGAGGTTGTGTGGTTTAGACAAATCAATAAAAATACACACGCATAAATAAATGAAGCACATCTGTAAAACTCTTTTACTATGACCTAGTTAAGTCTTTTGTTTTATCACCTTTAAAATGTTTTCAAAACATTTACAATCATTAGAATTTGATATCTGAAGCTTGCAGGTTTTTATGCTGCTGCTTAGTTGAGAAGGGTAGTTTGAGTTCTTGGCAGCACAAACTCAGACATCTCAGAGAGCCATTTTTAGATATCTTTTCTTCTCTATTTTTATTAGTAACCTTGTAGCTCAGTATGAGATCTCCTCTGTGTAAACTGACAGTGTGCCAATGCTGTGGTGTGAAATTGCACTGTGCAACTTTGCCCCAAGGAATTTAGCAGCCTGTAGTTGAACTTTGATAAAAATGAATGGATTATTTCTCCCCAATGGGAAAAGCTGAATGGCCTGGCATGCAAGACATTAGATGGTGAGTCAGACGTCACAGCCTTGTCACTTACTTGCTGTGTGACCTTGGGCAAATCAATTAACTTCTCTGTGCCTCAGGTTCTCCATCTGTATAATGAGGACCACAATACTTACCTTAAAAAGAAGGTGGGAGGATTAATGAGGTGGTGTCCTTAAAACACATTAAGCTCCATGGAAGAGAGGTGCTCTATAATTACAAGCCATTATTACTGAATTTAAAAGACAGTAAAATGGAACCGTTGTTTTATCTTCAACTGTAGGAGTTATTGCACCTGAAATCGTATTAGAGAAAATCTTAAAGCTAAATGGCTTATTTAAAATGCTTGAATTTTTGAAAGATTTCTCTCATTTATACAAAATATCAAAACTTCAATGTAATAGATCTAAGAATTAAGACAATTCTGAACATTGGCAGAATGCAAATTACTAAATACTGAGCTTCGGATGGTTTCGTATTTATTCCACTGTATAGATAACACTGAGCCTAATTCATCTCAGGGAGATCATTATCTATTTGATCTTTAGCACCTTAAAAGAAAGTGTTTCTAAGAACTCCCCTACTAATCTGCTCCAGTTTTTAGCAAAACAGTCTTTTAAATTTAACTAAAGAGTTCTTACTCAATTTAACTGCAATTTTTTTATTCTCAATGGAAAAGAGAATAGTCATTTTACATATTACATTAAACTTTTGTATGCTTCAAGAGAATTACTAAGTTATATTTTTGTCTCAATGTTAAATAACTATACTTTTTCATCATTGTTCAGAAGTCCTTTTTTTTGTTTTTACGATATTGGTATCTCTTTCAATCTGTATCTTCTTCAGTTTTTCACAATACTTCACTGTTGCAAGGTCCAAGCTATGAAGTGATACAGCTTCTACTAGTTTTACCACCAACCAGTTTTTGAGCTTTTCGTAAGTTACCAGATCTTCGGGTTGGGTTTACTTATTGGCAACCCGAAAAGGTAGAACTATATCATAAGGGTTGCTTTTAGCATTCACATCCTACATTGCTATATATTTTTATTTTCCCCTAGTTTATTGAGTATCAATCAAGTATTTCATACAATTTGACATATTTAATTATTTCAACAACCCTGTTAAATATATTACCTCTTCTTTATTGATAAGGAAACTGAATTCCAACAAGAAGCCCCATGTTGCTTGTAGTTAAGTCTCTGGCTGTTGAAGTCAGGCAAACTTGGGACTGAATCCAATGAATTCAGTTCCCTATGTTTCATTTTGTCTATGTGGTCTCATAATACTTATTTCAAAGGTTTAATGAATACTAAATAAGATAATATGTAAGTACTTAACATAATGCCTGGTATGTTAAACACTTGATCATTGGTAGCATCTTGGTTTAATTGTGATTGGGATTATGGTTAATGTTACTGATTCATCATCCTAGGTAATGCATCTAGAAGGTAGAGCCATAATTTTGAGGTAAGTTTGTCCAAAGCCCAATGCCAGTCACTTATTCAAAAGATATTTAGCTAAGTTTTAAGGTGTCAACAATGAAAATCTTGTTAGAAATAATAGGTAATTTCTCAGTTTCTTCTTGCTTTCCTTCAAGGTAACTGAGACTACATAAACCAGTTATTGGGTTTAGTTCCTGTTGAGAAATTTGCTTTACCGATTATATATATGTACATATATATGTATATTTATATATATGTTTATTATTCAAAAATATTTATGTATATATTTAAAAGATATTTTTAAAAGCTTGATATTATTAATGGACAGTTAATATAATGTATAATAATAAACAAGTTACATAGCCAATTAATTCATTTCTTTGTTCATCTGCAGAGTAGTATTTCAATGATTTTTTATCACCAACACTGTGCTGGGAGTATGAAGACTACAAAGTCGTCTCTTTCTTACCAGGGATTCCACCTTGGTTTTTTTTTGTTGTTGTTGTTTTGTTTTGTTTTGTTTTGCGAATCTCAAATGACTCATATGAATCCTGACCCTTAAAGAGATGTCCATGAATTCTGAACAAAACTAAATTCTTGAGGAGCATATAGCCAAGTAGGAGTGTAAGACATGTACTGATCTGATTCTGCTACAAAATAAAAGTGTTATGGTTTTACCATAAAGTAGATGGAGAAATTGGCTTTCAGAGCTCAGCAGTGGATAGATATCTTCCAGAATACAGAAACGAAATTTCCTGAAGAGGAAGGAATTTAAGTGGAGCACTGAAGGATAAATAGGACTCAGAAATGGAGAGACAGAATTTTACTCATTTTGTCCTCCATGCCAGGAACTGTACTTTTTGCGCATTTCTACATGCTTCCAATTCTATGAAGTAAGCATCATTTTACAAAGGAGGAAAGTGGGATTCAGAGAGGATAAGATTCTTGACTGGTAATGATAAAACTGGATTTATTAGTGGTTAGTTTGACTGTCTACCCCTGTCCTGTAGGGCTAGAGGGATTAGAGATTGGGTGGGAAAGCAATGAAAATAAGATAAAAGTTCACTTTGAATGGAGAAAGTTGTTTTGAGTCCCTTTAATCTTATCCTCTTTCATAAAGGGCCAGAATAGAACTGACTTTTCCCTCAGATAATATAAAGCCAGATTACCTTGCCTTGCATTTTATGGATCACCGCGTGACCATGGATCTCTTGCTACCTCTCCTTGACTTATTTTACCTCTGTAAAAAATTTGATACTCATATTTAGTTATAAAGTTAGAGATATTCTGGCTCAATTTTTTAAAAAAGATTTTATTTGTCAGAGAGAGAGAGTGAGAGAGCACAAGCAGGGGGAGTGGCAGAGGGAGAAGCAGACTTCCCACTGAGCAGGGAACCCGATGTGGGACTCAATCCCAGGACCCTGGGATCATGACCTGAGCCTAAGGCAGATGCTTAACCGACTGAGCCACTCAGGTGTCCCTCTGGCTGGATTTTTTATCACAATTGGAGATGAATAGCCCTGGGCACTTTTTAAAGCTTTTTGAACTTTAGTTTCTATATCCATGTAGTTGTGATAGTTTTATTTACCTTTTATTATTTTATGAAGATTAGAAATAATACATGATAAAATTTAACAAACATTCTGTCAAGCAGGGATAATAATTATCCTTAGGATTATTTGGGGGATTATCAGATGAGGTAAATGATGAGAGTGTTTTGTAACAAAAGTATTTGGATACTGATAAAAAAGTATCACTACCACAAAAAAGTATAAATCCTATATATGTTGATTAGATATGTAGAAAGCCACCCCACACTGCCTAGTGCGCAGCAGCTGCCTAATAAATATTAACTGGTAGGCCATGCAGCTCTATATTAATGCTAAAAATAAGAAACTGTTTTATCAGTTTTCATATCCTATTTTAAATACAATATGCATATAAAATCAGTTCATGATTTCTCATGGAGTTTTCAGAAAAAAGAATGAAGCTCCATAATTCTATCATACAGAGAAATTGTAGATTAGCTGACACACATATGTGCTGAAACGCATGTGCAACTGTTGTCATATCTCATTTAAGTGAATTTTTTACTTACCATTTGATAGTATTCACTTCTCTTGACATCAAATTGTTATATGTGACATATTACCTTAATTTAATTAAGAAATCATTTATTTTTGAACATTTAAATTATTAAAAATTTTTTTTCTATTGGGCTTGTGTATAAATCTTTGACTTTCCCCCCTTATTATTTATTTTTTAGGAAAAAATTTGCTATCTCCAAAAGTAAAATTGCTGCACTAATACATATGTATATTTTTCAAGTTTTTTCACACATCATTTCATTTTTTTAAAAGATTTTATTAATTTATTTGAGAGAGGGAGCAAGAGAGCAGAGCAGGGGTGGAGAGGGGCAGAGGCAGAGGAAGCAGACTCCCCACTGAGTGGGGAGCATGATGTGGGGCTCCATCCCAGGATCATGGGATCATGACGTGAGCTGAAGGCAGTCTAAACCACCAGGTGCCCCTCACACATCATTTGAAACTGCCTTCCAGGAATGTTGTCCTATCTCTTTGGTTAGCATTCTTCACCTTTTTAAAAAAAAAATATTTAAATTTCAGTTAGTTAAGATACAGTGTAACATTAGTTTCAGGTGCATAATATAGTGATTCAACACCTCGGTGTTCATCACAACAGGTGCCCTCCTTAATCCCCATCAGCTATTTAACTCCCCACCCCCAACCATCAGTTTGCTCTCTATACTTCACATTTTCTGTACTATTTGGAAAAGGCCTTCAGTTTTCTTCTTTTTGTTCTTTTTCATACTGGTAGCTACTCTGGAATCTCATGTAAATTATTCTGCTGAATGTCAAAGCTCTGAAGATCACTCATACAATTTTCTGTGTATTTAAGAGCCTTGTCATTTATTGGAGAAGGAAAAATGGTTTTATTTTTATTTACTTAGATCTCATTCTTTATTTTCATGATAGTATGCATCTAAAAGTATGAGGAAAGTTTCTCTGGAACTGCGAGATTTAAATTCATCTTCCTAAATCCAAAAGTGGTTTAATATGCCAAATTTACCAAAGTATACACATTGATTTACATCCACTTTTATTGAGCTTAGGTTGAAAATATTTCTGCCACTAAAATGCCTATTAATATTAGTGCCAAAGCCTAAAATTACGAAAGGAAGAGTATTTTGGAAGTTGGGACTCCTGAAGTCTTTAAATATCTTTTAGCATTAACTTAAATTTAGTCTTTTGGGATACAATTATTTTGTGTGCTTGTGTCACTCTTCTAAAACCAGTTACTTTTATCTATAGCTCTCCAAAATTAACTTTGCATTAGGAGCTAAGAAAAAAATAATATGAATAACACATTTATCAGTTCATTGAAAATAAAATTATAAGAAGTGGCATCACTAATATATATTAAAACTTTTTAAAAAAATGGATTTGTATTTATTATTTTAGTAACTAACTGCTTATGATTTGTACATGCTAAAATAATCAAGGATAGCATGAAGATTTGTAATCATGCCATTGACTGAATGTTTATGTCCTCTCAAGATTCATAAGTTGAAACCTAATCCCCATTGTGATGGTATTTGGAAGTGGGGCTCTTGGGAGGTGATTAGGTTGTGAAGGCAGAGCCCTCATGAAGGGAATTTGTGTCCTTATAAAAACAACCCCAGAGGGGCGCGTAGGTCGCTCAGTTGATTAAGCATCTGACTCTTGTTTTTGGCTCAGGTCATGTTTTCTGGGTCCTGGGATCAAGCCCTGCATGGAGCTCCCTGCTCAGTGGGGAGTCTACTGTCTCCCTCTGCCCCTCCCCCGCTCACTCTCTCTCTCAAATAAGTAAATCTTAAAAACAACAAACAAAAAAACCCAAAACAAAACAATAACAACAAAAAAACCAGACCCCAGAGAGCTCCCTTGCCCTTTCTACCATGCGAGGACATGTAGAGAACACAGCTTTCTGTGAACCAAGAAGTAGGCTCTCACCAGATACCAAATCTATTGGTACCTTGACCTTGAACTTCTCAGCCTCCAGAACTGTGAGAAATAAATTTCTGTTGTTTATAAGCCACCCAGTCTATGATATTTTGTTATAGTAGACCAAATGGACTAAAATAGTGATAATTTCATAAAGACTAACCTTTATAAAACTTAGCATGTTCAAGAAAGTAGAATTGGGCATTTGTAGTTTGTAGTAATGATGTTGAGTTAATATTTCTGTTTTATTCATAAACAATCAGTGTTAAATAATTTGGGGACTTTTTTAAATTTTGGTTTCAATGAAATTCAGTTTTGTCAGACTTTCTTATAAGTCTCCTTGGCTTCATTATTAACTTCTCCTTTTTGCATGAAAAGCTCATCATTCCTAAAGTCAAATTCATAATTCTTCTGGAGAAGAAGTCTCTCTCTTAAAAATAGAATAACTTTATGGGATATATAGGAATGAAAAGTTAGGACAGTGTGCAGGTTCATGGAGAAGAGGGTTTTTATCAAATAGAACCTGAATCAAACTACTTGAGTGAGAATAATGTAAAATTGTGCAAGTATTTTCTTTCCCTTAAATATGAAGCCCTTGGTGGCTCAAAATAATTTGAGAGGGGTGTAGGGGAAGAGTTTGATAAAGCCCAGAAAGGGATAGAAGATTAGAGCAAAATGAGTAAGGCAAAATTCAGATTAGAGCAAAATGAGAAAGGCAAAATTCAGATATTTTCAATGCAAATTTAGTAAGTGGGCAGTGTTCAATATAAAGGAAACTCTAATATTCACCACTCTCTTGTATTTAAGTAAAAGTCAGCTAAACACACTATCAGTGTTATTTTAAAGAGAAAGATTCATAGAGGAACCCTGTTGGGGAGAGGGGGTGAAACTGTGTAGAAGGGAAACATATGCAAAAAACAAGACATAAAAGCAGAAACTGAGAATTCACCAACATCATGGATGTGGAAACAGGTATTAACGGTAAATGTCAGTCCTCCAAAAATTCCCATACTCATTTGGAAGGACAGTAAGTTTCCTTTGAATGCACTGGATGAGGTTGTCATAATTGTACTTAAAAGATAAGGTGACTTCAACATATTGAAAGAATTAAGGCTGATATTTGAATTTTGTCATAAAATAATACCTTATACCAAGTCCAGCCTTATAGAAAATCATCATATCTGTTTCTCACATATATGATTTTCTGTGTAGAATGTTAAAAGATGTTATGGTTCTTTAGAAAATATTAGTATATGTTAGTTTGCTGTTTTGATAATATGATAATATAATTTGGTTTTTGTTAATCTATTTACTTATTTAACTTCTTATTTATTAAAAATAGGCAATAAGTACATATTTTATATTAAATTATTGAACAGGTCATTCAACAATTATTAAGGACTTACTAAGTATCAAGAACTGATCATAAAATACTGAGGAAAATAGGCATGATCTCAGGTCTCATAAAGATCACATTCTTATGAGAGAGACATTAGCCAAATAAGAAAATTAAATTAAAAAATGTAACCCATGCCAAGTGCTACAAACAAAACAAAACAAAACAAAACATATGTGTTATGAGAGCATCAGATTCAGAAGGTCAGGGAAAGCTTCCTTAAATAAATTTTGCCTGGGCTCAAATATTTGTTGCATAGGAGGTAACTGATGAAGAGGAAAGGGGGGAGCGCTACAAGAGGAAGGAAGTAGAAGCATAAAATTGGTGCTACGGAAGGGAGAAGGTAGAGCTTTCCAGAACAATAAGAAGTTCTGTATTGTTAGAGCAGGCAGTGAAAGGGGGCATAAGATATAATATAAGCCTGTAGTTATCAGGGAGGGTAGGGTCCCATTTCATGCTGGGCTTTTCTGGCCTCTTTCAAAAGTTTTGGCTTTAATTTATTCTAAACCATTAAAGAATTTAAACGTACCTAAAAGAAGCAGGAACCTTGATATGATTAGATTTGTATTTAAAAGACAATCCTTATTTCTGAGTTGAGACTATAGATTGAAAGTGTGAACAAGCAAAATAATCTAGGAGTCTATTATAGAAATTCAAATGAGTGACATAGTAACGGGTTATGATTATTGATGCAAATGGCTACTGTGAACAGATTTGAGGTAAATAGTTAAACTTTAAAACATAAAAGTAAATTGAATATTTGGAGGGGTGGAAAAAAGAATGTAAATAGTTAAGAATGACATTGTTTTCTTTCTTGAAGTGTTCAACAGGGGGTAGAGTCATTCAATAATACAGGCATCTTTGAGAAAGGGCAGATACAGGAAGAAAAGATCATGAATTTAGTTAGAATGGGTTGAACAACTGGTGGCTTTGAGCTTTTTAAAAAGAGATATTAGTAGGGAGTTGGACATAATAATCTGAAATAGAAGAAAAAGACTAGGCTAGCTGCAACAATTTCTGACACCAATTACCCAGATTTAAGCCACACCTCACAGGTTAAGGATATAGTCCTCCACAAGACTACCCTCACTTCAGACAACAACTGCAAAAACAGGGGTCCCCAGACCACTCTCACTTCTGACCAGCTAACCTCTAATTTGAGAGATCCCATTATCTCCTCAGATTCAACAATTCCCTAAAACAGCTTATGTAACTCAAGAAAACAATGGTTTTATTATAACTAATTGATTCAAGTTAGAACCAGTCAGAGGGAGAGATATAGAGTACAAGATCTGGAATGGTTCCAAACGTGAAGCTTCTCTTGTCCTCTTCTCGTGGAGTCAGGACACTTTAACCTCCTAGTACATTGATGTGTGACAGTACACCGAGTACTGCCAACCAGGGTTTATCTAACCTCCTGTATCAAGTTTTTATTGATGTTTCACTATGCAGGCATGATTGATCGGATCATTGGCCACATGATTCAAACTCAAAATTGGCCTTCCTCCCTTCCTCAGAGGTCAGACTGATATCACTTGGCTCAAAATCCCAACCCTTTAGTCACATGGTTGGTCTTTTTGGCATGGCCAGTCCCATCCTGAATCATGTCATTAGCGCAAACTATCTAGGGGTCCACCCAAAGTCACCCTGTTAGCATATACCATTAGTTGTGGTAAAAGGGGCCACCATGAATAACAAAGACACTTCTATCACTCAAGAAATTCCAAGGATTGGAGCACCTGGGTGGCTCAGTTGGTTCAGTGTCTTTGATTTTGGCTCAGGTCAAGATCTCAAGGTTGTGAGGTGGAGCCCCGAGTCAGGCTCACACTGGGCGTGGAGCCTACTTAAGATTCTCTCCCTCTCTCTCCCTCACCCTCCTCCTCTTTTAAAAAAATAAAAAAGAAATTCCAAGGATGTACATGTTATCACCCAGGAACCAGGGACAAAGGTCAGACATTTTATTACACATTAACAATATAACTTTGTGAGGAATCTACATCTAGATAGTTGTCACAGCTAGAGGTAAGGATACACTTACCCAAGTGTTTGCATGTTGAATTTGGGAATGGTTTTAAGACAACACTGGAGTTTTAGAAACTCCAACATTGGATGCTTAGGTTGAGGAAGATGAGCCAGTAAAGAATGGAAATGAGGAATAAAGAGGTAAGATGGTTCTAGAGTGAGTTTCCAAAAGTTGGAAGAAATCAGACATGGAACCATTCTGAGACATCTTACAAGAGTAGGCCTAAGCATTTTTTTTTAATTTACAGACTTGGATGTAATGTTGACTTTTAGCAACATGGTTTGTGTAGCTGTTTGGGGGCTGGAAAGTAGATGAGATGGCTGACTAAGTGAGATTCAGCAAGCATGCGCAACTACTCAAGGACATGTCATTATGAAAGGAAAGGATAAAGTTACTCTCATAGCTGGAAGAATGTGAAGTCTAGAGTTTAGATTTTGTTGGATTTGGTTTGTTTTACTGAGGGAGAACTGAAGTGATTTAAAAGTTAATGGAAAAGTAGGAGAGGTTGATTTTAAAAGAAAAGCTATATTTGGTTCTAGAGGATTTGGAAGAGAAGGAAGTGAAGCACAGATGGAAGAAGAGCTTTATTTTAGAGGAGGAACAGGAAGAAAGATTGGGATAGGTAAAGAGAGAATCATTCCATGGCAGGCCTTCATGTGGGCCTTGGGCCTCAACAATGAACAAAGCAAAAATAATTCTACCCTAGTAGAGCTTATCATCTAGTTAGGAAACTAACATTAAAGAGGAAAATAACCAAATATATACATAATTACCAATGAGAACAGCGTTACTGAGGAAACAAATAGTATAAGGAGGTAGAAAGCAAACATACAAACAAAACAAACAAGTGGGTCTACATAGACAACTTTGAGAGATGCTGAAAGTTGATATTTAGATCGAAAGTTGAAAGGGCCTGCCTTGTAAAGAGATGGGATTTGGAGAAAGAAGAAGAGAATCCCAGAGAGTATGTCATGTGTAAAAGCTCTACCCAGGGAAAGAATGAGGGTGATATATTTGAGGAATTGAGAGGAGTCTAATGACACTAGATTATAGTGATTATAGTGGGAGGGATGGAATAGAGATGGGGTTATTTAAAAGACATGAGGAAAAGGATAGTCTGTTATATGTACCCATATATATGCTCTTTCTATCACTCCTCTTTTCTTCCTGATACTACAAAATTCTTTTATCATTTCTTTTTCTGTTCAAAGAACTTTCTTTAGCCATTCCTTACAGGTAGCTCTGTTAGCAACAAATTCTTTTAATTTTCCTCCATATGAGAATTTCACTTTCCCTTCATTCCTGAAAGTTAGTTTCTCCATATATTGAATTTGCGGTTGGCAGTTCTTTTATTTCAGCACTTGAAAGGGGTTATGCTACCTTCCTCTGAACTCCATGTTTTCAGATGAGAAATGTGCTGATGTTCAAATTGGTATTTCCATATAAGTTGTCTTTCACTGGCTTTCAAGATTTTTTCTTTGTCTTTAGTTTTCAGAAGTTTGACTATGCTGTCTTGGTCAAGATTTCTTTGAGTTTATTGCATTTGAGTTGGGTTTCATGCAGTTTCTTGAATCTATAGCTGAGGGTTTTTCTGTTTTGTTTTGTTTGTTTGTTTTGTTTTACTAAATATGGGAAGTTATCAAGCCATTATTCCTTCCAGTGTTCTTTCAGTCTCAATACTCTTTTTAGTCCCTTTCTGGATGCTGATGATAAAAATGTTGGATCTTTTATTGCTGTCCCACATATCTCTGAGGTTTTGTTCATTTTTTTTTTTCTTTTTAGTCTATTTTCTCTCTGTTGTTCAGCTAGGATAAATTCTTTTGATCAAGTTCATTAATTCTATTCTCTGTCACTTCCATTCTACTATCCATCAGGCACACTTTTAAAATTTGGTTACTGTATTATTCAGTTCTATAATTTCCAGTTGGCTCTTATTTATAACATATTTCTTTGCTAAGATTTTCTATATTTTCATTGTTTCAAGAAAGTTTATAATTGATTATTGAAGCATTTTACAATTCCAAGTATCTGATTTATCATAGTATTTGTGTCAGTTGATTGCCTTTTCTCAATCAAAGTATAATTTTCTTGGTTCTTGTTTTAACAGGTGATTTAATTGTATCCAGCACATTTTGTCTATTATGTTTTGTCTATTTAAATCTTTTATTTTAGAAAGCAGTCACTCCGTATAGATTTAGCATACATATCCTGGCCTACTTTTGTGTTGTGGTTCAAATGGAAGTTTAAGTTTCTATTGGTCAACTTGGTCTATCTGATTCCTGAAGGTGAAGGGGTTTATCCAGGCTAGATGTCCAGGTGCTTCTTAGTGGGGGAAGAGAGCCCCAGGCCCAGGGAGATAAAAAGACTTCCTTGGCCAGAGGCTTGTTGCAGTAGGATCCTCTTCCCTACCCTGGTATCTCTGGACAGAGAAGGGGAGTCCTAGACCTGTCACTTCCTCCTGGTAACTCACCTTAGTGCTCCCCTAAGGGTAGGGAGTATCAGGCTGGTGAGGACTTCCTTGACCAGGTACTCATAATGGAATTCCTCCTGCTTATAAGGGATGGAGAACACTTTCAGGCTGAGCTATTCGTCCTGTTTCCACCCCTCCCCCCCCCCCGCAGGCTTCCTCCTGCCTACCCTCATGTCTCCTAGTGAGAGGTAGGGAGTGAGTCTCAGAGGTTAATGAGGCTTCCCAGAACAGGGTGCTTGCTGTCTTTCTTGCTAGTGCTATCTCTCTTGGTATTATCCCACCAGGAGGGAATTTTCAGGCTTTGTGGGGAAAGAGGTGGCCTCCCCTGGCCACTTACTGTTAGAAGGTCTCCTGATGATCTTATAGGGTCACCTCGTGTTTCTGGCAGGGCTATCATTTGCTCTGTGGAGGAATGGATTTACCTGGGATCCTTCTGTTGCTAGGTTGAGAGCAGGAGGGAAATGCTAAGTTAAGGATTACTGCTGGTAGATGGAGACCATAACACCCCCAGCCAGTGTTCTTCCAATCTTGGAATCCCAAACTACTTAGTCTCCTTCTTTGAGATATTTCCTTTGCTTGCTTCTGGCATTATTTCAAGGATTTATAACTGAACTTAATGGGGAGGAAAGGGGAAAATGGGGTTATGCCATCTTGTCTGGACTGAAAGTCCCAATGAGTTTAGTTAATAGTTCTAGCTTATACTATGAGTCATCTTAATAAAAATTTTACTCATGGGTGCCTGGGTGGCTCAGCTGGTTAAGTGTCTGACTCTTGATTTTGGCTCAGGTCATGATTTCAGGGTTGTGAGATGGCACCATGCTGGGCACGCAGCCTGCTTAAGATTCTCTCTCTCCCTCTCCCTCAGCACCCTGCCCCACTGTGTTCTCTTTCTCTCAAAAAAAAAAAAAAAAAATTTACTCACATTATGCATGTTTGGACTATGTGGTAGTTTCTTAATCTATAAAACTACAATGAAAAAATATAAGCAAATTTATTGTTGGATATAGGTATGAAAATTAATGACAGCATCACCATGGTACTTTTAATATTTGAAAGACAATTACTTAAATCATAGTTCAAACCACATATATACAGAAATTATTCAAATGCATACATGATCTAAGGGGTCTGAATCTGTTTCATAATATTATGAGTTAATTGAGTTAATTAATTAACTAGAGAACAACTTGAGTGCCTAACATTTGCTGGTCTTTGTTCTATATCTAATGGATAAAACAATGAATTAAGTGGTAAAACCCTTTGCCTCACTGAGCATACATTCCTGAGAAATGAGTGGTTTTTAATATCTTTAAAAAATAATACAATTATTATATCTTTGGTCACATTTTAAGGTTATTTTATTTTATTTATTTATTTTTTTAAGGTTATTTTAATTTAGAAGTGCAAACTCATCAAGTTTATGCTAAAAAAGAATCTATTCAGATTCAGAATTCTTAAGATTCACTACCTATTTAGCAATCTGTAATTTAAAATTCTGTTTTTATCTTATTTTTGTTCTTATTTTTAATCTTGAATGAACTTATATTTTGTGGTTGGATTACTTTATCAGAGGCATTTCAGGGCAATTTCTAATCTCTAAGTTCAATATCATGAGCTAATCAACTGAGGTATAGTTTGTGCCACATTTATGCCTAAATAAATTCTTGAAAGAAAAAAAAAGCCCTGCAGAGTTTTTTTCTTTTTTTGATATTCTAAATTCTTCTGTGTTTCATTT
Organism: Phoca vitulina; assembly: GCF_004348235.1. Classification (NCBI taxonomy): domain Eukaryota; kingdom Metazoa; phylum Chordata; class Mammalia; order Carnivora; family Phocidae; genus Phoca; species Phoca vitulina. The sequence continues at coordinate 38,193,397 of NW_022589708.1, read as the reverse complement.
TCAAATAAAATTGCATTTCTCACTAGTGATGTGAGTCAGCCCCATTAATGTTATTATTTATAGAGGATGGATAGGCAATTAATATTAAATGAGTAAATAAGGGCAAACTTAATTTGACCTTAGGGAAGTAAACCTTATTAGCAAAAATGCAAATCTGACCCTTTTAAGCCAAAAAAAAAAAAGTTCAGGGAACTTGATTTTGTATTGGCACATCTACTTTCTGCCTTGTGGGTTATACCAGGCTCTAACGACTGCCTTCAACACCATAATTTAACATTAGGAACTCACTCTTTCCTAATGACACAATCCTTTGAGCAATACACTAATAGATCATGGGCTGATGATGTTCATTAATGATGAATCACACTAATATATCATTTTCTCTGTCACACAGGTGTTTTATCAGATTAATTTTGTCGGTGCAATGACCTGTGATGATGATGCATTGCTTGAGGATGGTGCAATTCAGAAAGAAATGAAATTTGAAATCAAACCTGTATTCAGCAGCTTTGAGGCTTTATTGAAAAAATTTATAGAAACAATAGATATGAATGGGGTCTGCATTTATAAATTAAGCATATATTTTAGTATTTAATGGACAGAGTAAAGCGCTAACATCTTTATTTACAAATTATTTTTTAAAAACACATGAAAATCCCAAAACCATAGCATCTGACTTCTTGACAAGTAGTTTTTACCTGGGTATGAAAGCATCAGACTCATATCAAATAGTTTTATGTAAAAAAAGCTGTTTCTATATTTAAGTAAAATTAGTAAAGTCAGCAGTTAAATTTTTAATTTTTTTCTTATTTTGGACATTTAGCAAACTATATGCTTTCGTGCTTTACATATTAAGTAAACAAAACATTTTACATCGTGGATTTGGTCAATTTAAAGATATTTTTGAAAGTTTACTATACACATCTAGGCAATTTTCTCTTAGTATGTATGAATAAAAATTTTAAAACATCATTACGAGAATTTTAATTAGACGTCTCATGGTGATAATGAAAAAAATGCTAGCTACATTCTTACTACATTTTCGTTTTCAATTACAAAATTGAATCTCAATTAGTAGGCTACTAAATTACTTTCATATGATTATTATCTATATACTATTGAAGGTAGTACTAAGGATATATTTAATCATGTATTTTAGCATCTTTTTTTATGAAACAACCATTTTTCTTTTCTTCAAATCAGACCCCAGGATTCCAGAGTATCATGTAAATGAATCATTTAGATTACAATTCCTAAACTCATTTTTAATCCTTCAGCATTTTCCATAATGTTCCAAAATGATCTAAATCCATGCCTGAATATGAATGGTTTTTCTATCAATTTACAATAAATGCTATATTTGTCATATTCATATTCAACATAAAAGACCTCTGCGTCCTTAAATTATTGAGTCAATTTATTGATTTAGGACACGTTTCAATTTTGATTGAGACACAGAGATTGTTATCCTTTCCTACTAGGCATTTTACCTCACCCAGAAGGGATCTAATTTGACAGCAAATCCAACATTCTATAGAAATGATGTTGCCTCTTCTATTTTTTATCTTAGATCTTTATTTTCAGACAAGTGTAACCATCTCATATTTTATAATTCCAGCACATTGGTTACCTGACCTATGGAATAAGAATTGTAACAGTAGGAAGGGAAAGTGGAAGCCGGACACTTTACCAGTCTCGGTCAAGACAGCAATCTAAAGAAATATTCCATCTTGGAGGTACTGAAAGAAGTTAGTGTCTCAATCAAAGACTGAAAATATGCAAAGGTGATGTCTCTATCATATTCCCATTTCATTTTTTTAAGATTTTATTTATTTATTTGACAGAGAGAGACACAGTGAGAGAGGGTACACAAGCAAGGGGAGTGGGAGAGGGAGAAGCAGGCTTCCTGTAGAGCAGGGAGCCCGATGCGGGGCACCTGAGCTGAAGGCAGACACGTAACGACTGAGCCACTCAGGCGCCCCTCCATTTCATTTTTTTAAAGTTTATCCTGAAATCTAGTTAGTTAACATGTAGTATAATATTAGTTTCAGCTGTATAATATAGTGATTTAACACTTCCCATACATCAGCTGGTGCTCATCACAACAATTGCACTCCTTAATCCCCATCACCTATTTAACCCATCTTCTTTACCCATCTCCCCTCTGGTAACCATCAGTTTGTTCTCTACAGTTAAGAGTCTGTTTCTTGGTTTGCATTCTCTCCCTTTTTTATCCCTTTGCTCATTTGTTTTGATTCTTAAATTCCACATATGAGTGAAATCATATGATATTTGTCTTTCTCTGACTTATTTCACTTAGCATAATACTCTCTAGCTCCATCCATGTTGTTGCAAATAAAAAGATTTCATTCTTTATTATGGATGAGTAATATTCCAGTGTGTGTGTGTGTGTGTGTGTGTGTATACCACCACATCTTCTCTATCCATTCATCAGCTGGACACTTGGGCTATTTCCATAATTAAGCTATTGTAGATAATGCTGCTATAAACATTCAGGTGCATGTATCTCTTTGAATTAGTATTTCTGTATCCTTTGGGTAAAGACCTAGTATCACAATTGCTGGATCATAGGCTAGTTCTATTTTCAACTTTTTGAGGAACTTCCATACTGTTTTCCAGAGTGGCTGCACCAGTTTGCATTCCCACCAACAGTGCAAGAGTGTTCCCCTTTCTCCACATCCTAACCAACACCTGTTGTTTCTTAGGTTTTGATTTTCACCATTCAGAAAGGTGTGAGGTGATATCTCATTGTAGTTTTGATTTGTATTTCCCTGATGTTGAGCATCTTTTCATGTGTCTGTTGGCCATCGGTATGTTTTCTTTGGAAAAATGTCTATTCATGTCTTCTGCCCATTTTTTAACTGGAGTATTTGTTTTGGGGTGTTGAGTTTTATAAGTTCTTTATATCTTTTGGATACTAACCCTATATCAGATATGTCATTTGCAAATATCTTCTCCCATTCTGTAGGTTGCTTTTTAGTTTTGTTGACTGTTTCTTTAGCTGTGCAGAAGCTTTTTATCTTGATGAACTCCCCATAGTTATTTTTTCTTTTGTTTCCCTTGCCTCTGGAGACACATCTAGAAAGAAGTTGCTATGGTCAATGTCAAACAGGCTACTACCTGTGTTCTCTAGGATTTTTATGGTTTCAGGTCTCACATTTAGGTCTTTAATGCATTTTGGATTTACTTTTGTGTTTGGTGTAAGAAAGTGGTTCGGTTTCATTCTTTTGCATGTTCCTGTCAAGTTTCCCAACACCATTTGTGGAAGAGACTGTTTTTCCCATTGGATATTCTTCCCTGTTTTGTTGAAGATTAATTGACCTTATAGATGTGAGTTCATTTCTGGGTTTTCTATTCTGTTCTATTGATCTATGTGTCTGTTTTTGTGCCAGTACCATATGTTTTTGTCACTATAATTTTGTAATATAATTTGAAGTCCAGAACTGTGATGCCTCCAGCTTTGTTTTTCTTTTACAGGATTGCTTTGGCTATTTGGGGTCTTTTGTGGTTCCATATATATTTTAGGATTGTTCTACCTCTGTGAAAAATGCTGTTGGTATTTTGATAGCGACTGCATTAAATATGTAGATTTGCTTTTTCATGATATTTGTTCTTCTAATCTATGAACATGGAATGTTCTTCCATTTCTTTGTGTCATCTTCAATTTCTTTCAACAGTGTTTTATAGTTTTCAGAGTAGGTCTTTCACCTCTTTTGTCAGGTTATTCCTAGGTATTTTATTCTTTTTGGTGCAATTCAAAATGGGGTTAATTCCTTAGTTTCTCTTTCTGTTGTTTCATTATTGGTGTATAGAAATGCAACAGGATTTTGTACATTGATTCTGTATCCTGTGACTTGACTGAATTTGTGTTAGCCGTTCTAGCAGTTTTTTTGGTAGAGTCTTTCAGGTTTTCTACATAGAGCATCATGCTGTCTGTGAAAATGAAAGTTGGACTTCTTCCTTGCTGATTTGGATGCCCTTTATTTTTTTGTGTTGTATGATTGCTGTGGCCAGGACTTCCCGTACTATGTTAAATAACAGTGGTGAGAGTGGACATCCCTGTATTGTTTCTGACTGTAGAGGAAAAGCTCTCAGTTTTTCGCCATTGAGGATGATATTAGTTGTGGGTTTTTCATATATAGCCTTTATTATGTTGAAGTATGTTCCATCTAAACCTAGTTTGTTGAGGTTTTCTATCATGAATAGATGTTGTACTTTGTCAAATGCTTTTTCTGCATCTATTGAAATGATCACATGGTTCTTATCCTTTCTTTTATTAATGTGGTGTATCCTGTTGATTAATTTGTGATATTGAACCACTATTGTAGCCCAGGAATAAATCCCACTTGATTGTGGAGAATGATTTTTTAATGTCTTTTTTGATTGAGTTTGCTAGTATTTATTGAGAATTTTTGCATCCAGTTTCATCAGGAATATTGGCCTGTAGTGCTCTTTTGTAGTGGAGTGTTTATCTGGTTTTGGTATCAGGGTAATGCTGGCCTTATAGAATGAATTTTGAAGTTTTCCTTCCTTTTCTATTTTTTGGAATAGCTTGAGAAGAATAGGTATTAACTCTTTTCTAAATGTTTGGTAAAATTTGCCTGTGAAGACATCTGTCTCTGGACTTCGGGTTTTGGGGAGTTTTTGATTACTGAGTCAATTTCGTTGCTGGTTATCAGTCTGTTCAAGTTTTTTATTTCTTTCTCTTTCAGTTTTGGTAGTTTATATGTTTCTAGGAATTTATACATTTCTTTTAGGTTGTCCAATTTGCTGGCACATAGTTTTTCATAATATTCTCTTACAATTATATTTCTGTGGTGTGGTTTTTATTTCTCCTCTCTCATTTGTGATTTCATTTATTTGGGTCCTTTTCTTTTTGATAAGTTTGGCTGGAGGTTATTGATTTTATTACTTTTTTCAAAGAACCAGCTCCTGGTTTCATCGATCTGTTCTATTGTTTTTTTAGTTTTATATTTCTGCTCTAATCTTTATTATTTCCCTCTTTCTGTTAGCTTTAGGCTTCATTTGTTGTTCTTTTTCTAGCTCCATTAGGTGTAAGGATAGGTTGTTTCTTTGAGACTTTTCTTGCTTCTTGAGGTAGGTGCCTATGTTGTTATATACTTCCCTCTTAGGACCACTTTTGCTGTATCCTAAAGGTTTTGGACTATTGTGTTTTCATTTTAATTTGTTCCCATGTATTTTTTAAAATTTCTTCTTTGATTTCCTAGTTGACTCATTCATTATTTAGTAGCACATTGTTTAATTTCCATGTATTTGTGGCCTTTCCAATTTTTTTCTTATTGTTGACTTTTATTTTCATAGTGTGGTGGTCAGAAAAGGTGCATGGTATGAATTCAATCTTTTTGTATTTGCTGAGGCTTGATTTGTGACTTAATATGTGATCTATTATGGAGAATGTCCCATGTACACTTGAAAAGAATGTGTATTCTGCTGTTTTAGGATGGAATGTTCTGAATATATCTGTTAAGTCCATCTGGTCCAGTATGTCATTCAAAGCTGTTGTTTCCTTGTTGATTTTGTTTAGATGATCTGTCCATTGATGTAAGTGGGGTGTTAAAGTACCTTACTATTACTGTATTATTATCAATTAGTTCCATTATGTTTGATATTTAATTTTTTTAGAGAGGGGGAGGAGGAGAGGGGCAGATAGGGAATCTTAAGCAGGCTCCATGCCCAGCATGGGGCCCAACATGGGAATCGATCTCACAACCCTGAGATCATGACCTGAGCTGAAATCAAGATTTGGACCCATAACCAAGTGAGCCACCCAGGTGCCTCCATTATGTTTATTATTAATAGTTTTATATAATTGGGTGCTCCCATGTTGGTGCATAAATATGTACAATTGCTTTATCGTCTTCTTGTTTTGTCCTCTTTATTATGATACAGTGCTCTTGTCTCTTGTTACAGTTTTTGTTTTAAAGTCCAGTTTGTCCAATATAAGTATTGCTACTCTGGTTTTCTTTTGACATCCATTTGTATGATAAATGTTTCTCTATCCCCTCACTTTCAATCTGCAGGTGTCTTTAGGTCTAAAATGAGTCTCTTGTTAGTAGCATATAGATGGGTCTTGTTTTTTAATCAATTCTGACATCCTATGTCTGTTGATTGGAGCATTTAGTCCATTTACATTTGAAGTAATTATTGATAGATATGTATTGAGTGCCATTTTATTACTTGTTTTGTCATTGTTTCTAGAGATTTTTCTGATCCTCTCTTGTCTATGTCATTTTTGGTCTCTCCTTTGCACTCAAAGACTCCCCTTTAGTATTTCTTGCAGGGCTGGCTTAGTGGTCATGAATTCCTTTAATTTTTGTTTGTCTAGGAAACTCTTTATCTCTCCAATTCTGAATGATAGCCTTGCTGGATAAAGTATTCTTGGCTGCATATTTTTCCCATTCAGCACATTGAATATATCATGCCACTCTCTTCTGGATTGCTAAATTTCTGTTGATAAATCTCTAGCCCACCTAAGGTCTTCCTTTGTAAGTTATGGACTTCTTTTGTCTTGATGCTTTTAAGATACTTTATCACTACATTTTGCAAATTTAATTACAATATGTCTTGATGTTGGCTTGCTTTTGTTGAATTTCATCAGAGTTCTCTGCCTCCTAGGTCTAGATGTCTGTTTCCTTTCCCAGATTAATGAAGTTTTCAGCTATTATTTCTTGAAGTAAATTTTCTACCCTCTTTTCTTTCTTTTCTTCTTCTGGGACTCCTATAATATGAATGTTATTACACTTGATAGAGTCACTGAGTTCCCTAAGTCTATTCTCATGCTGCACAGTTCTTCTCTCTCTCTTTTGTTCAGCTTTATTATTTTCCATTATTTTGTCTACTAGGTCACTAGTTTATTCCTCTGCTTTTCCCAGCCTGCTGTTCATTGCATAAAGCCTGTTTCCAATCTCATTTATTGCATTCTTCATCTCTGATTGATTCTTTTTTAACACTTTTATCTCTGTGGTGTCTCATTGATGTCCTCTATTCTTTTCATAAGTATCCTTAGGATTGTTGCTTTAAATTCTCCATCAGATATGTTACTTACATCTGTGTCACTTAGATCTCTGGCATGGCCTTGTTTTTTCATATGGGATAAATTCCTCCATCTTGGCATTTTGTCTAAGTCTCCACCTTTTCCTGTGTGTTAGAAAAGCCAGTTATGTCTCCTGCTGCTGAGAGTAATGGCCTTACAAAGAAGAGGTTATGTAAGTGCCCAGGGCCTGGTGCTTCACGGAGTTTCTCCACTGTGTGCTGTATGCAGTCTGCTGTTGTGTTTTCACTACTCTATCTGTCAGGCCTGTCATCTACAGAGGCTCTCCTTGCCTGCTATGGGCAGTGTTTGGTCCTTAGCTTGAATGTGGTGAGTTTTAACTAGGTGTGCTCTGGTCTGCTTGTGAAATGAGACTGGACACCATTTCCACCAGAACTGAGGCCCTGCAGATCTCTCTGGTTGGGACATGTGGTGTGATCAGGGGTTTGTGCTGGTCTTTTGGAGAAGGAGACCTCTGTGCTGGGACTGAGGTAAGCTTGACTGGGAAGGGCAATCCTGCCAGAGCACAGGGCGTTGGGACTTGGTGTAAGCAAGTTAAGCAGCCATTGTGGCCCTGTGCTCCTTCCCACAGGTAGTTCTATGTTTATGCTGAGGGGTGGAGGAGGGAAATGGCACTGGCCAGCTCAAATGTTCCCTGAGAGGCAGGATTCACTGAGATGCCTCTCAGGGAAACACTCTGAGAAGAGCAAATAACTTCCCCCACTGTATGCCCCAGGCATTTTTCAGATTACTGTTTACATGCCTTCTGCCCCCTGGGTTGTTTGCTTATCTTCTCTCTAGGAGCAGTACAGTGCCCTCTGGGATCTATCCCAGGCAAGCTTGCTGACCTTAAAACTCCAGGCTTTAAGCCCCGTGGCTGTGAGAATTTATAAAATTCAGCCCCTCTCATTTTCTAATCCAGTGGCTTTGGGGAAACATCCTCCTTGTGTGTTCCCCTATGTGCTCTTCTCTCTCTCATCCTTCAAAACCACAGCTCTCTCTCTTCCACATGTCTCCACACTTCCTACCTTCTTCGATGTGGCCTCTCTTTCTTTAGTTGTGGAGTTTGTTCTATCAGTTTTCAGATTGACTTCTGGTATATTAGGATGATTTGATAGTTATCTAGTTGTGTTCATGGGATGAGACAATCCTAGGGGCTTTCTACTCCACAGCCATCTTCCTCTTCTCTTCTCTCAGGAACTTCAGGAAATCACCAGGAGGAGGAAGCTGCAGAGCCCGGCCCCTGTGAATGTCCAGACTGCCTTAAGGAGCTGCATCACAGAGTGCCAACTCCACTGACATGCCCATCCCCCTCCCCCGGAAGTCATGACAGTTGGCTTGGTACATTGTCAGTGACATAGAAGGAACAAAATTAGAAAATGGAATGAGAAGAAGACATGTGGATGGTAAGAGAGTGAGGAGAAAGTGGGTTTAATTTTTCTCTTTTTCTCTAGAGGTCAATGACCTCTAGAAGAGGAACTCTGAACTAAGGGGTCAGGATTACACATTCTGTAGAAGTCAGGCAGGTTTGCTTTCATCAACCTCAATGCTGGCACAACAGGCATATAAATGGATTGGCCATGGTGGCAGTGGTGATGGCCATACATGGGCTCAAGAGCATGGGTTACCTTTTATCAAGGCTGTTTTAGATATTGATACCACAGAATTTATTGCAGATTGCCAATAACTGAGACTGATGCCATGTACTTAGTATGTACTATCTTTGATGAGTTAAGTCAGTCACTTGGTGGTAGATTACCTTGGAGAAATATTTTTCACCCTCACGAATCAGTGATTTGTCCTTAATATAGAACTGGTTTTATCTCCAGATGTAAGTTTGCCTTTCCTGACCTTGATGTGTCTCCCATCCAAACACTTACAAATGTCTAATCAATTGGGATGGTCATTCATATAACGATGATTCAGATTAAGAGATTCATTTTACAGCATGGAAGATGTGACTATGAGTATATGATCATGGTTTCCACTGGTCCTATAATGGATCCCACATATCTGAAAGAACTGGCCTAATAGAAGAGTGAAATAGCCTGTTAAAGGTTCAGCTGAGGCACTAGCTTGGAATATCAATCTATAGATTGATAGATTCCTGATAAATACTGACAACATTCTAATAGCTAGAATACAAGAATCTGGGAACTGGGATATGAAAGGTGTATTCGTTCCTCTTACTATAACTTTAAAAAATTAACTTGGAAAATTTGTTTCTGCCCCCCCATTACTTTACACTCCATTGGATTAGAGGTCCTTGCTCCCATTGGCAAAATACTTCTTCCAGAGGACATGGTGAGGGTTCCACAGAAACTGAAATTATGACTACTACTTGGCCACTTGGGACTCCTCCTTTTCCAGTCAACCATTAAACAAACAAATAGAATAACAGTTATTATATTGAGGGGGATAATGGCCAGTTACCATAAGGAGCCATAAGCTACATGGTGGGGGAAGATAAGAATACATCTGAAAACTGGGGAAATTATTGGGATTTCTCTTGGTTCTTTCCTACCATGTAGCAATTGCAAATGGACAACTGAAATAATCACAGAAGGATAATGGCAAGGCAGATATAGGCTCATAACTTTTGGGAAAGGAGATCTGGGTCTACCCACATTGGTAAACAACCTTGACCAGCCAAAACAAAGTCCAAGAATGAGGGAAATTTCGTATGGGTGGTGAAAAAAGAAGACAAATATTAATCATTACCTGGGAGACATCTGCTATTGCTGAAGAACAATATTTGGTTTCTTTTTCTATTAATTGACTTGTATTATTTCCTTTAAGAGATTGGGTTACCACCTTGAAGAGGCTCTGTGGCTGATTGGCCTTAATATAGTTGATTGGTACAAATAAGTAACTGCATTGGACACCTTTTGTTACAATGTAAACCCTTAGGGCTTTTACTTGCTCCTAGCACTGCTGAGGCATCTATTTTGAAGTAGCCTTCTGAGAAGCTTTGCAGATAAAATGCATAGTGTCTCAGCCTGAGCCTTTTATTGCCTATTACTTCCAGCTCCAGAAATTCTCACTTCTTTTATCTTTCTATGTGGAATGCCTGTGGGAATCCACTTAACACCAATACGTATGCTTAATCTTAAACATTAGGGGCTTCATTGTGTAGGACTGTCCTTAACCACTAAGAGAATAAAAGCAACAGGTAAATATTTCCTCTGTGTCCCCAAGTGGGATTATTCTAAAATGCATTTTAAAGATCTCAGGAAGTCCAAGTCTTAGTCACCCTTAGCTGTGGTCAACCATAGGTATTTTTTGATTAGTTGTCTGTCTTTCTCTCTTCCAATCTCCCAAATACTCACTGATGCCAAAATAATTACTAAAATGCTATGCTCCTATACTTCAATTTTCTTCTATCTTACATACAAAAGAAATTACACATATTGCCTGCTTTCTAAGTGTCTGTGACTTATACTTTGAACTACTGTACAAATTTTTATATCATTTATATAGCCTGTAAGAATCATACATAAGGGAATAATTGTTAACTGTCAGATCACAGTGTATTTCTAATCACATTCCATCAGTGATACATGTTTTACATTGTTAAGACATCCTGTCTGAAAAACAAAACTCTGGAATGGAATGTAAAAAGCCCATTCTTTTAGATGGTTTGAATTATTCATGAACACAGCACCTTGTCGGCACTTAGAATGTAATCAAAATATAAATGATGCATGTGCATGTCGTATCTGCATTCATATCCAAATTCCATACTGGATATTTCTAAGTTACACACAAGTATCACTATCTTTTTAAATAGGAAAGTAAACTTTCAAATAAGATAGTTTTATTAAATTTAATTAATTAAAATATTTTTATATTTAAATTCATCTATCATAGTCTTAAATATAAGCTATTGCAATTACTCCTTAAAAACTCAAGTATAATATTGAGTCCATAATGAACTACTTTACAACCTTTCAGAAAAATTTTGATATACTATTTTTGTATTTTTTTGATAGGCTTTCACGAGGTTTCTTGAAATTTCACTTTATATTAATAGATCACCCGAAAGAATATACTACTCTATTTTACTTATCTAGGAAATTTAAACAGAAAAATTCAGTACTTGGCTTGTGATACATGAGGACATAATTTCACATTAACTTATTCTGTAACTAATAAGTAGTGTATATTATAAAAGCATACTATGTAGTGCCACTAGTAAGTAGATTTTATGAATATATGAACCTAAACTCCACTACACGAGTCTGGTATTAATTCTGGAACTAGATAGGCATGTAAAATAGGAAAGGAGATGTGTACATATTCCAATATATGTATATATACATATATACATATGTATGCATCAGTGGATAGATAGATAATGAGCTCAATATTATCTGGGATAAAGAATTATTTGACAAAATAGTTGCCTTTAAGCAGCATAGGGACAGATAAGGAGAACTGATTGCCGCCCGGAAAGAAAAAGAAGAAAGAAAAAACTGATGAAGTGATAACTGATGCTAAGATAACTGGAATGGGAGTTCATGATTTATATTTAGATATTAATTCAATTACATTTATTAGAATTTCTTATATGCAAAGTATGTTGCATACATAGGGTATGTCATGAAGAAGAAAGATAATACCTCTGGTCTTATAAAGAAGCTTCAAGAATAAGACTGTTGGGATGGGACAATTTATAAATAATTTGCTTATAAGAGACATATCTTAAATGTAACTATCCAAAAATATCAAAAGTGAAAAGATGGAAAAAGACATACTCTGCAAACAACAACAACAACAACAAAGCTGAGATAGCTATATTAATAATAGTAAAAGTAAACTTTAAGGAAGCATTATTTGAAATAAAGGGGGATGCTTCAAAATGATCAAAAGGTATGCCCAGGAAAATAAATAAATCTAAATTTACATGCAGCTAATTTCACACTTTTAAAATATATCAGGTAAAAATAGCCATTTCTAAAAGTGTGAATAGACAATCCCACAACCATTGTGAGATATTTTCAGTACTTCTCTGAGGATCTGATAGAATAAATAAACCTAAAATTATTATAGACAGAAGATTCGACCAACATGGCCTAAAACTTAACCCTAATTTACACATATAGAATAACGCATCCAACAACTGAAGAACACATTATTTTCAAGTGCATCTAAAAGTTACCAAAATTGACTGAACACTGAGTCATAGACTAACATTTCAACAAATTACTAAGGGACTTAAATTATATAGAGTAAGATCCCCGATCACAGTGGAACTAAAAAAACAATTTCAAAATAGACCTAGAAATATTTGAAAATTAGGCAATATATTTCTAGTCTACTTTATGATGGCTAATTTTATGTGTCAACCTGACTGATGCCTAGATATTTGATTAAACATTGTTTCTGGGTGTATCTGTGAGGGTGTTTCTGGGTGAGATTAGCATTTGAATTGGTATATTGAGTAAAACAGACTGCTCTCCTCAATGTGGGTGGGCATCAGTTAATCTGTTGAGGTCCTGAATATCAAACTCAATACCCAAAGAACAAATAATCCAATCAAGAAATGGGCAGAAGATATGAACAGACATTTTTCCAAAGAAGACATCCAAATGGCCAACAGACACATGAAAAAGTGCTCAACATCACTCGGCATCAGGGAAATCCAAATCAAAACCTCAATGAGATACCACCTCACACCAGTCAGATGGCTAAAATTAACAAGTCAGGAAATGACAGATGTTGGCGAGGATGCAGAGAAAGGGGAACCCTCCTACACTGTTGGTGGGAATGCAAGCTGGTTGCAGCCACTCTGGAAAACAGTATGGAGGTTCCTCAAAAAGTTGAAAATAGAGCTACCCTATGACCCAGCAATTGCACTACTGGGTATTTACCCCAAAGACACAAACATAGTGATCCGAAGGGGTTCGTGCACCCCGATGTTGATAGCAGCAATGTCCACAATAGTCAAACTGTGGAAAGAGCCAAGATGTCCATCGACAGATGAATGGATAAAGAAGATGTGGTATATGTATATATATATATATATATACATACATACAATGGATATATATATATATACAATGGAATATGCAGCCATCAAAAAAAAAAAAAACACGAAATCTTGCCATTTGCAACGACGTGGATGGAACTAGAGGGTATTATGCTAAGCGAAATAAGTCAATCAGAGAAAGACATGTATCATATGATCTCACTGATATGAGGAATTCTTAATCTCAGGAAACAAACTGAGGGTTGCTGGAGTGGTGGGGGGTGGGAGGGATAGGGTAGCTGGGTGATAGACATTGGGGAGGGTATGTGCTATGGTGAGCACTGTGAATTGTGTAAGACTGATGAATCACAGACCTGTACCTCTGAAACAAATAATACATTATATGTTAAAAAAAAAAAAGATAGTAGGAAGGGAACAATGAAGAGGTGGGAAATCGGAGGGGGAGACGAACCATGAGAGATTATGGACTCTGAGAAACAAACTGAGGGTTTTAGGGGGCCAGGGGTGGGGGGATGGGTTAGCCTGGTGATGGGTATTAAGGAGGGCACTTATTTCATGGAGCACTGGGTGTTATACGCAAACAATGAATCATGGAACACTACATCAAAAACCAATGATGTAATGTATGGTGATTAACATAATATAATAAAATAAAATTTAAAAAAAAAGAGAGAGAGAATTTGCTCTCTCTCTGATTGCGTGAGCTGAGCCATCAGTCTTCTCCTGCCCTTGAGACTGGGACTTACACCATTAGCACTGGGATTTTCAGAACCAAACCATCAGCTTTCCTGGGTCTCCAGCCTGCAGATAGCATTTTATATACATAATCTAAAGATACATTATACTATTATATATAATTACTGTGTAATATATTCAATATTATTAATATTAATATATTAGATATTATTATCATACATATATTATTGTTTCTCTTTTCTAGAGAACTCTAACACACAGGGAGTAAATGTCATTGGAAATTAAGTTTGGTGATCATAAAAATACAACCTAGAGTCACTTGTGCTGGATTAACCAGTTTTATTCTTTTTTTCTCTCATTCTACAACTAATTGCCCAATTATGTATAGTTTGCCTCGTTTAAGTCTCATTGGCTCCGTTATTTCTAGGGCCACTACCAACAAATCATCTCAGGTCCTAATTATCTCCAGTTTACTGAAAACTGCCGAAAAGTAATTCCCATTATGTTCATTCATCTTAGACATAGATGCCAATATAATCTTCCTGAGGTAGTGTTTGTACATAGCTTCCCTATTTGCATATACAAGTAAACTTAAACTCATCTCCAAGGACATATAACAAGTGTCTTAAATTTGTATTGTGCAAGTGTCATGTGATATTTCCTATGTATACTTGGACTCATCCAATACCCACTGGCACTATGCTTTCCCTTCTAATATTCCTTCTGTGTTAATGGCTCCTCTTCTCTGTTAGCATCTTGTCTGTACTTCCAAGTTTTATTCCACCTGTTAACCTTCTCAAGAAACCCTGACTAGTTACTTCCAAACATCTCTGATCTTCCTATTCTTTGACTCCTTGAATGAGTAAGTGCATCTTAAACTTCTTTGACAGTGCTTGAATGCTACCACAAAATGATTTGATTATTCCTCCCATAACCGACTTTACTGTGACTTTAATTTGATTAAATGATATCTTACTTATCTTTGTATCATCAGTAGGGTATAATACATGAGGAAGTACATGGAAATATCTAAAGATAAAACAGTGTGCTGAAATTTACCTTGTCTTGGTTTGACATATTGAAGCCACTTAATTTTTTTAATTGAATGTAAAGTTCAATTCAAGTGGAATTTACCCCTTATGAATACATGTACGAAGATGAAAATATTTGTACTGAGTAGATTTGTATTATTTGGAAATACTATGAATTGAGTTTTAAATTTTATTTACTACACATAAAACAGTTACATTATTTTACTTAAACTTTTTTTTTTTTTTTTACCATTTGGAATTCATTTTCTTAGGGCATACCAATGAAACTGGAAAATTTCTTGTGTAAAATGTAAATTAATGAAGTAAAAGCTTCTGTAAGAGAATTCTAAATATATTTTAGGTTACTGGAGCCTCCCTTCTCCCTAGGCTCCAGTAATTCAGTGAATCTGATAAACTGCCCCATATAACACTTGAAGTGTCTTGCTTTAATTTCCTGAGAACTTATATAATATAGGTGAATATTAGAAGTTTGAAATAGTTAGAAATTGTATGTTCTAATGATTCAAAATCCACCAAATGCCTTAAATGAATTATAATTTCATTATAGAAAAATCAGTTTCAAGTATTGGATACTTCCCCAGTTTATACTTAATCAAAGGAACTATAAATTTTAGTCTTTAATTCTAAGGCTCTCCCACTGTATTTTATGTAGAATATATTTACAAGAAAAAATACTATTTAATTCTAAAAAAGCATTTACACATATTCATTAGCTTCTACAAAAATACTATTGGGAATATTTTCCTATTAACTCTTGAATTATCAATCTGAAACTATTATTTAAAAAAACTGAACAACAGTTATATGAAATGCAGGGTTTTTAAAGATTAAAATTACAGAATGATATAGTGATGGAACTAGGAATCAGTCAAAGGGATCTAAATTAATAAACTTGTTTAATTTTTATTTTTGAGGGACTAAAAATAATTCTTACTATCATTCTAGAAATACTCAAAAATATATTCTTAAGCAAAGTTTTGTTAATTTTAATAAAATGGCTGTTTTGCTCCCCTGCTGAATAATTTATTTTCAATTAATTTTATTTGTTCGATTTTGAGAAATAGCAATTCTCCACACAAAAATGAAATTTTATTTATAAAGCAAAATAGTCAATACAGGTATTTGAAATATTTAATTGTGGTGATTCATCAAAACTGTCTCCAAATAAAGTTTTTTTTTTTTAAAAAACACAAATCATTAAACACCTCATTTTTAAAATGTCATCAAAAGTACATTAGATTTAAATTTTCTACAAGCTCTAATTTTACCACAAAATGTTTTGAGGGTTATCTCCCAGAAATAAATTTCAATTAAGTTGAAAGCAAACATTTGTCTCCAAACATTACTCTATTTTTTAAGAGAATAATACATTATCATGGAAAGTAAGACAAGAATAAAAGAAAAGAAAAAACGTAAAGCATAAAACTAATGTCTTCCAATTTAGACAAATGAGGATTGTTTTCATGGGAAAAAATGGGAAATGGCAGCTATAATAGGTAATGAATTGAGAAATGGTTTTTGTAATGAATCTGGAGAAATGGTTTTTCAAAATCTTTCTACGTTGTTTTCTCTATTAGATTTCATCATAGTTCCAAAGACTCAGCTGATTGATAAGAAACAATGCTCCATGACCAAAAGTGACATAATGTAAATTTGAATACTGATGGTAGAAAACATGATCTGTAATCTCCCAAGTGCTCTTTTCAAGTGTGGTTTAAAAGAGTAAAAAAATCACGTTAAAGATACATGAAAAAAATATGAATGTGCTAACCAAATATATAGCCAGATGTCTACTAGTAGTTAATTTATCTAAGTGACCTGCTCATCCCTAAACCATAGAACAAGTTGAAATTTGTGTGGTATTGCTCAAGGGGACACCATATTTCTCATGACTCTAACTGGAAACTGTTTATTGATGCAGAAAGTACCCAGAGATAAAGCATGTGGTCAAGCTCCCTCACTCCCTTTCAGATATCTGAAGACCTGAACTTACAGAGAATTTAAATGTTGTTTAAATAAACAAGAGGTACAAGCGCACCAAAACTATTATTTATTCATCAGCTCTTAAGGTAGTAAGGAAAAATTCCACATGGATCAGCAATATTAAAAAAAAAAAAAAATGCTAAAAGGAAGAGAGAGTATATAATTATAAATTGGGTAAAATTTCCTGTATCAATAATCATGAAGGGTTTATATAATGACTGTTACAATTTGAATAAACTTAAAGTAATTGTTTTGAATTTTATTAAGTAAACCATGAAAAGTTAATGAGAAAATTAAGTTAAAAGAAAATAAAGCTGACAGAAATAAAATAAGGTGGATAATGAAATTTCAAATCTTTAAGTGCAAACTGTCTAAAGTCAGTAAATACACTAATATTGTAGATAAAAATATCTATGTAAAGACACAATTACTTTATACAGAAATTTACTCACTATGTGGTCAGAGACTTGGCAGAAGCAGACTGAAAGATTGTAATGAGGACAGCTAACCAGAGTTACGTGAATGGGCTTCTCAGGATAAACACAGAATTTGATAATATGTATTGCTACCACAGTACATCCACTAAAGAGAAGGTTTTCAGTAATCAGTTGGACATTCTGACCACCAGTAGACTGCAGTCAGTCTCTTTCCTCAGTCACACTTGTGCTAACTCAACAGACTGATGAACCAAGTGGCTGATGAACCATGGGATAGGGATGATGCATAGTTGCAACAACAGAAATTTTTCATAGCAAGACTATGGCCCAAACTTTAGTACCCAACTGGTTAATAGCAGTGGACTATCCTTTGTTTCTGGTAGATTGTATTCTATAGGGTGTAAATTTGCCACAAATCACAGATGGAAGGCAATGGTTTTTCCTCAGCACAAGAGATACAAATTCTAGAAATAGATTTATCTTCTCAATAAGCCATGTTCTTTCACATCATTCTTTGACTTACTTTCTACTGCATTCATCTTCTTGGTATTCCACATAATACTGTGTCTAATTCTGCAGCAAAGTAATCCAATATACACTAACACATACTGGATTCACTGATTTTATCATGTTCCGTATTACTCAGAAACAATTTGACTTACTGATTGTGGGTAGCCTTTTGAAGATTCAGTTAAGAGCGAGCTGGGGGCATAAAACCTTAAACTTTTAGGTGCTTTCTTATAGAATACAGAATTGTGCTTTGACCCAGCAACCCACATATACTTCTGTTTCTTCCCATAGTCGAAGTATCTTGCTAAGGGAATCAAAGAAAAATTGGCTCAATTACAAAATTTTGTCTTGGTCATCTTCACCCAGGAATCTGTTGATTTTCAGGACTTAGAACCCCAGGGAGGAATGCCTCTAGCTGGGGACCTAATTAAAAAATAAATTTTATGGAAATGAAAATTGAGGCAGCCACCAACACTTTGGATAGAATTCCTTATTCCACTGGAGAAATAATAACTTGTTGGTCACAGTGATTGAAAACAATATGAGTAGGTATTAGAATTTCTATTATATAATGTGTCAAGGAGGTTATGAGCAGTTCCAGGGAACTGAGTCCTTTCTAGTGCTGCCATATTAATTGGACAATGTAAAAGGAAGATTATGGAAAACCCATACAGGCAAGTCCACTAAGATTTCAGATACTGTGGAAACAGAAGGGAAAAAACTCCAGCTACTTGGGTCCTCCCAAGGGTAAAAGGACCCAAATAAATAGTTGAGAAAGGTAGCTATAAATACCAAATCAGCCTTGTGGGAATGCTAACAAAATGAAGATTGAAGTAGCTTCTCATATTTTTTTGTTTCTCTCCAAATTACATATATGTATATTAATTTATTTTTCCCGATTTCCACTAATATTTATGTTGTTGGTGATTATCCCTATAGTTTAGCTCATAGATTATAGTATATGAAGTTCACAATGTGATTATGTTTAAGGAGAAGAGAACATCATGCAAAATGGAGACAGTGAGCAGAGTTTGGTCTCCTTATTTACAGAGAGAATGAGTAGATTTTAATATGTATAACACTGAGGTTTTTTGTTATAATTGTGTCACAAACAGTAAGAAAGGGTATACATCTTTGAGTTTTCAATATTTTAACAATAGACTGATAGCATTATTTTTCTTAGGAAGAAAATTATCTGCTTATTTCATTAAAACTAGAAAAAGCATTCTATGTGCCAAAAACTTAAAAAATAAGAGAAACCAGAAATTGAAATTGGAAAATATGAAAATACTTCAGATGTGAGAAAAAGGAACACAGGTGAAAATTTCTGAAATTTTACACTTGATCTACTTGATATTTATGATTTAGCACTTAGAGAAATTATTTTTAGTTTCAAGTTGGTAATTTGTACTATTATCTTCTTTTGTATATTGCTATAAAATATATCTTGTTAACCTTTAAATTTATTTTATAAATCAAAACATTTATTAGATAAAATTATCTATTCATTTTCCCAAACACTTAGAGGAAGATAAACATTAAGAATTTATAAATCATTAAAATACTGTGTGCTTCATACAAGCCTACAACTTAAGTTTTAAAAAATGTGGATGATTCTGAACAAAATGGTTGATTATGTGTTAAAACTAGTCTGTACTTGCAAGTATAACTAATTTAAAAATGAAGATTACTTATTTTTTTTCTAGAGTTTTTTGTGGAAAGTGCTATCTATCTACCCATAGATGTATCCATCTATTGATTGATATTCTAATATTAATTAATTCATGAATTAATATTCTTATAAATGTCACCATAGTTTATGGAATTTTTCTCCAGATTATGTGTGAACTAATCAATATTTTTATGATGTACCTAAAAATATGAACTAAATATCAATTCACTTACTATTACCTTAAGGTTTTTTTAACAATATTTTAATGTACTTTATATTTTGAACATGGGATTTTAAATACAAATAGAATATTTGCATATGTAAATCACTTTCCTTTAGGATACAAATCTTAATTTTTTTAATCATTTGAGTTACATATAATATAGACCTCAATGGAAAATAAATAAAAACATAATAAAATAAATTAAATCTATAATTACTGTGATAGGTTAAGTTCTGGGAGCTTCTCCCAAAGTTGTTTAAATATTTTAATAAAAAAGAGCATTCATGAAACCAAACATTGGCTTTAGAGTATCTATGGACAGTCACCGTAAACCATGTCTAAAATTTAAACACAGTTAATAAAATTTTGACCTCATTTTAATGATGTGTGCACGATCTGTTTTAGGTAATACAATGTAGCCAGGAATAATACTAGAGCAGGGAATTTTATGTTCAGATAAAATTGGGACTACTCCAGGTAAGGAAGTGTTTAGGATTCCCTCCAGATTCCCTCTGGGTACTTTTTCTTTTCAAACTGAATTAATATTGCTCCATAACAACACCTCAAAGCCAATAATCTAAAAAAAAAAGAAAGAAAGAAAGAAAGAAAGAAAGAAAGAAAGAAAGAAAGAAAGAAAATCACATTAATATTCTCTCCTTTTGAGAATTCCATTTTCTTTATTTCCATTTTATTTTCTCCTATTCTTCTTTGAACATGCCTTAGGCATGCTATAGAGAGATCTTTAAATGTAAATTAAAAGAGAACATGCCTGTACTTACATAAAATTTTAGTGTGATAATTTAAAATGTGTAAAGATAGAAATGAGAATTTATGTATAACTCTAATGGCGTTGGCCTTTTGTATGAATGCTACATGTGTCTGTTATTCCTTTAACTTGGATAAACTAATACAAGTACTATAAGTAATATATGTATGTCAATAAAAGAGAAAACAGTTTGCTTTTGGCTTTGGAATCACAAAGGAAACATTTGATTTATTTTTTGTATTTATTAATGTAGAGTGACCTATGTTTTTTCTATAAAAAGTACTCTGTGTGGAAATACTAACTTTTTTTTTTTTTGGTAAATATTCCTCTATATCACAATAGTTATAGGCTTATGTATGATTGTCTAGTGCAATCTAATCAAAAGATTTTACATCCAACTTTCATAAATTTTGTGATTATGTGTTCAACATTGATATAGGAGATCACAAAAGACCAGAACCTTATATTCATTTGTGAGACTTATTGAACTCTTTGAAATACTGGAAGGAAATCATATTCTCTATAGTTTCTTGCTTCCCGTAGTCAACTGGTTTTCCTTTCTAAATATAATTGCAGTTTCCAAGGAATTTCTGATAAAGCTAATCTTAGTTCTGAAAGTAAGAGTATAAAGTATGTATAATATAAAACATTTTTCTTACATAATTTCTATTGTACATACTAATACCACCCCACACATACTCACATACAAAAATAATTAAAACCACCGCCAAGCTACTTCATTTTTAAACCCATATATGCCAAAGTATCTTAAGTCATTCTGAGAGGTTGTTAGATATGTCTGAGTATTATTTTTGCTTACTTATCATGTCCCCTTGAGAGAAGCTTCACTGCCATCACCGTGAGAATTTAGAAAGATTCAGAATGGTTTAGTGAATGTGTTAGTCACATAGCTAGCAAGTACCAATACAGGCTGCATGTAAACTTAGTGTTTACCATAGTTTCTTGCAGAAAAGGCTTCATGGAGAAGAAAGGAGAAAACTAGATACCATTTGAAGACAAGAAAGGAGAAGGGCACTATGCCTTGCTAAGTGAACAGCCTCAGTAAATTCATGAATTGACATGGAATTTGAATGAGAACAATACAATGTAGGAAAATAAAATCAATTTCCAAATACACATTTGTTCTAATTTCCCTAGGAAAACAATATATTTTGTTTCTGGTTTTGAGGCTGGTAGCAGTAACAAGAAAAGGAGAAATTTTTATATTCAAATAAGATGGTAAGTCCAACCTAAAAATCTATGGCAAAGAGGAAACACTTACACATATCCTTATTAAAATTTACACTTACCATAGAAAGTAGACATATGTCAACTCAAAAATAAATCCAGTTTGAATGTGGAATGTTCTTTCAAGTAGGATAAAATACAATTATGTGAAAAATTTTTCCACCCTTGACCCTGTATCAAAGATCAGCTCAAATCATTTGTGAAGTATCCCAGAAGTGTAAATGAAGCCACAGTCTGTGTTACAGTCAGAGCAGAAACTATCATCTATAATTAAATTATGGATTATGATAACTTTATTACCCATCAAGTTGGCATTAAACAGCATGAATCACAGCATGGGGTCTCTGTTGGCTAATGCTCCTGGGATGAGGATCCAGATGAGACCATCAGAGCTGAAAATAAAAGCTAGCTTCCAGATCTTTGGCAAGGAGATAATGTCCTTCTGTACTGTTTAAAGGAAATGAGAAGGCCCAGAACGTAGGCAATAATTTTCCCCTGGGACATATATGTATTTAAAAACATTCCTCAACTTTCTTAGATACTAAAAAGAAAAATGGTTTAGTTGCTAAGTGTCTTTTACAAGATAAATTTAATATAAAATGTGCCCCCAAAGAGGAGGGACACTAAATGATGAACAAGAAGAGAGATATCCTCATGTCTTACCTCTGAGACATGTGTAAAATGATATAAATAATATAAACAAAACAAACATTTACCCTTGAACAAGCCAACCACTAGTTTTTTTTTTCTATTACATATTGTACTCTTGAGTTACCAGTGAAACTCATTAATACATCTAAAAAAATTAAAATATCAAATGCTAATGATTTCTTGCTACTTCTGCCTAAGCACAGTTTTATTGTTAATGACTTTTTAATACTTTACAGAATAATTTCTTAATGTCAAAAAAGACTTTCTGAGAAACATTTTTTCTCCCTTTTATGTGTTAAATGATTATATAGCTATATGTCTTAGGATTTACTTATTGTTTTAATTGGAGTGATCGTTGCCATTTTACAGATAGAAAGCTGAAAAGAGGAAATTTAGACCATAAATATACAAAAGACATAAAATAGATGTTGGAAATGGAACTCAAACCAAAGTCTGCACATTAGTATGTGTATATTATTACTTCACTGATGCTGTTCATTGTTCATGCATCATTCAGTTTTGCTTGATTTGTAAGACTCATGGGTGAAATAATGATGCAAAGACTACAGAAGTATAGGTTTTATTGTTGCTGATCTTTGTATTTGACAGTAAAATGTTCTGTGTGTATTTACTTTAAATTTCCAAATATGTGAGAGAGACAAATGCTTGAGAAAAGAGAATATATCAGTTATTACAGATTTTTTGCATTTTATTGAGAATCATTTTATATTAAATAATATAAACAAGTCCTAAGAGAACAATCTCTTTTATCTTAATCATCAAAGTAAGTTTTGTACCATGATGGCTTATTCAGGACTAATTTATATTGTGGAGAGTCTCATAACTGCTTATCTAACACTAGGTAATGTCAAAAAGAAAGATCCAATTTTAAGAGGTATGTTATCTGACAGAAATAGCATGAGACTGTACATATTTAATTATTTCAGTTCATTAAAATTGCGGTTTCACTCAAACATATTCAATTTACTCCCTAATTTTATACACTTATTTCTATTGCTTTTGATCAAGTAATGAAAACTGCAAAATTACTTGCATTACTAAATAATACGATTATAAACTGTTTAAAATGTTTATAGATGCTAAATCATACCTATTGAAAGATCTGGTTACAAAATATATTTCGATTAGTTACTTGGCTCAGTCTTTCTGTGCAATTTATACTCAATATACACTTTTTCCAATTGTCCTTCAGGAGTCAAGCATCCGGTTCTAGTTGATTTTGATGAAGGTGAGTTACTCTGCATCATCTGGAAGGAAGCTTGTACTATTCTTAGTTGCTATAACCAGCTGCATTACTGAAAGCAGGCGCTGTCCTTACACATTATAAATGGATAGCTTCAGATAAGAAAAAGCTATCTTGGTGAATGGTGGCCAGAATTTTGATGTTTCTGTCTAGTAAGTGATAGGGTTATCACTCACATCTCTAGGTGATTTGGGAAGATGTCTGTCTGGAGCAATAGATAAAAACTCATTGGACTGTTGCAGAGGAAAAGAAATCCTAGAGAAGCAAGTGAATTCATTACAATGAAACAAGTACCATAGTTTTCAAGCTATGGAGAAAAAGGAAAAAAAAAAAAAAAAACCCATGTGAAAAATTAGCTGCATTTTCTTTTTGATAGACATGATGTGTTATTGAAATGTATGTAAGAAATTAGTATAAATGACAAGATTAACTGTAAATGATGTAATATACACAATATGCTTTATAATAGAATGGAGGAGGTCACAAGTGCTAGAATCAATATTATGTCCAGAGGATTCTTTCCTCTTTCAATTTATTTAGTTTTATTTAGTAGAATTATTTTAAAGGAACTAATTATCTAATAGCTCCTGGAGATGTTTAAGTTGCATAAATAATAGAGATAAGTGTAAGTGTTATTTCTTGACTAAATATTTTCTAAAGTATATAGAGAGAGGAGTTCCTTAGATGAGAACAGAAAATCCAATCTATGTTGGGAACTGCAACAACTTCAAAGACACACACAACAAAACTTCTAAGAAAGTAATGGGGTAAGGGCACCTGGGTGGCTGGCTCAGTAGGTTAAGCAACTGCCATCAGCTCAGGTCACGATGCAGGCCCTGGGCTCAAACCCCGCCTTGGGCTCCCTGCTCAGTGGGGAGCCTGCTTCTCTCTTTGCTGTGCCCCTGTTTGTGCTCTCTGTCAAATAAATAAATAAAATCTTAAAAAAAAAAGAGAGAAAGTAATACTAGGTTTGAATTTGAACAACTGTGGAACTGCCTTATGTCTCTTATTAGGAGTGCATCTTAGAAAATACACTTAATCACTTTGACTCAATATAATCATCTTCAAAAGGGGATGATGGGGATGACAATACCTACCACGTAAGATTATAGAAAGGATTATGGTGAATGAAACCATTTGTTACAATGCCTGAAATAGCAGGTATCCAATGACTGTTAGTTATATTCTTTTGCCTTTCTGGAAATTTTGTAATCATTTCTTCTCTCATGCTTGCTAACTATAGTAGGGTAGGGAGATGTTCCTAAAGTTTGCTTTGGAGGCAGATTCAATTTTGACTCCAGTTGTTATTATTTCAAAAAATCATGAAAATAAGTAACTGTAAACTCTTAGTTTTCTAGAAATACAACCTCTGAAAATCCTGATCAGGTTTTTTAATATTGTGAATTAATCTGATCTCAAAGTTAATTAGGCCCCATAAATGTTAATAGCTGAGTCTTAGACAGGAGAGTTATCACACAAATACTGAAGAATCTTGTATTGTTATTGAGAAGTCCTTTGTCATTTAAAAGTATTTTTAATAATTTTTGTCTGTTCTAATATGATTGAAGTAAAACCTTTTAAAACTATAAAAAACTGCAGCTATACACATTGAAAATTAGGTGGCATAGTTCCTCTCTTTTTGAGATATTTGCTTTAGCCACACTTGCTGGTAGATTTCTTTATGGCAGGTAATATTCTATATGATTGAATTAGCCAAACCCTCCCCATTCACTTATACAGACTATAGTCTGAGAAAATATGATTTTTTCCCCAAATCAATTTTTTTTTTTTTAAAGATTTTATTTATTTTTTTGACAGAGAGAGACATAGCGAGAGCAGGAACACAAGCAGGGGGAGTGGGAGAGGGAGAAGCAGGCTTCCGCAGAGCAGGGAGCCCGATGCGGGACTCGATCCCAGGACCCTGGGATCATGACCTGAGCCGAAGGCAGACGCTTAACGACTGAGCCACCCAGGCGCCCCCAAATCAATTTATTAGTGATATATGTAATTATTAGTGAGCTACCATTAAAGGGTGGCATGCAAGTGAGCAATGTAGTGAAATAATAAAACTATATTCCCAAATGGAGTAAAAGTATATACTTTCCAGACATTCTCTAGAAACTGCTAATACCTTAGAATAAAATTGTAATCTGTTTTACCTATTTGTAGGTCACTTGTAGAACAATTGCTGGTTTTTTTAATGGTTCTGAAATGTGACTTAAAGTCAGCTCTTCAGTGTTCTAAGCCATTAAATATTTGGGATACTTCTGAATTACATAACTTGGAAAAAGAGAGTATATATATTCTTTATGCTAATTTCTATTTCCTCTATAACTTAGCTATTAATTTTATCTCTGTGAGAATTCTGAACAAGTCACACTAATTCTCTACATATGCAATTCTTGTTTAGATTTTAAATAAAGCTATAATGTTTACTATTTGTTTTTAATAAAATCAATGCATATTCAATATATAAAACTTATAAAATGCAGAAAATTGGAAAAGAAATATAGTCATTCATATCTTTACTATAAAAATATATCTATGATAGAAGAGTGACATTTTAATGTATATATTTGTGATCATTCTGAATTTGCTATTTATATAGTTAATATTATAACACAAATAGTTTCCCAAGCCAATTATTATTTTTTAACATCATTTTGAAAGGTGCATACTATTTAGGGTAACCATATGTTTTGGTTTGCCTGGTTCAGTACTGGTTTACACCTTCTTCCAAATTATTCCTTTTAAAAGTGTGTCCAGCTGAGTGAAAATTTATGTAGTTACTTCAGTAATACTCTTCTGAGTTAATGTCTATATGTTTTAAAAATCTCCATTTTTATCCATTTACATAGTTTACCATGTTTGGTAATACAAAAAACAACACTCTGAGAACACTTTTAAGTATATACATTATTTTTCTTATGTAGAATTATTCTTTGGTGAAATTTCCAAGGTAGACTGACTGAAAATAGTTTGCTATTTTCAAACATTCATTCAGCATATTGCTGAACACTTTTGCTATTTATTTTCTCATTATGGAGTTGAGAGTCTTTCCAATCTGTTTCCCACTACGTGTCCATTATGCTATCCCTGCATAATCCTGTCAGTGAACACAAACTCGGCACAAATATTGAACTATGGCAAAATTTGCAGAGTATGGAAACTGCTTTATGTTTTGATGACAAGAGCAATGTGGTTCTCATTTGATGAATGCTTTGCAGCTCAAACACTTTTTCAAAAAAAATGTTGACCAAATTATAATTCAGTAATTGTGAATATAAAATGTATACACACATGTACATAGAATAGAATGGAATTGAATAAAAATGAACATATAATAGAATATTAGAATAGACTAGAATATATAAATAAATATATATAATGAACATATAATAGAATATAAATGAATATATAATATATTTAATATTCATATATATAAGCTTTCCAAAGTGGTACAAATAAATTTTTTGTTATTGTGTTAAAACACTAGATTTACCCTTTTAACATTTTTTTTTTAAAGATTTTATTTATTTATTTGAGAGAAAGAGAATGAGAGAGAGCACATGAGAGTGGGGAGGGTCAGAGGGAGAAGCAGACTCCCTGCCGAGCAGGGAGCCCGATGCGGGACTCGATCCAGGGACTCCAGGATCATGACCTGAGCCGAAGGCAGTCGTTTAACCAACTGAGCCACCAGGCGCCCCTACCCTTTTAACATTTTTTAAGTGTATAATACTGTATTGTTATCTATCTGTGTGCTGTTGTACATCAGCTCTCTAGAACTTATTTATCTTGCATAACTGAAATACTGAAATGTTGATTAACAACTCCCCATTTCCCTCTCCCATCAACTGCTAGCAATCACCATTCTATTCTTTGCTTCTATGAGTTTGACTATTTTATATATCTCTTATAAGAGGAATCATGCAATATTCGTTTTTCTGTGACTGGCTAATTTCACTTAACATAATGTTTTCAAGTTTCATCCATGTTGTTGCATATTGAAGGATTTCCTTCTTTTTAGAGGCTAAATAATATTCCATTATATATATATGTACATATACATGTATACATATATATATACACACACATTTCCATTTCCTTTAACTACTCCAAAATATCAAAAAGAAGGGAACACTTCCAAGCTCATTTTATGAGGCCAGTATTACCCTGATACCAAAACCAGAAAAAGATACCAAAGAAAACTGTAGGCTAATTTCCTGGGTGAACATAGATGTAAAAATCCTCAATAAAATTCTTAGCAAACCAAATTCAACAAGGCATTAAAATGATCATTCATACACCATGACCAAGTGGAATTGAATCCTGGATGCAAGGATGGTTCAACATATGAAAATCAATCAGTATGATAAACCACATTAACAGAATGAAGGATAAAAATCACATGATCTTTTCAATAGATACCGAAAAAACATTTGACAAAATTCTCTTTCATGATAAAAGTCTCAACAAAGAATAGAAGAAAGTAACCTCAAGAAAAGAAAGGCCACATACAAGTAACTTTTGAACAGAGATTATATGGTATCCAATGTCAGATGGCTGACAAAAATGCTAGAATTTAATTGTACAACTTTGCAAGAACTCTGAGAAGATTCTAATAACAAACATAGTCCTACCTTTCCAAGTAAATAATGTGTATGATTGTTTCATATTTTGATCAATAATTATAAAACACTCAGAATGTTCTTGAGACTTTCTTCGGTGTTGAAAAAACTTGCTTTTCTTTGTTAAAATAACAAACTTTTTAAAAATGCAGAAATATCTAATTTTTTCATGCTAAATTCTATCATTATCTAAGGGCCAACAAAAATGGTCTCTTTCTTGATTAAAACCTTAATGGTATTTCAAGTAGAGGTGTTATTTTATCCCCCTGAATCCTTGTATACTTTGTCTTCTATTATGATCGTGACTATTTCATTTTGATATATGACAATTTTTAAATGACTTATTTCTTCCCAGAAAATTACAATTCCTTCCATGCCTCATTCATCTTCATTTACCTTACATCATCTAGGTCAGATCTTTATACAGTAGAACCAAAAGAGTGCCTTTTTGCATAAATGAATAGAACTAGTAAATAAAGTCAGTATTTGCATTTGTTGAACAATAATCCTGAATTTAGCAGATAATCATTGATAAAAAGGAAAAATAGTATGTTTACTTTTTTAAGCTATTAGAGAGAGAACCCTATTAGGTAGAAAGAGTACTGGTTCATTCAAGTGTCTGACTACCTGGGTTTTGTTTCTTATTGTACAACTATCCACATAAAATTGGATGAATCTTAAATATCTTTTGGTCTCAGTATCCTCATGTTTAAATTATCAGAAGGATACAGTTAGCTCTAAGGTACCTGTATGCTAAAAAGACCCTATCATTTTACATCTGGATGCATTTTATCACAAATATGTCAGTGTATCTGTGATTTGGATCGAAAAGTATCCTAATGCTTTAGTTCCTAATGCTTAAGTCTCCAGAGCTTTGTCTTAACAATTTTTTTCAATATAATGATTTTATGACATAAATTCTATCTGCTAAATAAACAGAATTCTGTGTTTCTTATTTGAATTGAGCTTCACAGCACTTTTAATTTTATTATGAAATACAACAATAATAATCTTTGATGGAATTATCTTTAGTTCATTCACTATCTTGAGATAGCTAGGTGGGAATGAGTTATTTTACTTTGGAAAAACTCTGATAAGGGAGAAGGCTCTGTCCTTTTTCTGAGTATTAAAGAAGTCAGCAAACTGGATGGCTCAGGTTTATCTTTTTTATAAAAATATATGATTTCTACAAAAGTGACTAGAGGAGGAAGGCCATTCAACTATGAGTTGGTTTACTAAGTATCCTTCAATGTCAACAGTATGAAATTCATAGCAAATTCATTCTTTAGAGAATGTTATGCTTGTTCTGGGTTTATAACTGAGGTCAGAGACCAAATCATGATATTAAACCAAAGTTATTCTATTTTTTAAAAACCCACATAAATATATTATTTAAAAATATTTATATCAAACATGTTAAATATTTATGCCAAATGATATGCATTATGCAAAAATTTTAGTTCAACACTAGCCTTGTGAATTCTGTTAAGTGTAAAAATTAATCTGCAAAAATATTGGTAGGCTCTGTATCTCTTGGTTGAACATGTTTACAAGTATATCTTTTCTTGTATTATAACCATCACTACACTAGAGTTACAATGACCTATTTTTCAAATTTAAAATCCTAGTGTATCTAAATATCTTTATGTATTTTGAAACCACAATATTTTCAATCAATTTTACAATGCTGATTCCACCTGTTCACACTGGAAAAGTTGACTTTTATGTGGTGAATAATCTAGAAAATCTACCTATATAATCTCACAACCTTATTACAGATTTTGTATTAAAACATTCCAAAGATTTGCATGTTGCTGAACTACATTTTATAGGAGACTTTATTTCTGCCATGGTTTTCTCTTATACGGAGTACTTTTGTAATCTTATCAAAGGTTAAGTTATGATTATGTTTTATGACTTTATAAATTATGTGGGTGTATAACTCTACTTGTGATAGGTTAAACAGATGAAAAATATTTGCTTGCAACAAAGCTTCATTTTATCTTTTGCACATGGTTAAATATGTGCACATCTAAGCACATGGTTAATTAGTGGCTTTGGGGGGGGGGATGAAAAAATGATCCCAACTTATTATAGTATTATAATTTACTGAATGATTGTCACACTTTTTTTTATGACTGCCACTTTTAATGACATAGTCTACAAAGGCTAATGATACACTGGATAGTATCAGAATGCCAATTAAAGGGTAATGGTCATTTCAAAGGTTAATGCTTGTGACTCTTAAAAGAGAATAAATTGATGGAATACAATCCATTTTAAGGAAATACTTCCCTTCTATGATGATGTGATCAATTATACTATTGGCAGTTCAACAGACATAATAATTTCATCCATCACCATGTCTTAAAAAAAAAGCTGTGGCATATGGAAGGGATAAATCTTTTCATTTAGCATCCTTAAAAAAAGGACTTACTTTGAATATGATTATTTGAATGAGAGAAGAGGAGAGCTGTTTCAGGTTTTGGAGAAGTTAAAAAGTACCTAATAAAAATGCCACAGCTGTGTGGTGATATTGAAGTGTTAAGCTAAAGTCATTGCCAAATGTCCTATTAACATGCATGCACATATTTATACAAAAGCACCAACCAGAATTTAGTTTCCTTTTGAAAAGCTCAAGAGTTTATAGAGTGACACAGAACAAAACTGTTCTGTAAATAATAGGTTAGAAGAAAGAACTATCATATCTGAGCATTATGAACCTTACCTCACTCTGAAAAGGAGCTGAAGTAAAGTAAGAGAAATGGTCTGCTGGCTCCTAATTCATGAAGTGACAATGATGAATGAGTGGAACTTAGTTACAGCTGTAGCTGTGTTTTAGCTCCTAGATACTTTGTGCTGCTAGAGGCACTGAAAGAAAAGAAAACCCACAAAATTTCCAATTAGCAATAAACAAATGCCTTCTTTAAAGTGGTATTTATATAGTGTCCAACAGGGAGTCCAATCAGTTTTCTGGGAGAGAACCCTTCTTTGTTAACAGCTACAAAAACGTCCAAAGACATGTAACTCTTTTGCGGCCAAGTTAGGTATCTTGGAAACATTGTGTTCCGCTGTTTTAGCTTTCCCAAAGTTAAGCAAGTTCAACATCCTATGGAGAGGTAGAGAAATAGTATTTGGCTTAATGGCACAAGATCTTGGAAAGGGGTAAAATGCAAAACACAAGGCTAAATTTAGGAGACAAATATAAACTTGTAATATTTACCTGTTGCCTTATTTTTCTCAGGACAATCTAGCCGCACTTTTATATAAAAATGTTTCCTTAACAAGTCACCAAAATCTTACCGGCAAACCTTAAGCCCGTTCTTGATCTCTCTCCTCATTCATATACTCATGGTTGAAATGAAACCCTATTACTTCCACAGCCATAAAATCAATGTGCCCACAGCCACTCCACTAGATAGATCCATCACACCTGGAAAGTAATCATATAGGAAAATACAGGAATTTTAGGCCAGAAGAACATTGCTTAATTTTGCTGAATTCTAATTCTGCAACTATAAAATGGGAATTAAAATACCCACCACATGAATTTATAATGACTATTAAATAAAAAAGATATCTGATAAACCAGAGCTACTTTAATAAGTAATCTAACTATATGTAATATTTTCTCATTTATTGCCTTAACTTTTTTCTTTCTTTGATATTATTTTTGAGTACTTATAATAATTTCAATAGTTGCAAATGGAATTATGCATATTTATTTTTTAAGAACTTCTCTTTGAATCTCTCTGCCTCTCCCTCATACATATATGCTGACTATTTCAGAAAAATACTATTTCAACTAACAACAAATTATTGCCTATTGAAGATGTAACTTGCCTACACACACATTACTCAGTTTAAGGAATAAAATATTTTATCAATAAAATTGAGTCATCTATACATACCTCCTCACTTCCATTACTCTCTTCCCTACCCTCAATCCCAAAAGAGATAACCAATCTCATTAGTTTCAAAAAAATCATTTACATTACTTTCTTTTTTACATTTATTGTATATATTCATATTATATATCCATAATATACTTGCTTTAAATTTTAAATAAATAGCATCATAAATACAGTAGACATACATACTACAGTAGGCATTTTTCTGGGGCTTTCTTTTCTCACCTAATATGGTGTTGGTGAAATTCATCCGTGTTGCTACATAAACATTTCTTTCTTTTTAATGGCAAAACAATAGTCTGTGTTTTAACTATACCACAATTTATCCATCATTACTTGAAGTTTATCATTTTAAACTTATTTTCTATTATAAGGGTCTTAGGCTGTCTCTGTTGCTGTATGAAAATATCACAGACTAGGTGGTTTATGAGCAACAGAAATTTTTTTCTCACAGTAATGGAGGATGGGAAGTCCAAGGTTAGGATGCCAGCAGATTAAGTGTTTGGTGAGGGCCCACTTCCTAGATGGCACCTTTTTGCTGTGGGAGCTCTCTTTTATAAGGGGTCAAGGAACTCTTTTTTTATGGTGTCTCTTTTATAAGAGACTAATTCCAATCATGAGGTTTCCATCCTCATGACCTAAACATTTCTCAAAGACCCCAACTTCCTAATATCATCACATTAGGTGTTAGGATTCTAAAGTAGGAAATTTGGGGGGCATATAAACATTCAGGCTATGACAATGATATACTTAGCAGTATTGGTTTATATATGTACCTATTATATTTTATTTATTTAAAAAATACTGTAATCAGTCATGAACCCACTATTCAAAACAATAACTAGACACTTACCAATAACTTACATCTCTATGTTCTCACTCTGCCTTCCACTGTTTTTTTTTGTGTAAGTGTTGTTGCATGTATATGTATGTGCATGAACAATATATTATTTAGAACTGATTGCTCTTTAATTTTATAGAATAGATGCCAGACTTTATTTAGTCTGGGACTTTTCTTCACTCAAAAGTGTATATATTTTCTATTTGGGAATTGGGAAATCTTTATATATTCTGGATAAAATTCTTTTATAAGATATATAATTTGCAAATATATTTTTTCTGAGTCTGGGGCTTGCCTTTTCATTTTCTTAACAATGTCTTTTGCAGTGCAAATATTTTCAATTTTGATCAAATCTAATTGAAGATTTTCTTCTCTATAGGGTGGTCTTGGTGTCATATCTAAAATATCATTGCCAAACTCAATGTCACATAATTTTTCTCTTATGTTTTCTTCTAAAAGTTTTATAGTTTTACAATTTATATTTAGATATAATATCCATTTTGAGTTTCTTTTTTTCTACCTCTTCCCATACAAGGCAGGTGACAGGAATGGGGATGAGATCATGGGGGCTTTGGTAGTGGCTGCTATTTTTGCCTGGATGCAGTGGGTTTCTATGAGGGTCTTTAGGCTACAGTCCTTTTGCTCTTCACCCTACAGATTAGAGCAGTTTTTCTGTAGGAAAAGAGGGGAGATGGGCCTGGACACAGTTTTAGCGGTGGCTGCTATTGCCCTATTCTAGCTGGCACATCAGAAGCAGCTTTCTCAGGATATTCCCCAATCTGTCCCATGAACCTACGTTCCTGGAGAAAAAGTCTGTGAGAGGGTGAGGATTTCCTATGTCATGGCCAACAGAGGCCACACACTTTTACTCTAGCAGACACACAGCCATTACTAATTGTTAAAAATGTCTAGCTGAATCTTTCTTTAGGCTTATGGATTTGTCTATTTTTCCTTTAGTTCCATCAATTTTCGCTTCATATATTTTAAAGAATTTTTAGTAAGTCTATACATATTGTGATTATGTTGAATGCCTATGTGAGTTCCATTTTGTCACTCAAAATTGTGTTCAAGTCTAGCTTCATCTATTATTAATATAACTGCATTAGGTTTCTTATATTTAATATTTTCATGTTACTTTTGCCCTTGTTTTTACTTTTAAACTGTCCTCATCTTTATTGTTAAATGGGTACATTCTCTCTCCCTTTCCCCATTTTTATTTCTTACTGTCTACTAAATTGGAAATATAGCTCACTTAATTTTCATCTTAATAATTCCTAAAATATGATGAAGTCTATACAAATCCTTTTGCTACTTGAATCTTAACAGGTTTTAATATATATTGTAATTAGTGTTTACATTACTATTCTTTATTATTTAAAGATTTATTTATTTATTTGAGAGATAGCATGTGCAGGGGGAGGGGCAAAAGGAGAGGGGGAGAGAGAGAAGCGGACTCCCCACTGAGCACAGAGCCCAATGTGGGGCTTGATCTCACAACCCTGAGATCATGACCTGAGCTGAAATCAAGAGTCAGAGACTTACCCAACTGAGCCATCCAGGTGCTATTCTAATTGCTCTTGATCTATGAGTAATTAAGAAGTATTTTCCTAGGATTTATCTATTAAAATTGATATATATTATGATCAGAAAAATAAAATACAAATCTTTCTTTCATATGCCTAATAAATCCTGTTTTCCTTATCTATTGCATGTCCTTTATTATTTTTTTAAAAGATTTTATTTATTTGAGAGAGAGAGACAGAGAGACAGAGAAAGAGAGCATGAGCAGGAAGGAGGGGCAGAGGGAGAAACAGACTCCCCACTGAGCAGGGAGCTTGATCCCAGGACCCCGGGATCATGACCTGACCCAAAGGCAGATGCTTACCCGACTGAGCCACCCAGGCACCCCTATTACATGTCCTTTAATGAGCATACTCACTTTCTAATATTTTATGCATATCTAGTTATTATATTAATCTTGTTACTTTTTCAGTCACTAGATTGAAACAATAATGATAATAATAAAAAATAAAATTTTTATAGATTTACGTGTACTAAGTAATTTAACTTTTAAAATAAATCTATGATGTAACCAGTATTATCATCACTTTATATGAAGAAGTTGAAGCACAAAGTAGTAAATTGTGAAAGATACAATAGTTAGTAAAAGGGGAATATGACATTGAAATATACAATAATCTGAAAAATACTTCTGAAGAGGAATGGTTTAATGGATACTTTTCATTTCTCACATTTCTAGTTGGTGATGTTTATGTTTTCAGATTATTATTTCATATGCTAATATTCCCTTAGCTCTTTAAATATGTTCATTTCTCTAATTTTAAATTCTTGATTTTGATAGACTCTTTAGTCATGTGTATCTGTGTGCATGTACATACACAAACACATTTCCTTTGAAATGATTGTGCTAATAATATATCTTGTTACTTCAGTCTGGAGCTCATTGCCCTCTGGAGATATCAGCTATTCTCTCAGACAATATATATTGGCAAAGACCAGGACACGGTGCTTGGGACAGCCAATTAAATAAGTGGTAGGGAGAAAACAAGCTTTAATTTGAAGACCCCCAGGCATCATAAAATCAGTCAATCATTTCCTCACCCCACAAAACATTTTATCAGGTCAAGGCTTCATCCTTTGCTAATGAGGAAAAAAGCAACAGTGGTGCTGATTGTCTTTAGATTACTTTTTACCAGGCCAGGAGCTTTGTATAGGGTGGAAAGCAATATCCATTTTGTCGTCTGTTTAACTGCTCAAAAGCACAAGAAATTCTGCACTGATTTTGTTATTGAAGTATCACAAACAGGTCTAAGACAAATCAGGTGAGGGCCAGATGCTGTTTCTTCCAAGTTAATGATTTCTTTCCACTATTTCATTCATTCATTGCCTCCTATCCTAGGCCAAAACCACCATTTGAATATACACAAGTTTAGAGCAGTTTCCCTTGTGACCCAAATGACTTCCTAGACCACAGTATTATCTCTGGGATTTATCTTGAAGAATGGAAGTAGTTTGGCTCAGAATCTTGATAGGAACACATTAAATGCCATCCAGATACTCTTTGCTTTTCCTCAATTTATGTTCCTCAGATCTGAAGAATATAAATTGAGGAAAGAGCAAACCAAAAATTAAAAAAATCCATGCCATTCATAAGAAACACACTATAATGAATTAAATGAAAGTAAAAGAATAGAAATGATACTCATGCAAAAACTAATCCAAAGAAAACTGGTATTTTAATACTAGACAAAATACATTTTAAGAGGCATTTTATGAAAGCTGAGTAATTTTATAGTCATAAAAGGTTTAATTTACTGGAGAAATAAAATTAATAAATTTATATAAACATAATAATTTAGCCTCAAAATATAAAGCAAAACCTGAGAGAACTAAAAAGAAAAATAGACAAACCTATAATAATAGGAAACTTTAATACATGTCTTTCAGTAATTGATAGAAAAAAAAAGAAAATTGGTAGCATATAAATAGAAGGTTTGAACAGCTCAGTCTGATATTTGGCCTAATTGACTAAGTAGCATTGCACTCAACACTGGTAGAGGATATATTCCTTACAAGTACACATGGAAAAGTTACCAAAATTAACTATATGCTGGACCATAAATCAAGTCTCGACAAATTTAAAAGGACTCAAATGTTAGAGACTATACATTCCAACTATCACGCAACTGAGCTAGAAACTACCACTGTTATTGTTACTACCTCCATTATTATTAATATAAGCACTACTGTTCTTGTTCTTATTAATACAATGAAAATAAAGACATCTATCCAGTGTCACATATTTGGAAATTTAGTAATACACTTCAAACGCACTCAGGGAGTCAAGAAATCAATATGGAATTTAGAAGATATTTTAAAGGGGCACCTGGGTGGCTCAGTAGGTTAAGTGGCCAGCTCTTGATTTTGGCTCAGGTCATGATCTCAGGGTCCTGTTTAAGGCTCTACACTCAGTGGGGAGTCTGCTTGAGGATTCTCTCTCTCCCTCTTCCTCTGCTCCTCCCCCCTGCATGTTCTCTCTTTAAAATCAATCAACCAATCTTTTATTTAAAAAAAGAAGATATTTTGAAGTAAATTAGTATAAAAAGGTTAATGTGGCTATTATTAAAATAATGGCCCCCAGGGGCGCCTGGGTGGCTCAGTCGGTTAAGCGTCTGCCTTCGGCTCAGGTCATGATCCCAGGGTCCTGGGATCGAGCCCCGCATCGGGCTCCCTGCTCAGCGGGAAGCCCGCTTCTCCCTCTCCCACTCCCCCTTGCTTGTGTTCCCTCTCTCGCTGTGTCTCTCTCTGTCAAATAAATAAATAAAATCATTAAAAAAAAAAAAAAATAATGGCCCCCAATAAATTCTGCCATCCCATTTCATCATATCTTGTCTCCTTGGGAATGTATCATTACTACTCTTTTAGGGAGATTCTATTTTTCCTTTCTCCTTTCTTATCTGGGCTGGTCTTTTATTGGTAGCTACTCTCAAAGATGGTCCATAATGAACCAAACCAAATCACAATGAACCAAAAATTCAAGTTTTTGTGTAGATTCTCCCACATTGAATCTAGGTGGTGATTGTTGTATCCAGTATAATTGAGAAAAGGCCACTATAACATTTATGTGTTTAAGAAAGCCAAAAAGCTTTCCTTTTAGTGATTTTGGGAATTCTGAGCTGCTTAAGAAAGCTAACTATCATACTGAAGAGACCAAGTACAAAAACCACATGGGTGACCATGTGAAGAAACAAGGCCTTCCTACTATATGAAGATAGAAATGCATACCTCCTAGGGCCCTGAACCCAGCTTTCCCATTGCCTTTGGAAGAGACTGTCCAATGTGAGTGAACCATCTTGAAGTTTCCATCTTAAGCCCCCAGATGACTATATCTTCAGTTGATGTCTCTTTATCTCTCTATCTACCCACCTATCCAATGTGAAAACCTCAGCTTGCCATTTTGTTGCTATATGACTTTATGTAATCTATTTAAACTTTTGTAAGTGTCAGGTGCTTGGGTGGCTCAGGCATTAAGCGTCTGCCTTCAGCTCAGGTCATGGTCCCAGGTTCCTGGGATCGAGCTCCACATTGGGCTCCCTGCTCAGCAGGAAGCCTGCTTCTCCCTCTCCCACTCCCCCTGCTTGTGTTCCCTCTCTCACTGTGTCTCTCTCTGTCAAATAAATAAAATCTTTAAAAAAAAAAAAAGTTTTCTAAGTGTCAATTTCCTTCTTTGTAAGAGGACATATTATTGGTATCGATATTATTTTGGATGAATTGAGAATTAAATAAGAATATGTTCAAAGTTTATATTACAGAATGTGCCACAAGTGCTAAATAAAAGGAATGAATGCTCTTATTGTTAGTATAATTGAAATATTAAGTATTAAAGAAAAATCTATAAAATTAAAAAAATTACAATGACTACAAAACAGAAGTATATTATTTTCTTCTAGATATAGTGAGGAACTTATAAGAAACTGTTTTATAAAATTTCTTGTGCATACTCT
The DNA here is from genome assembly GCF_004348235.1 of Phoca vitulina. Lineage (NCBI taxonomy): Eukaryota > Metazoa > Chordata > Mammalia > Carnivora > Phocidae > Phoca > Phoca vitulina. The sequence goes on along the minus strand of NW_022589708.1, from coordinate 38,154,926 downwards.
ATGGAAATTGCTAACTATAGTTTACATTATATTCTATAATATCTTCTTTATAAAGACCCACTGAAGAAAGCTTTTTCAGATCTAAATACCAGAAATCGAGAGGAGAAAAGATGGTGGAGGAGTAGGGGACCCTATTCCAACTGGTCCCCGGAATTGAGCTGGATATCTACCAGACCACTCTGAGCACCCACGAAATCAGCCTGAGATGTAAGAAGATCTGTATCTCTACAAACAGAATATCGCAGACAGTTGGTTTCGAGGTACGAAGCAGGGAGCTGTGATTTTGTGGGCAGATATCAGAGGATAAACGGCAGTGGGAGGGAGCCTGGCCATGGGGATCCTACACCACTGCTGAGCGACAGCCTTGTGCACTGGGGACGGGACACAGACTCCCAGACCGGTAGCAGCTGGGAAAGGACTTTAGGGCAGCCCCCAGGACAGAAACCCAGAGCAGCAGGGTCATGCATGCAAACTGGGAGCGGCTGGTAGTTTTAGAAGCACAAAGGGCAGAGACGTGCCCCGACCTGGAGGCAGGACTGGGGGCACTGCGGAGGGGTGCACAACCCAGGATGCTGCAGTTTATAGCAGCACACACAGAAATGGAGACAGTGTGGCCTGGAGAGCTCACTGAAGAACAGACTGTGATCTCTCTGCTTTGAGGCAGAGGGTTGGAAATGGTCTCTTCTGCTCTGACTCGCGGAAGAGATGAGGAAAGCCACCAGGGAAAGCCTCCAGAGAACAAAAGCCCCAAGAAACTGGTTCCCACCGAGCCCATCCCCTGCCACAGGGGGGCAGGGCAACTCTGCCCAAACAGGGTTGCTTCAGTAACAGACTGGGAGAACAAGAGGCCAGCAACCCTAAGGTCCCTAGAAAACAGGTGCATCTTGCTTGGGTTCTGGTCAATAATTTGGACTCTATACATTCTCTCAACCACCCATCAACAGAATGACTAGGAGGAGGAACCCCCAAAATAGGAAAGACTCAGAGATTATGACTTACACTGCAGATTTACAAATGGATGCAGATATAACCAAGATGTCAGAGATGGAATTCAGGCTAGCAATTGTGAAGACAATAGCTAGAATGGAGAAATAAATTAATGGCAACATAGAGTCTCTAAGGGCAGAAATGAAAGCTGAACTGGCAGAACATAAAAATGCTATCAATGAGATCCAATCTAATCTAGATAATCTAACAGCTAGGGTAAGTGAGGCAGAAGAACGAATCAGTGACCTGGAAGACAATTTAATAGATAAAAAGGGAAAAGAGGAGGCCAGGGAAAAACAACTCAGAATCCATGAAAATAGAATCAGAGAAATAAGTGACACCATGAAGCATTCCAATGTCGAATTACTGGAATCCCAGAGGAAGTGGAGAGAGAGAGAGGACTAGAAGATATATTTGAGCAAATCATAGCTGAGAATTTCCCTAATCTGGGGAATGAAACAAACATTCATGTCCTAGAGGCAGAGAGGACCCCTCCCAAGATCAAGGAAAACAGGCCAACACCCCGGCATGTAATAGTAAAACTCGCAAATCTTAGAACCAAGGAAACCATCTTAAGGGCAGTTAGGGGGAAGAGATTCCCTATGTACAGAGGGAGGAACATCAGAATAACATCAGACCTATCCACAGAGACCTAGCAAGCCAGAAAGGCCTGGCAAGACATATTCAGGGTACTCAATGAGAAGAACAGGCAGCCAAGAATACTTTATCCAGCAAGGCTGTCATTTAGAATGGATGGAGAGATGAAGAGCTTCCAAGACTGGCAGAAACTGAAAGAGTATGTGACCACTAAGCCAGCCCTGCAAGAAATATTAAGGGGGGTTCTATAAAAGGAGAAAGACCCCAAGGGTGATATACAACAGAAATTTATAGGGACAATCTATAAAATCAATGTCTTCACAGGCAACATGATGACAATTAATTCATATCTTTCAATAATCACTCTCAATGTGAACAGCCTAAATGCTCCCATAAAACAGCACAGAGTTGCAGATTGGATAAAAAGACAGGACCCATCCATATGCTGTCTACAAGAGACTCATTTTGAAACTAAAGATACATCCAGACTGAAAGTGAAGGGATGGAGATCCATCTTCCATGCCAGCAGACCGCAAAAGAAAGCTGGGGTAGCAATTCTTATATCAGACAAATTAGATTTTCAACTAAAGTCTGTAGTTAGAGACACAGAAGGACACTATATCATTCTTAAAGGGTCTATCCAACAAGAAGATCTAACAATTGTAAATATCTATGCCCCCAACATGGGACCAGCCATCTACATAAGCCAACTGTTAACAAAAATAAAGAGTCTCATTGATAACAATATGTTAATTGTAGGAGACCTCAATACTCCACTCTCAGCAATGGACAGATCATCCAAGCAGAAAATCAACAAGAAAACAAGAGCTTTGAATGATACCCTGGACCAGATGGACCTCATAGATATTTACAGAACATTCCACCCTAAAACAACAGAATACTCATTCTTCTTGAGTGCACATGGAACTTTCTCCAGAATAGATCACATCCTGGGTCACAAATCAGGTCTCAACCAATACCAAAAGATTGAGATTATTCCCTGCATATTCTCAGACCACAATGCTTTAAAACTGGAACTCAATCACAAGAAAAAATTTGGCAGAAATTCAAACACTTGGAAGCTAAAGACCACTCTGCTCAAGAATGTTTGGGTCAACCAGGAAATCAAAGAAGAACTTAAACAATTCATGGAAATCAATGAGAACGAAAACACATCGGTCCAAAACCTATGGGATACTGCAAAGGCGGTCCTAAGGGGGAAATACATAGCCATCCAAGCCTCACTCAAAAAAATAGAAAAATCCCGAATTCACCAACTAACTCTACACCTTAAAGAACTAGAGAAAAAGCAACAAACGATGCCTAAGCCACGCATTAGAAGAGAAATAATTAAGATTAGAGCAGAGATCAATGAATTAGAAACCAGAAGCACAGTAGATCAGATCAATGAAACCAGAAGTTGGTTCTTTGAAAGAATTAATAAGATCGATAAATCACTGGCCAGACCTATCCAAAAGAAAAGAGAAAGGACCCAAATTAATAAAATTATGAATGAAAGGGGAGAGATCACGACTAACACCAAGGAAATAGAAACAACTATTAGAAATTATTATCAACAACTATATGCCAATAAACTGAGCAATCTGGATGAAATGGATGCCCTCCTGGAAACCTATAAGCTGCCAAGATTGAAACAGGAAAAAATTGACAACCTGAATAGGCCAATAACCAGTTACGAGATTGAAGCAGTGATCAAAAACCTCCCAAAAAAACAAGGGGCTGATGGATTCCCTGGGGAATTCTACCAAACATTCAAAGAAGAAATAATAGCTATTCTACTGAAGCTGTTTCAAAAAATAGAAACAGAAGGAAAACTTCCAAACTCATTCTACGAGGCCAGCATTACCTTAATCCCCAAACCAGGCAAAGACCCCATCAAAAAGGAGAATTTCAGACCGATATCCCTGATGAATATGGATTCCAAAATCCTCAACAAAATCCTAGCTAATAGGATCTAACAATATATTAAAAGGATCATCCACCATGACCAAGTGGGATTTACCCCGGGATGCAAGGGTTGTTTAACATTCACAAATCAATCAACGTGATAGAACACATTAAGAAGAGGAGAGAGAAGAACCATATGGTCCTCTCAATTGATGCAGAAAAAGCATTTGACAAAATATAGCATCCTTTCCTGATTAAAACTCTTCAGAGTATAGGGATAGAGGGAACTTTCCTCAAGTTCATAAAATCCATCTATGAAAAACCCACAGCGAATATCATCCTCAATGGGGAAAAGCTGAGAGCCTTTCCCTTAAGATCAGGAACACGTCAAGGATGCCCACTCTCACCACTATTGTTCAACATAGTACTAGAAGTCCTAACAACAGCAATCAGACAACAAAAAGAAATAAAAGGTGTTCAAATTGGCAAAGAAGAAGTCAAACTCTCTCTTTTCGCAGATGACATGATACTTTATGTGGAAAACTCAAGACTCCACCCCCAAATTACTAGAACTCATACAGCAATTCAGTAATGTGGCAGAATGCACAGAAATCAGTTGCTTTCTTATACACTAATAATGCAACTGTAGAAAGAGAAATTAGAGAAATGATTCCATTTACAATAGCACCAAAAACCATAAGATACCTCGGAATAAACCTAACCAAAGAGGTAAAGGATCTATACTCTAAGAACTACAGAACACTCATGAAAGAAATTGAAGAAGACACAAAAAGATGGAAAAATATTCCATGCTCATGGATCGGAAGAATAAACATTGTTAAAATGTCTATGCTACCCAGAGCAATCTATACCTTCAATGCCATCCCGATCAAAATTCCAATGACATTTTTCAAAGTGCTGGAACAAACAATCCTAAAATTTGTATGGAATCAGAAAAGACCCCGAATCACCAAGGAAATGTTGAATAAGAAAAACAAAGCTGGGGGCATCACGTTGCCCAATTTCAAGCTATATTACAAAGCTGTGATCACCAAGACAGCATGGTACTGGCACAAAAACAGACATACAGACCAACGGAACAGGATAGAGAACCCAGATATGGACCCTCAACTCTATGGTCAAATAATCTTTGACAAAGCAGGAAAAAACTTGCAGTGGAAAAATGACAGTCTCTTCAATAAATGGTGCTGGGAAAATTGGACAGCCACATGCAGAAGAATGGAACTCAACCATTCTCTAACACCATACACAAAGATAAACTCAAAATGGATGAAAGACCTCGATGTGAGACAGGAATCCATCAAAATCCTAGAGAAGAACATAGGCAGTAACCTCTTTGACATCGGCCACAGCAACTTCTTTCAAGATACATCTCCAAAAGCTAGTGAAACAAAAGCAAAAATGAACTTTTGGGACTTCATCAAGATAAAAAGCTTCTGCACAGCAAAGGAAACAGTCAACAAAACAAAGAGGCAACCCACAGAATGGGAGAAGATATTTGCAAATGACACTACAGATAAAGGGCTGGTATCCAAGATCTATAAAGAACTTCTAAAACTCAACACCCAAAAAACAAATAATCAAGTCAAAAAATGGGCAGAAGACATGAAAAGACACTTCTCTGAAGAAGACATACAAATGGCTAACAGGCACATGAAAAAATGTTCATCATCATTACCCATCAGGGAAATTCAAATCAAAACCACATTGAGATACCCCTTTACACCAGTTAGAATGGCAAAAAATGGACAGGGAAAGAAACAACAAATGTTGGAGTAGTTGTGGAGAAAGGGGAACCCTCTTACCCTGTTGGTGGGAATGCAAGTTGGTACAGCCACTTTGGAAAACAGTGTGGAGGTTCCTCAAAAAATTAAAAATAGAGCTACCCTATGACCCAGCAATTGCACTCCTGGGTATTTACCCCAAAGACACAGATGTAGTGAAAAGAAGGGCCATATGCACCCCAATGTTCACAGCAGCAATGTCCGCAATAGCCAAACTGTAGAAAGAGCCGAGATGCCCTTCAACAGATGAATGGATAAAGAAGATGTGGTCCATATATACAATGGAATATTACTCAGCCATCAGAAAGGATGAATACCCAACTTTTACATCAACATGGATGGGACTGCAGGAGATTATGCTAAGTGAAATAAGTCAAGCAGAGAAAGTCAATTATCATATGGTTTCACTTATTTGTGGAGCATAAGGAATAGCATGGAGGACATTAGGAGAAGGAAGGGAAAAATGAAGGGGGTGGAAATCGGAGGGAGAGATGAACCATGAGAGACTACGGACTCTGAGAAACAAACAGGGTTTTGGCAGGAGGGAGTTGGTTAGCCCGGTGATGGGTATTAAGGAGGGCACGTACTTCATGGAGCACTGGGTGTTATACGAAAACAATGGATTGTGGATCACCACATCAAAAACTAATGATGTATTGTATGGTGACTAAAATAACATAATAAAATTCAAAAAATTAAAAAAAAAAAGAAAAAGTCATTGGCAACCCCCCCAAAATAAATAAATAAATAAATAAATAAATAAATAAATAAATAAATAAATACCTGAAATAATTTTAGCTGTGAAGAACAACTAATATACTTATAACTTTTACACATTTTATATAAATTAACATAAAATTGCTCTTTGCATTGGGTGTTAAAAATTTCCAGGCCAAATGGAGGTTTGCCTCAATCATGTAAGTGTACCCGTCTTTATTGCTATCATTGTATTCTCCAGTCCCACTCCTGGTTTTAGGCAATAGAGCTTTGCATTTAAGAAGTTTGTCTCTAAAATCAAACTGAATTATATTTAACTCCTATTAAATAATTAATAATACTTCTTCTTCTTAAAATGGGGTGATGGTAGACTACAAGGCCCACTTTGAACACAGTGAATATGAATTTTATCCTATTGCTACTTTCCAGATCATGGTAGGAACAAAGTAAGTCAATGTTTACTGAATGAATATAACATAGAGTATAACATAAAAGATAAGAGCTCAAGTCAGGAAATCTGGAATCAATAAATTTGTACATTTACTTTTGACTTTTATTTTCTTTTATCTTCAATTTTTAACCAAAGGTTTCTCAAGGCTTGATATTTGTGAATCATTGATGGGTTATATTTGCATCATGAATATTATTTTGCTTTCAGGGATTGCACATGACCACATAGGGTCACATTATATAGATGTGAAGGTTTACACTAGTAACTAGCCTGCTGATCTGAGAAAGTAACAATCCATACAAAGTATATATCCTGAAAATGCAAATCTGGGCTCTATCATTCTCCTCACGACCTTGGACAGTTCCTTAAAATCTCTGGGCTCAAATGTTGTCAAATATAAAATGGTAATGACAAAAGCAAATGTGTTTAGCAATATGAACCTTTACCCAACAGTTGTTGATATTTTTTTCTCTACAACTTTTATTTTATTTCCTCTATGATTTATTTAGCTCTTTGGGAAAACACACAAAACATGGCTCATGCACGTAAAAGAAAACAACAGACAATGTAGACCTATTATTATGAAAAATTACATATATAAATAAGCTTTCAGTGGAATTTTATATTGTCAATTTAAATTAGAAATTGTATACACACACACACGTGTGTGTGTGTGTGTATGTGAGTGTGTTTGTGTTTTTGGGGGTAGAAGATAAAATATGTTGAAGGGTCCATGTGCAATTTCCTCTGAGAAAGAGAATGAGAAAATTGTCAGGATTATTTATGTCCTCCCCCAACAAAAATAAGACACATAAGGAATCCTACACCTTCAGATCTTTAAGTATCAAAGTAGCTGACGTAATTTTAAAAAGTGAGGGGCAAAATATATGATTATTTTCTCCAAATAAGTATATAATGGGAAATTCTGTGATTTTTGATGCCTTGGGCAATAAATAATATGTGCTATAAATATCTTCTGGTTATCACTGAAACTTCCTTCCCTCCCCTAATTCACTTTCAAAATGTTTAAGATTACAAATACCCTTTAGATAGGTCATTTATACATTGTATGGTATACATACCTAGTTATATGTACACTGATTTATGCATTTCCAGGAATACAGAAAAGCTATACTCATGTTTCTAATTCTATAAATAAATGATAATAATGGCAACTTCTCTTTTTAGTGTGTTGTCTATTCCTCTGTGCATTGATCATGAAATATTAGTGAAGATCAAATAATGAAATATGATAATTTCAGTAGTTTTTAATATGGGAACATATTTCTCATTGTTGTAGATAAGTTTGAGATATAAAGTCTTATTTACATATTCACTGAGAAATCTAATTCTAAGCCTCTGGCTTTTAAATGTTTTGTGACTTTTGTTGCTTTGTGACAGCTGTAGCAGGTATTTCACTCACCATGCACTGCAACTGGCATTCTGCCACAATCACTAAACCTAGCCATGGACTGTTAGCTCTAGGGAACTGCCAGGATGAAGTAAAGCTTTTTCAAACTCTGAGTAATTAACAGAAACGTTTACAAGGGGGAAAAAGTGGTATATCAAATTTCCTTTTAAACAGCAGTAGATTTAGAACTTGCTCTAAATTTGAATATTTCAACAATTGCACTAAGATTCTATTGTTGAAGTTTCCTATTGCCTTAAAAGCCTTGCCTGAATTTGTTCATTAGCGAGATCACATAAATTATATTGATAAAGATACACAGAATGACATTTAAGAAAATATTATATTCTGCATAAGAATTCAAGGCAATGTGGTTAAGAATAAAAATGACTGAATTAAGTGTTACTGGGTATATATATATAAACTGCTTAAAGTCATGTGTGATAGGAATTGTTGGTGACAAGATAGACTTTTTAAAATCTGGGTTTGTATTACTACCTAAGATAAAATGGCTAAGCTTATCATAACTGTTCATTAGGTGGAGGTTTCTGGGTACACAGATTATACCTGATCCCCTCCATCTCATACACCATTTCCATCTTTCTCAATTCATAGAAAAATACAAGTTATCTGACAGTTCTGATTTTTCTCTAAGGTAGGTTGACTATAGTTAGGTGCAATGCAGGCACCTGCTCAAAACTTAATTGATATAACCTACTAAGTTTAAAAAAAGTGCTTCATTATTTAAAAATTCTTCAATTTGGTATAAATAAAAATCAACAGAAGTTTGTAAATATTCACAGAGATTCCAAAGTATTTGAAAATGAACACGAAATTTCTAGCTTAACTTCTCTGTTTAAAAAGAAACACTACTTGTAAAAAAGTGAAATCTCTTTGAGTCTACATAAGTAAAATATAAAGGAGTATTTAATACTTGCTCGTTAAATTAAAATATTTTATAAATGTGAATATAATCAATGAGGAAACTTTATTTTTCTTTTTGCTTAAATTAGATGCATACAGTAGGCACCCATTCATACCCAGTTAACTATTTTTTGATAGATAGATAGATAGATAGATAGATAGATAGATAGATAGATAGATGATAGTATACAGACAATTAGGTAAAAATATTTACATGTGGAGACAAAGTGAATTGTTACTCATCTATTAGGAGCTCTTTCTCTAGTTATCATTTATACATATGACCTAAAGTTGATTGTCTAGTCTTAGTTACCCATATTGGTTACATACTTGTTGTATTTAGTATGTTTTAAGCAGGAAATTCTTTAGTTTATATTCTTAAAGAAAATTAAATATAAAATGACATATTTATTGACATAAGTTATGAAAAACACTTGGTCCAATGTAATTTCTTTTTTTTTTTTTTTTTAAAGATTTTATTTTATTTATTTGACAGAGAGAGAGGGAGACAGCTAGAGAGGGAACACAAGCAGGGGGAGTGGGAGAGGGAGAAGCAGGCTCCCGGCCGAGCAGAGAGCCCGATGCGGGGCTCGATCCCAGGACCCTGGGATCATGACCTAGCCGAAGGCAGACGCTTAACGACTGAGCCACCCAGGCGCCCCTGTCCAATGTACTTTCAATATGCAAAATACTATTCTAAAGAAAATGCAATCTCTCCATAAACCAAATTATTCAGGAAGACACTAGCATGACTCCCCAAAATACTCTTTCAAAAGACATTATGCACATCCTCCATTCTTCCATAAAACTTTTTTTTAAAGACTTATTTATTTAAAAGAAAGAGAAAGGGGGGGTGGAGGGACAGAAGGAGAGGGAGAGAGGGTCTTAAGCAGACTCCACGCAGAGTGCAGAATCTGACCCCAGGCTTGATTTCATGACTTTGAGATCATGACCTGAGCTGAAACCAAGAGTCAGAGACTTAACCAACCGTGCTACCCAGTCACCCCACTTTTATCAAATTTTTATCAATTTATCTTATTTACTTTTCTAATAATTTAAGGTAGATAATTAGAAACATTTCTTTCAAATTATTATGAATAAGATGTATATCTCTTATCTGAGAAGCTGTGAAGGAACATTAGAGCCCAGTTTTTTCATTTACTTATTTATTCCATTATACATTAATCACCTGATTTGTCAGTAACTTTTCTAGACCCTCTTCCATGAACATTAGCACAATTTAATTTGTCTAAATCTGTTATTGCATTTGGCAATTTGGAAGGCACCAAGGGATAATATAAAAGACTGATACAATATAATACAACAAACACAGTACAACATGGCATAATGTAACAGAATAATTTATGAGAAAGGTTAAATTTTAGGTGAACAAAGAACTTGGATAGGCAGGGGACATCAAGTGATATGAGGCCAAAAAGGATCATTTGTTGATAGTTGACAAGGTGAGCACCTAAGAGTAAAAATGATCTGTAAGTTAATATAGGCATTGGATTGTATGCTTGGAATGAAAGCTTAGGGGAGAGCACTGTGGTTATTGCTTGGCCTGCTCTACATCTGGATCAACTCTCTAGTGTCCTTTGACCTCTTCAGGAAGAGATTATTTGCAAGGGGAAGCTCAAAATTCCTCTAAAGGCACACTATGGATTTAGTCAGGAATTAAAGAAAAGTCCAAAATGCTCCTAAAACAGAATGCTAAACCATTAGGAATGACTTAATATAGAGAGCAAACTACAAAAATACATTGTCTATTGAGCAAAACTCTGGTACCTAATATGGTATTATTATGAGAATATTTCACCAAGGAAAACAAAATAAATCTTTAGATCAGGCTTAATTTGTCCACATTGGTTCATTTTTGGATCACTTAAAAATATTCTTAATTCAGTGTATGTGCAACAATTTGTTGGGGTTGGTTAATTTAAAAATACTGGTCCAGGAGAGGAAACTTGAGATAGCAGAAATCTTTGGTGTAATTTGAGAAAGCATTTAAAAATCATTGGGATGCAAGAATGTTAGGGTGAGTGTATCAAGGGACATAATAACACTGATTTAAAAGCACAGATTCCAGAGTTAGAGTGCTTGAGTTTGGCTTTGTCACATACAAAGTGGGTAATGTACTGAGCTCTGATTTGAAATGATAGTGAGACTATTTGAAACAGTGTTTGTTAAACTTCAGTCTGATTAAAAATGTCCTAGAGGAGATTGTTAAAAATGCTGATCATTGTTCTCTAACACCACATTTTGATTTGATAGATCAAGGTGAATCTGATGCAGTAGGCAACCATACCACAATTTTAAGAGTATTTTTTTAAATACTATTTTTCTTTTCAGAAAATCCATTTTGAATTATTTAAAAGTCTTCTAAGTCAGCTGCAGAAGGAATTACTCCTGGGAAAGGCAAATTACTGCACAAGCTTGTAAATTACTAAAAAAAATATATATATGTATAACAAAGATTCTCTCAATTTGCATTGTGTGAGCTCTATATGCAAGCAACTCAAAATCTATGATTTAGGAGTATGCCTTACCAATTTGTTAGACTGAATTATCAATCAATATTGACTAGGACCTACACTGTGGAATGTATATTATGTATCTTATTAGGTCTAATGAGAGATAAGATAAAAATGAGGTAAACTCATTATTCCTGAGAATTTTACAATCGTGTTATTTTTAATAATAGCTTGGAAATACGTTCTAAGCTTGGGATTTTTAAATGATGCATTTAGTTAGTAGTCTATGCCAGGACATCACTGATTAGATGCATATACCCCAAATGTGGAGCATGACTAGCCATTGTGATACAGAAAAAAAAATCTCTCTGTATTTCTCATCTCCCTTTCTCTATCTCTCACACACACAGTTGATAACATAAGGAAATTAAACTTTACTAGTATTTAATTCATGAATTGATATTAATGCCATCTCATATCTCATAAGAAGGTGATGTATCATTTATGATAGGTAGGATTTTTCACATTGTGGGGACATTGCTTCATTTATTCATTTGCTTTGCACATATTACAGTTTGCCTGTTTCTGCTTATGAGGATTTACAGATTTAACATGTAACTAATCTAATATGCACAAAATCAGCACAGGACATAGAGAACTTTGCAATGAAACAGGGTTTGAATATAAGAACAAGAAAACAAGAAAATAACAAAGTTGAACATTCTCAATATTTGTATAATGAATCATCAGCAAAATTATAGTATAAAACTAATGACAATTTGTAGTACACTACTTAAGTTTTAAAATGTTTCATCATTCTCTTTAAGATTCAGATTTTTTTTAAAAAGATTTATTTATTTATTTGAGAGAGAGAAAGAGAAAGCGTGAGTGCGGGGAGGGACAGAGGTAGAGAATCTTCAAGCAGACTCACCACTCAATGTGGAACCCAACGCAGGGCCTGATCCCTCCACCCATGAGATCATGACCTGAGCCAAAACCAAATGTCAGAACCTTAACTGGCTGAGCCACCCAGGTGCCCCAGATTCAGATGGCGTTTTTAAACATGAATGTGAAAATAGTAGTTTTGCTTTCTTTTAGTAAAAACACATTTTATGAAAAGAGAGAGGACTTTTAAATAGTTACTTAGAATAGTTTCCTTGGTATTTCACTTTGTTATTTATAATGAGATTTCTGTCATTTATAAAAGCGCTTTCATAGTCACATACTTGAAAATCTGTAAACAAGAATTTTTAATCTATTTAAAAGTCTTTCAAAGAAAGATGTGCTCTAAATATAAAAGCAAAGAAAGCATTGCATTTCCCATTACTTTATAAGAACAATCGAATGACAGGAGGAAGAATGAAACTTTACAAGCAAAATTTTAGCAAAAATATTTTCAGAATAGTTAGATTGATATGGAACCTGATCATCATAATTTAGGAAACACAGCTAATAATATATTCCATTTGGATCCATTTATCTATGAAATCTATTTTTCAGATATGGTAGCCATTAAAATACAATTATCAAAATAAACCTCCAAAGTATGAAGTTTTATGCCAAAACTTTAAAATATAATGAAGCATATTTAATCATGCTGCCATTTAATAATAAACTCAACATGATTTGAAACTAAACTGGAAAACACATATGTGTTGATACATAGAGTGGAATAAATCACAAGTGAAACCAAAGATTTAAATTCAACAAGATTTTTATATAGGAAAACAGACTTCTTTTATCTTAATAATAGAAAATATTTTAAAGCATTTATGTTACTTTTATCTTATCCATTTTAATTTATATTTTTGGTTATCTTCCATAATGGAAAAATATTTTAACACAACATTCCAAGTATAGGATAAAACATTTTAAAAATAAGCATATACATAAACATATTTTGAGGTCATTCCTTAAGAAATTTTACTAAGATCAAAAAAGTTTGAAGACTAATGACTGTTGGCATAAACTTCTTTAGATTGTGACAATGATTCAGTAATCAAAAATGTCTCTAAATTTCAAACTAAAAGACATGGCCATGTGAAAACACATACCTTATAGTGTATAAGATTTTGTTTACTTTTGCAACCATAAACCCTGGATAAACATGATATAAAATAAGTTAATAAAAATGAAATGTGCATCCTCCTGAACTAAACTAGCATGTCTATATACAAACACCAAGAACATAACTGAGAAAACATTTACTTTTATTGGTATCTATTTTGAATATTAGTAGACAATGATTAAAAAGCACTGCAGCATTAAGTGTGAAAAGCACTTTTAAAACAAAGTGATTCTGATTTTTGATTATTTCTTACAAGATTTTAAAGCACAAAGATTTTTGCTAAACTTCTTAACCTTAATTTCATCATAAATTAATTAACACCAATACAAATAAACATAGCTGTGTGTAGAATGTCTCTGAGTATATAATCTGTGTTTTACATGTAAAATATTTGAATAAACATGTTGCTATGAGAACCTGAACTGTGAAAAATAATCCATGTGCCTGCAAATTCTAAAATGATGAAGAAACTTCCATCAGACTACCCATATGTAAATAATACATTATAAATCAGTTTAGAGCACATAGTTCATTATTTGTTTTTATAAAAAAAAAAAATGACAGTAGACACTGCGAGAAACAACCTGAAGAGGTGGGGACTGTGGCAGACAGCAGCACATATGTCCAGTAATGGTGGTCACTCAGGAACATGGAAAGAGTTTTGACAGATATTCTTTTCAACAGATACATGGGTTTATATATGAAATCTACTGATTGCTTTTTGTCAGCTCCAATCTATAAGATGAGATAGACGATAACTGATATACTCTGTTGACTACATTAAGTCCATGGACATTAATTTTTCCAGGTAAAGCCTCTGAAATACTGATTAATGACATTATTCCTTCTGGGGGAAAATATTAGAAATTTTTACCACATTTACAACAAACTTTGTTCTCCAAAGTAAAAGCTGAATAGATGTTAATCAAATGTGGGTATCATAAAGAGATGATCCTTTATTATTGGTCAAATGGGGTAGAATAGAGTGAAAGAGAGTCTTCACAGGAAGCCCAGACAAAACCCAGGAAAAGAAACTTGCTCTAAGTGTGGTTGTAAAATTAACATATGTGGTGGAGACATACATCAATTCTACTTATGTATGCAGTTACAGTTCCCATCTAATTTACTTCTCCACTTTAACATTGTTCCAATTTACCAGAGAGTGACTCATCATTAGTGTGGAAAGGCTGTAGGATGAGGTGAAAAGAGCATCAGCTCAGAAGCTGTGTATCCTTAGGTTTGAATGTCACTTAGCGATATGGTCTTAAACAACTCACTAAATCTCTGTAAGTTTCTATTTTATTATCATATCTATTTCATAAGGTTTATTGTGATGATAAAAATGTGAATCCTCTGCACCATGTAGTGTTGATAATGGTCCATGATGAATGTTAGTCTTCTCCCAATGCAGATTGTTTAGATACCTGTAGAAGTTCAGATGTTGAAAGAACACATATTTGCATACTATTAGTGTATATATTCAAATGTAGATATTGAGGAGAATGATTCAAATTGTCTATGACAAAGAGAAATGTGAATGATTTAAGTAAATTAAAATGAGAGATTATAAACTGGTTACTTTATTCTCATACATTGCTGGGGCAAATGCAAAATGGTACAGCTGTTATGGAAGATAGTTCTGTAGTTTCTCACAAATGTAGATATAATCTTATTATATGATCCAGAATCTGTGCTCTTAGATATTTACTAACTGAATTAAATGCTTATGTCCACACAAAAAACTGTTTATACAAGCTTCCTCCATAAATACCAACTGTTGGAAGCAACCAAGTTTATCTTTCGATAATGGATAAACTGTGGTACATCCACACAAGAGTACTAAACAGCAATGGAAAATGAGTTTTCAAACCAGGAAAAACATGAGGGAACTTTAAATTCATGTCACTAAATGAAAGAAGTCCATTTGAAAAGGCTATATAGTGTAAGATTCTAACAATATGACATTCTAGAAGAGGGAAAACTAAAGAGACAGTAAACTTATCAGTAAAAAAAAAAAATAGATTCCACATAGAAGGAAATGAGTGGATTATTGAATATGTGGATTAAAAAAGGGTATGATTCCATTTATTAATGTTTGATACTGATAGCTTTTAGGTTTCACTCTTCTTCCCTTTCTGTCCCACATACGGTAAAACTGATAAGAAAATTTGGGATACTCCTTCTTTTAGCACCAGTGAGAATTTCAAATCATAAAAGTCTCTGCCCTTGGGAAATTCTTACTCCTGCCATAGCCCCAGCCACCATAAAACCTCAAGCCAGGGGCACCTGGGTGGCTCAGTCGTTAAGCGTCTGCCTTCTGCTCAGGTCATGGTCCCAGGGTCCTGGGATCGAGCCCTGCATCGAGCCCCGCATCGGGCTCCCTGCTCCGTGGGAAGCCTGCTTCTCCCTCTCCCATTCCCCCTGCTTGTGTTCCCTCTCTCCCCGTGCCTCTCTCTGTCAAATAAATAAATAAATAAATAAATAAATCTTAAAAAAAAAAAAACCCAACCTCAAGCCAGTTTCCTTATTATTTTTGGACCCATTTGGGAGCCACTCTGCTTTCCCTACAAAGCCTTACCCTTTTTACAATCTCTTCAGGTGTGTGGTATCATTTTCATCAGAACCAAGTTTTGGGTGGAGGTTCCATTTTATATCTGTAGGATGTTCACAACAGTTGGTGCTATGAGCAAGTTGTCCAGATAATGACCACTACTACACATAAAGGTCTTCCCTATTTTTCTGTGTTGCTCTCTAGTTCTACTGACTGCTGACAAGTATTCTGATGATGCTACTAAATTTCCTACCAGTGGAGGGGGCGGGGGGGATGTATGGTGTTGCTAGTTACTCCTTCATTAACATTAGTATAGTGGGGCATAATTTACTTACCTTTTACCCATAGAAATACTATTGCAGTCTTTGAGCCTCAAACTGTAGAGCCTCCATTCTTCAAAGAAAATGTGATGTAGCCCTTACCCGAAAAACAAAGAAGCTTTTCATTGTTTCATACTCAGGATGAATAACAGTAGAGAAATCTTTCTATAAAAGAAAATTTTACTCCATCCCCTCAAAGTGGCCCATATGGACCAGAAAAAAATCCCAGTAAGTCTCCAATATTGATTTATTGATTATCAATGGCTTTGTACTTCTTTTCCCCTAGTAAAATGTGGACATTCTTTGCAAATTAAAACACTTTCTTATAACAGTTCTGTCAGGGAGGATTGAAAAGGGCATATTTAGGGTTTTAGGGCCCAAAAGTATTTTGTCTCAGGAATTACTAGCACTCACACATGATGCAATGCTTAACTGAGTGGATGTTATGCAAGGGTTTAGGACGTATACCATCAGAACTAAGAGAAGATATAAAACAGGAGTAGAGAACTCAAACACACAAGTAGTAAAGTATACACTATGCCTTGAACTTTCAATATCTTAAAATCTAGGATGGCCATGAATAGTCTGTATACAGCATGACTTATATATCAATGAAGAGATACATTCAAAATGATGCTTCACATATTTAATGGACTAGGAGGCAGAATATATTATCAGACTATGTAGCAATGGAAGCACTCTAGTTAGTGATGTGACTTCCTTAGAAAGAGGGAGTCTTAGCAATCTAGTGATTGTTTCTAATCTGTTCTTCTGTTGAGCAAGTTCAGACCTGCTCAATCACGAAAAGGAAGAAGGTATATATCCCCAAGTGTATCTCTCATCAGTTCACCCTGTAACCTTTGAGGGTTCTCTATGTATAAGTATCTCCATCTGTTTTAATTGATCACCAGGTTGGGTTGTAAAATGGTTTCTGTTTCAGAGAAGTTTCTGTAATTTTCCTGAGAGTTGAATATCAATAAGATCCCTAATGCTTGGCCAGAGGACAAGTAATAGATCTATCAACTTTAAGAGGTCAGTTTTGAAACAGCCATAGGAGATCATTTGTGGCAGTTCATCCACATCTGTAATAGGGAAAGAGAGAGCTTTTTACTCATTCATTCCCTACAATGAATTCCCTACATTCATTCTTCTACAATGGTCAGTCTTGTTCATAATAAACCAATCAAAGCCTGTTATCTACCCTGATGAAGGATATCCCCCTGGGGGATTAGCCAAACTCCTTTTTTTCTTTTTCTGGAGTGAACAGGCTCACAGGATCCAGAGTCACAATTTTTTTTAATCAAAAACAACATCTGGGAGCAGAAGAGGGACCTGTAATACTTTCAGAAAAAAAAAAAAAAAGTCTCCAAATTCATGTCTATTCAGGTATTCTTGATCTGAGCAATATGACCTACCCAACTTTTCATTGAGGTTATGTAAATTGTCTATCTATCTTCTGAGCCCAATGCAAAGGTGGGGTGGGAATGATGTAGGGAAGGAGGGAGAGAAGATGAGGGGGAGAGAAAAGAAAGAAAGGGAGATATACAGAGAGAAAGAGAGAACACACATAACACTCACTGACTCTCAGCTACCTGAGAGCTCATCTAAGACAAAGAGGGTAAGATCATATATAAAACAAAAATAATTGGAAACAGTTGAAATTCATGTTCTTGTGGAGGTTATTGCTAGAGAAGCTGGCATGGCTGTGGCACTATAGTCTGCGGGGCATCTAGTCCATTGTTGTGGTTTCATTACTATGATATGATTTATTATTGATCCAGTGGGCTATAAGGATAATGGCCACAAATATTTGATTTGGATTTCTCAGTCCAAATGTTTTTCTTTAAAAGTGTGCACATACATACACATGTGCAACATAAAGATTTAGCATCTGAGCCTGTTGCTGTATCTGTTTTCATAGAAAGAAAACTTATATGGGCATCTTAGTAATTCAGTGCCTGTTAGCCTTATTATATAGTTAAGTTATTTGTTCTGACCTATAAGTCTGTATAAATGTAGAGATAGGTGAATCTGTCTATAGCTGAGAATATCATTGATGTTCAGCCGATTATAGAAAGAATTCAATATTGTTTGCTATTGGCAATTCATTGCTATTATGGGACAGCATTTTATTGGTTCATCCATCTCAAAGGTGGGTTGTTAGGAGATTATCTCTGTTTTTAATGAGTACTTAGTCACATTTATGAAAATGGCTAAGGGGGTCAGTTTTATCTCTTAATCAGAGGCATAATTTTCTTAAGAAAATGGAACCTTTAGGGGTTTGTCCCACATTATATGATTTTACATCAGAGAGACTCATTTCAAAGTGAGACAGGTTGGAAAACTATGACTTTTAAAAAATTGTTTAAATTGAAGTGTAGATGACATATATGAGTTTTAGATATGCAACATAGTGTTTTAACAATTATGTACATTAGGAAAGGCTCACCTCGATGAGTCTAGTTACCATCAGTCACTAAAGTTATTGCAATATCATTGACTATATTCCCTATGCTGCACTTCCCATCCCCATGACTTATTTATTTTATAACTGGAAATTTGTACCTCTTAATCCCCTTCACCTATTTTGCTTATCCCTCCAATTCCCTCCCTCTGGCAACC
This sequence comes from Phoca vitulina, assembly GCF_004348235.1. NCBI lineage: Eukaryota > Metazoa > Chordata > Mammalia > Carnivora > Phocidae > Phoca > Phoca vitulina. Next base: position 38,136,094 of record NW_022589708.1, on the reverse strand, counting down.
ACTAGTTTGTTCTCTAAATTTATGAGTCTATTTCTCTTTGTTGCTTGTTTGTTTCATTCTTTAGATTCCACATATAAGTGAAATACTACTGTATTTGTCTTTCTCTTTCTGACTTATGATAACCATGCCCTTTTTTAAAATAAGGAAATAGGTTTCCATTAAGATCCTGTAACAGACCAGATAGTAGTAGCTACTAAAGACAGGTAAGAAATCCTAGAGTCTACGATCCAAACTGGACAAATACCAACTGAGTCTTGATGACAAAAGTTCTAGTCACCCTGAGGTTGGCAAGTAATATCTGCAATTTCATAGGGCCTAAAAAAAGTTAAGAGACTCCAGGGAAGAGCTTAACTTATCATTGCCTTGACTGTATTTAAAGTTTCTTGGTCTAAGGGACTCCATTCAAATTTAGATATCTAGTTATTTGATATAAAGGCTGTAGCAAATTCCCAGATGTAGAATGTGTTTTCTCCAATTTTTAAAGAAGTAATTGGTTTTCCAGTTTATTTGTAGTTGGTAGATGAAGGATAAACAGTTTATCTTCAGAATGTTCATACAGCTACCAACAGTTCGTATTGTACCAACATTCCTTCAACCCATGGATGATAGGTTGCTAAGCATACCAAGCTAAAGGCAGGGAATCTTATTTTTGTTGTCTTTTTGGAGGGCCATAAGAAATAAAGCATTGGCAATATGCAAAGCAAAATACCAAATGCAGTACTGACAACATACTCACAATTAGGGGGTAAGTACTGTAAGTTATAATGGTGTGGGAAAACAAAAAACAAAAAGCAAACCAGTTTATACCAAAAAAAAAATCCAAAAAGTTCAGGGATTGGGTGTATCAGGATCTCTGGAAGAGGGGAAAAGTCAGGGCTGAATATAGAAGAATGGGTGAAAAGTATGTTTAAAGTAAATGAAATTGGAAGAATACTGATAACTACTGAAGCTGGGTGTTAGGAAGATGGGAGTTCATTATACTCTTATATCCATTTTGTTATGTTGAAAACTGTCCATAATAAAGGGTTTAAAGAAACAGGCTCCCAGATGTTCTCCCCAAATCTGTATAGTTGTGAAGATACCCCTAACTGATCCTGCCAGAAAACCACAAGTTTATTGTGAAGAATGAATAAAATCAAGATCTCTAAATCTGCAGGCATCAGGAAGAATTGAGCAAGAGAGTATTATACTAGAGTCAAGGGTACTAAACAAATAGTTATAACTTAAATACAGAGACTTCCAGCTTTTTTCCTCCACTTGGGACTACCAGTGACAGTCATAATCTCCAGGTAAGATACTGGAAGAATCTTACATGAGAAATCTAAACAGTTCAAGAATAAGACTTGAAGAAACCAACACCAAGACTTCCCTCATAAAGTGGCCCAAACTGTAACCTTAAAATGCAAGTGAACACACATAGACATACAGAGAGCTTTCAATTAGTTTTTTAGTTCCTATCCTTAAAAATGAGTAGATAGCCAAAGATGACTAGATATCTGAAGAAAGCTGTTAAAATGAATGACAAACAGGAAGACAGCAAACAAATAAGGAAAGAAAGAAACTTGGTGAAACACAGACTATTTAGGAAAATGAAAACCTCAAACAGCAACAACCATCTGCCATTAATATCCTTAGGCAGAGGAGGGGAGATACTGCATCTATAAAGTAAAAATACAGTGCTATTAAGTAAGGTATAATTAGAAAACATCAAAGAACTCTCAGAAATTAAAAACGTGATAGGAGAAATTAAAAGCTAAGCAAATGACTGAATGATCAAGGTAAACACATCTCCCAAACAGAAGACAAAAAAACAAAACAAAACAACAACAACAAAAACAACCCAGGAGGAAATATAAGGAAATAGAGAATCCCTCCAGAAAATGTAATATCTATAAAACAGGGGTTCTAAGAACAGAGAAAAGCAGAAATAGTAGAAAGAAAATCAAAGAATAAACTTAAAATAATTTCCCATAACTGAAAAACCTGAAAAAGCTGAGCACAAGAGATAAAAAATACAGCTAAGTCAAGGAACATCAGTGAAAATTTCAGAATACTGGGAATAAAGAAAAGATCTAAAAGTTTCCACAGAAAAAGAGAAAAAAAACAAAACAGGTTATATACTAAGAATCAACAAGCAGATAGGTTTCAGGTTTGTCAACAGCAATACTAGAAATCAAGGAAAATGAAATAATGCCTTCAAAATCATAAGGGAAAATAATTTCCAATCCATAATTCTATACCAAACTAAAACATCAAATAAGTATAGTGATCAACTGGAGATATTTTAAGACATGCAAATTAATTTTCATCCTTTGCATCCTTTTTAAGAAAGCTACTGAATGAGGTAAGATGAGGAAGTAAAACAAGAATAGGATTCAAAGCAAGAAAGAAAAGAAGGAACAACTTAAAATGAAAATAAAGGAAGACCCCAGAGTAAGAATAGAATAGCAGACTCAGAGAACATTGTCCATATTAAAGCAAGTCAGAAGTTTCTAAGAGTGATGTCTCTAAGAATATTTAATTGAGAATACCTAATATGTTATGTGTAAAAGTAAAGAGAGGAGATTATGACAAGCAGGGAATGTGGGGTGGGATATGGCAATTGGGGATAAATTTTGGAATGTTATATTTTAAAAAGCTAAACAAATAAAAAGGAGACATACTTGGGCTACACAGAAAACAGAAAATTAGAGAGAAAAGGAAAAGTAATCATAGGTATTCTACATGGCTCAACAGTGAACAGCATTTGCATAAGGAAGGAAGGGAGGGAGGAGGGAAGGGAAGAAAGTAGGGAGGAAGGAAGAGAAGAAGGAAGGAAAGAAGGAAGGAAAAGAAAGAAAAGAAAAAATCAGCAATATCCAAAGCGAAATACCAGTACTGTAGTACCGATGACACACTCACAATTGGGGGTTAAGTAGTATAAGTCACAATAGTCATAATACTTCCTTATCTAAGCCTCTACAGTCCACAGAAAGCTTCAAGTACCATTGGTCTTCAAGGGCCAAGCAGAATTATTACACTTGGAAACCATACTGAATAGCACCATTGTTTTAATAAATCTTCTGTGAGAGGATCAAATTGTTTTTTTCTTCTCCTGACTGTATTATTTCAATTGTATAATTTTGTCAGGCTTTATGGATACTGAGTATTCTTGGCTGTATATAAAATTGCTTTTCCTAAAAGCCACAGATATGGGTAGCAATGCATATAATCAATCAACGTGTCCAGATGGATGGTCCTGAGGTTTTATCTCCCTTCTTTTGGTGGCCTAGGAGTTGGCTCCCCAGGTCTGAGTTAGTTCAATAGAAGAATGGATTAGCACTACTTACTGTGCTCCCAAGCCTTTCTATTTTTAACCAGAAGAGTCCTCTGACTAGTCAGTTTTTATTGTTACATAGTTATTACATGGGTAATTTCTGCTTCCCTCAAACTAAAAATATAGAGGGTGTGATGTAGATGGGATACCTTTCTCCTGGAACTCGGCTACAACATTCATAGACCGTCTGTGCTCAGGCTAAACCATAGGATAATGAGTTTGGGGGATCAGGTGTCCTCTGCTATGAAGTTTTTCCTCAGCAAGTCCTATATTTTATATCTGCATCACTTGGTACTAGTGGTATGTATGCATGAACATTTTACATGACAGTGTGGCAAGGCCTTGATAAGCTGAGGCATCTTTTAAATCAGGTAAATACTTAGTGTGTGAATGACAGCTTGTCACTTTTTTCCCCTCAAGCAGTAAAACTCATGGTTCCCCTATTCATTCTGTTTTCTTGCATTTCACTGAATGGATCAGCTTGTTTTAAAGGAAACAGCCCACCAGTTAAGCCTGTGAGTGATCTCACTTTGAATCTAATCCTCCCTATTTTTTTTTAGTTGTATAGAGTAGCAATTTTCCAAAATTTTTGTGGGAAATAATTTAGGATATTATAAAAGAAACATTTGGAATGAGTAGGGCTTGATCTACAGCTAATATTTATAAATCTATAGATAACATACACTGAGAACTTATTTTTTTGCCATTTATTGTAGTAAACTCATTACAAGGAATAATTTGGTAAGTTACCCAACAGCTCTATGAGAATTAGTAAATAAATGATACCCCTATGGTACACAAAAATCCAGATATATTAGTTTATAATTTTAATATAAATAGTTATAATAGTAAATAAAAATATATATGTATCTTACCTTTGGTGAAGATCTAAGTATAAGAAAAAATATATATGCTTGAAAAGGATAATCTATTTGGACACAAAAATGTAAAAATTCTGCACATAATAACACTTAGGCAAGGTTTAAGTGTTAAACTGAAAAAAATCATTGTTAGGAATTTGACAATAAATTTATATGCTTGGGCTCCAATATGTTGACAAGAAAATGAGGAACATCCTAACAGAAAAAATACTTGAAATACTTAAATGCCCAATTCACAACAGATACAAATCAACAAATGTACTGCCAGTGATAAAAATTATAAAACACTTTGGAGCACTTGCTTTGTGCCTAAAAATATGCTCAGCAAAAATTTTGCTTGAGCAAACTATGCTCACTATTTTAATCCTCACCAAATCTCTCTATGAAGTAGACAGTCATTCCAATTTTTCATATGAGGAACTTGAAGCAGACAAAGGTTAAGTCATTTGACAGAAGCTATAAAACTGGTAAAGATTACAAAAAAGAAGAAAAACCTATTTGACTTTGGCATTGGCAAATTACATTACCATGCTTTGTTGAGAATATAGGGAAGTCTGTATTTTCAGATACTGTTGCTAGACGGGTAAATTATAAAAACATTTTTATGGGCAATATAGTATCATATGTTAATAAATTTAGCAACATTTATATTTTTGATACAATAATCTGACTTCTAAGATATCATCTTGAACAAAATTAGAACTATAAAATATGTATTAAAATGTGTAATTTAGCTTTATTAACAACAGTTTAAAACTAAAAGTACTTTAAGATCCCAATAGTAAGTAAGCATTTTGATAAATGTGATGCTGAATTAAAGGAGCATTTCAGTAATTTTTAATTATGTGGAGAAATGTTTGTGATAAGGAGAATATATAAGTGTGCAAGGGCATGGGTGTATGTGCATGTATACATGTGCATGTGTATGTTCACATATATATGATATATAACAAATGTATATATAAACATTATATACACATAAACACATTATGTACATATATACACAGTGTAAAAATATGGATATATAGTACATTCTCAATTTTCTTTTTACCATGTAATCACACATGTGTCGTTAAAAAAATTATTGACATATTTGTAAGATTTTCATTATTGTGTGTATATTTATAAGAAAATTTTTCATGTATTTCATTTTTTATAATTAATAATTTTATAATCAGAAAATATAAAATTACTATAATCATGATTCATCCTTTGTCATTGATTGAGAAGGTAACATAAGTTTAATAATTTATTTTGCTGGAGCACAGGTATCTCTTAAAATTCATATAACTCACAGTCATCTTCAAGATTTTTTTACTGTGTGGCATTAATTGTGCCAATTAAAGATCTCCCTATATCCTAATACTGAAACTCTTATTGCCCTCCTATTTTGACTCTGGGTTTACCTATGTGAATTGTTTGGCCAACTGGTTATTATTAGCAAGCACGAGCCGTGCAGAGGCTTGAGAAGTGTGTGCATGTGCCTTTTTGCTGCCTGTTGCATGAGTGGGCTTCTTCCTCTTGAACCTCTGCCATAACCATGAGACTATAGCTAGAATGCTGTAAGAATGTAAATACATGGAAAAGCGCCAAGTGTCCCACAGAGACCATTCTAGCAGCCAGTCATAGTCAACAATCTACTGACAAACAACCTTAAAAGTAAATAAGCCCAGCTAAATTCTACCCAAAAATGGCCCAAATCATCATAACTACTTTTCCCACCCATATTTCCCATGAGAAATAATAAACTATTTCTGTTTTAAGCCACCCTGTTTGGGTGCTTTGTTATGCAGCATTATTTTAGCAATAGATAATTGATCTTCTTTGCATGTGAAGTCTATATTGGTCAATACAATAGAGACAGCTGATGGATTGGATTATTTTGTTTACATAAAGCAGACAGAGAAACTGAAAATCTTGGACACTGGAGTTAAATAAATGGAGATACTCACTTCTAGAACATACGCAGATACATAAATGTGTATTTAAAGAATGTATCATTTTCCTAACTGTTCAAATAGCTATATACTGTGAATGTTTTTAATTTCCAAGATAGTTTTCTATAGTTTATTAGATATGTCTAACTCACTCAAAAGTAAATACCTTATTTTTTTTACATGTTTCATAAAGAATTGGTTTTTTAGCCCTAAATGTGATACTCTGTAGAATTCCTTTTGTGTTTAAGGTGGATATTTGACTCAAAGAAAACTACATCTATCTTGTACAAATCTATCTTAAGATGAAATTGTTGGGTAACTCTAACTCCTCAGAAGATAAAATCCTGTGAAGTCATTTGAAGTCATTACTAAAACACAGTATTCTGATGAAAAATCAAGATAACAATACAAGAAGATGCTGTAAAAAGTTTTGAAAACAACACATGCCTGAAAGTAAAGACTTTTAAGTTATGTCTATACATTTCCAGTCTTGCATTATTTGTCCGATAACTAAAGCACATAGACTTGGGTTAATAATTCACCTTGTGGTTTTTAAAGCAGTGTTTTAAACTGTATTTTAAATCACTGACCTGTATCCATAGTAATAGGAATAGTATTGCTAATTCATCAAAAACATTGAATCATACAACGCTGGGAGATATTTAATTCAACTTAACTCTTGTGCCTGGAGTCACACTGCTGGTGCTGGTTTAGAGCTTGGATTACTATTCAGGTCTCTTGGCTACTCATTTAGTGCTTCTTGCACTAATCTCTGCTCAGTGATATATTATTTACATTTCAGAGCTAACCTAAGGCAATTAAATAAAATTATAAGTATAACCTCAACAAGCGCTATGGCTATATCTATATGTTAATAGACCACAAGTCAAATAAGAAAATAAATTATTTTGTAGATAGGTATAATTGATATGTATATTTATGCTTACTTTACTATGGTTTAAAAAAAAAAATGCTTTTTTTTTTTTTTTTTTTACCCCAAATGACCACACTGAAGGGTTTTCTCTTTATATTATCTAACTGGTAAAAAGAGTATTCCTTCCAAAAAGATTACTTTCCTACTCCTCCCTTAGCCATATGTTTTTATACAGATGTTTTTAATCTCTTTGCCCCACATCATCTCCTATAGGAATAGCATGTAAAGTCCATTCAAGTCTTCAGATTGTTGGTGAGGATTCATGTATTATAGGGCATGTGTTGAAGTGCTTACAAACTATTAATTCACTTACTACTCCTAACAACCATATGTAGCAGGTATTGATTTTATCCTAATTTCATTTGTGAAAATTGAGGTACAGAGAGAGTAACTTGTTAAGAACTAAGAATACAACTAAGAAATGGCAGAGACTGGAGACTCAGACTATCTGTCTCCAGGGCTCTTAACCTTATTCTCTGCAACCACTGAAACCTTACTCATCTTACTTATCTTTTGGCATGTTTATATTTCTCTAGAGCATCACTTTGCATTTTACTGTGAGGGCTTCAGAATTTTAAGATTGTTTTTCAAAATTGTTAGGCCAAGTAAATATTTTCATTTGATGCTGAGTTCACAATGATAGGGTAGTACATTTTTAGTTTTCTGGTATTGCTATATTATTGAGTATTATTATAATCTGCTGCAGATCTTTTTATCTCTAGTTGTCAGTATATGGAAGCTTATTAATTAGTTTTGTAAGAACATTTGTAGAGGCTCAAAGATTAATAAGGGGCAACAGCTTATTTAGATCATTAGAAACATACTGTATCCCTGTGCAGATTATTAATTTCACTGGTTGCAACAGACAAAAAAAAAAGAAAGAAAGAAAGAAAGAAAAAACCAAACAAACCACCACCAACAAACAACAAACAAACAAAAACCAACTTTCTGAGTTTAACTACTATAGGTAAACACTCTGTGATTGCCATTGTCACCACCTTAGAACAAGCCTCTAATAGTCATTAATGTTACTATACAGCAAAAGGTGAATAGAAATTTACTCATCTCTCCTGAAAAGTTGTCTTTTTCAAATAATTTTTACATTTTTAGGAAGAGAGTGAGAGCAAGAGCAAGGAAGAGCAAGAAAGAAAGGGGAAAGAAATACCCTTCCATATTTATGAGCCTATTAATGTAGGTTGGAACTATACATTGGAAAAACATCTCACTCTGGTGTTATAGAGTTATCTATCTGAGAAATAGCATTGAGGTTATTTAGGAGAGAAGCTTCTAATGCTTACTTAAAATAACCTCACTTTCACTGTGGATACTTCTATAGGGAGACTAATTTCTGTCATAGGTTACTAGAAGTTAACAATTATAGGGAGGTGGGTGGGGGGATGGGGTACTTGGGTGATTGGCATTAAGGAGGGCACTTGATGTAATGAGCACTGGGTGTTATAAGCAGCTGAGGAAACACTAAATTTGAGCCTGAAATTAATAATACATTATATGTTAACTAATTTGAATTTAAATAAAACCAAAAAAAGTTAACAACTGTATTGGAGGTAAACTATGCCAAGAATATCATAAATATGTTAATTAAAAACAATGCAATGTATTTTTATTTTATATTTACATAGAATATCAATAATATATTCAAATATATTTCACTGAATTTAATGTTTGTTTGGGAAAGTTTGGGTAGATGTAGAAGCTGGTATATTGAACCAATTTTGGAATTTTAAATGACTGTAAAGTCTTACTATAGAAATCTTGTAGGCCTATTAGGTTTAGCCAGTGAAAAATTTCTGTTAGAGTGGAAAAAGAGTAATAAACAGAAAGGTATAAGAATTAAAGAAAACAACCATGGGGACAGCAGATTCTGTCCTTTCTGATAAAGTAATTCATTATTTTTCAAATATGTAATCATAATATATGTCAAATATATAACCAGCTTTTTTTTGTTTAAAAAATAATTCTATTTTTGTGCTCAAAAAGTGGATCAGTATTCTCATACTAAATATTTTATTTAAAGATTTTATTTATTTATTTGACAGACAGAGACACAGCAAGAGAGGGAACACAAGCAGGGGGAGTGGGAGAGGGAGAAGCAGGCTTCTCACGGAGCAGGGAGCCCGATGCGGGGCTCGATCCCAGGACCTGGGATCATGACCTGAGCCGAAGGCAGACGCTTAATGACTGAGCCACCCAGGCGCCCCTCTCATACTAAATCTTGATGCTTGCTTGTTATTTAGGTGAGGAAAGCACACTTTCACATTATTGAGTTGGTGATCAGGGCTGTATTTAAAATAGTTTATCAGACTTACATTACAATTTAATTACAGTGGGCCCTGTGATAATTACATTGTGTCCCATAAATTGTCTCATGAATCTCTATATTGAAAACTTTGACATAATATATGTGCAGAGCTCAAACTTCTCCAAGACACTGGTAATTTATAACTAACAATATCTTTTAAAAATAAAACAAAAAGGAAAAACAAAAAACAAACAAACAAAAAAAACAAAAAGGAGATTTTCTTCACAATCATTAGGATTTTCTGGGGCTAAGGAATAAAATATTAAATACATAGAGAAAAACTCAGTATAATATAATCAGGTATGGAACAGGTGTATAATGCAATGACCTCACCATTGACCTACTTGAGGTAGGTATTAGTTACAGAAGAGGCCAAAGATCCTTTGGAACCACTTCCACATTTTGAAGGTATTTGTTACAATAGTACTCCACTTCTAGGTGCTAAAATCTGTATTAGTTTCTTATAGCTACTGTAACAAATTATCACGAATTTAGTGTTTTGTAACCGTATAAATTTGTTCTCTTGCAGTTCTGGAGGTCAGAAGAGTAAAATCAAGATACACGCAACTGCAATTTTCCTCAAGGCTTCTAGGGAGAAACTATTACTTACTTTTTTCAGATTCTACAATCACCTGCATTCTTTAGACTCTGACCCCTTCTTGCATTACTTCAACTTCTTGATTCTATCATCATATCTACTACTGACTGGTTTTCCTGGCTTCCTCTTTTAAGGACTCCTATGATTACATTGGGCCCACCTTGATAATCCAAGATACTCTCTCCATTTTCAGATCCTTAATTTAATTACATCTGCAAAGTCCCTTTGACCATGTGAAAGTAACATATTTGCACAAGTTCCAGGGATTAGGAAGTAAGCATTTTGGGGAGACCATTATTTTGGGTTACTACCAATTTTGTGTGCAAAAAATTGTCTCAAATTTGGATCAAATAAGACAATAGAATGAGATGGAAGACTTTCTAACTAGCTAAATGATCTTGACATGTTTAATTAATGAAACCTATTGGTGGCAAAATATGAAACAATCTTAAACCACACAATATAGGAGTTGATATGATGTGGGAGCTAAAAGTGAACAATTTAGGATTTAGAACAGATGAATTGGGCAAGTGGGTTAACAGGATGAACAGGGATTGCTAAGTTATTTTTATTATTAAATAAATGGAATTGATAAGGCTTTGGCTTTGAGACCAATGATAAAATAGGATGTCAACAATAGACTGAATGTAAATTAAGATAGTAATACTGTCTACACTTGTAAAATATAAATAAGATTAAGAAATAATTTATAAAAAGTATCAGGTACTGAGAAGTATTTAATTATAGTTACAATTAATCATTCTACATGGTCTGTAGCAAAATTTTCATTGCTACATAAATCTTAATTTTTAAAAAGGTAGTATAAGAATTATTACAATTATAATTACATTTAATGAAATAAAAGCATTACCACTTGACTTTAGATTTGTGATTTAAGTTGAAATCAAACTAGTTTCACATTTTTATAAAAGCTCACATTGGATACACTAAATAGAATCCTTTGAGAAAAGAATTATTACATGGAGTTATTTAAATATCGGAAGCTGGATTACAAAAATTTTACAGAATTTTTATAGAGAAAAGCATATTTCGTTTAGTCTCTTCAGATTTATAGCAGAGAAGACAGCAAAAAATATGCAAGAGAAATTTCAATATTTTCAAAATCTTGTGAGTTTGAAATTCCTTAAGCTATTTAATAATACAATTAATATTTTAATGCATTTTACATTGATATGGTTAGTTTTGTTATTCCTCTAAAATGTAAATATTCATAAGAAAATTATTTCACACAAACCATTTACAAAGAGGGCTCTAAACAAAAATTAAAAAAAAAAAACTTAGCCTCATAATTAACTTGATATTATCAGAAAATTTCTTAAATTGAAGGAATGCTTCAGATTTGAAGACCAAGTTAAAAAAGAAGAATGAGAAAACAAAATGTTTTGCCTTTGTATGTATTCAGATTTTTTAAGAAAAAATAAACCTGAGGATTGGTTTATTACTTGATTTTTGTATGTATCTTTTCATTTGTTTTTCACATTTAGTTTTTTAGGATTTTATTTTTTTAGAGTGGGGGATTTTCTGATGGATGCTGTAGGGATCAAATTACAGTGTAAGTGTACTACTTAGACTTAATATTATCATCCATGTGCTCTTTTAAATTTTTAATATAACCTACAATGAAGCTGTTGCTTGAATTAGTTTTATGCTTTCAAAGAAATTAAGAGGAAAATGATAGTATTTACACTTAACCCAATATTTACTATTTCTTGTGCTTGGTATTATTCCTGTATATCTGAGGTTCAATCACCTGTTAACTCCCTTCAACCTCAAGAAATTCCTTTAACATTTCTTATAGTGTAAGACTTGCTGCTGATTCTTTCAGCCTTTATTTTTTCTCAAAATATCTGAATTTCAGTCTCCTATATAGAGCAGTTTTTTGTTGTTGTTAGATGGAGGACTTGGGGTTGACTATTTTTTCAACACTTTTAAAAACTTTGTCTATTGTCATTTGACTTCCTGTCCCTGTTGAAAATTCAGACATCTTTCTTATCACTGTTCTCATTTATGTAATGTTGCATTTTTTTCTAACTGCTTTCAAGATCTCTCTTTCATCTCTAGTTATCATAAATTAGTTTGGCTCTTAAATGTCTAAATGTGGTTTTCTTACTTTTTTTTTCACACTGCTTGTGGTCGAGTAAGCTTCTTGTACCTTAAGTTGATGTTTTTCCCAAAATGGAGAAATTTCCATCATTATTCTTTAGGTATGTTTCCACTGCATTTTTACTCTCCTCTCTTTCTGGGAGTCTAATGAAATATGATTACATAAATTGATATTGCCCCATAGAAGCATGATGCTATTTTTTTTCTTTTTTAAATCATTTTTTCTTCATTCTTCAGATCAAATAACATATATAAGTCTGTATTCAAATAACATATATAAATCTGTATTCAATTCACTGAACCGTCTGCTATCTTCCTTAGTTGGTGTAGCTATTTGCCAATTTTAGTTTTCATTTTAGCTACTGTACTTTTTATTCTTAAAATTTCCATTTGTCCACAAAAACCTGTACACAAATATTTATAGTAACTTCATTCGTAACTGCAAATAACAGCAAGCAACCAAGATGTCCTTCTAGGTGAATGAATAAGCAAACTGTTGTACATCCAGACAAATAAATATTATTCAGTGAGAAAAAGAAATGAGCTTCCAAGCCACAAAAATACATAAAGGATCAAAAGTGAATATTGTTAGGGCGCCTGGGTGGCTCAGTTGGTTAAGCGACTGCCTTCGGCTCAGGTCATGATCCTGGAGTCCCTGGATCGAGTCCCGCATTGGGCTCCCTGCTCGGCAGGGAGTCTGCTTCTCCCTCTGACCCTCCCCCCTCTCATGTGCTTGCTCTCTCTCATTCTCTCTCTCTCAAATAAATAAATTAAAAAAAAAAAAATCTTTAAAAAAAAAAAAAAAAAAGTGAATATTGTTAAGTAAAAGAAGCCAGTCCAAATAACTACATAATATAAGTTCCACTTATATGACATTCTAGAAAAGGAAAAACTATAGAGGTAATAAAAAGATCAGTGACTCTTTTTGTCAGGAATTTGGAGGGAGAGAGGGACATATGAAGAGGAGAATGCAGGAAATTTTAGGTTAGTGAAACAAATCTACATGAGACAGCAATGGCGGATACATGAAATTATACATTTGTCAAAATCCATAGAACTGTACAACACAAAGAATGGACTCTCATGTAAGCTATGGAGTTCAGTTAAAAAAATGTATCAATATTGGTTCATCAGTTTTTATAAATGTACCATAATAAACCAAGACACTAAAAATGGAGAAAACTGAGATGGGAGAATGGATAGGCATATGGGAACTGTCTGTACTATCTGCTCAAATTTTTCTGTAAACCTAAAACTGCTCTAAAAATAGTCTATTAAAGTAAACATATTTTTATTTTCTTTTTTAGTGCTTTCCTTTTTCTGATGAGACTTTAAATATCTTAATTCATTACAAATATATGTTCTTCAAGTTCTTGAGTGTATTTATAATAGGTACTTTAAATTCATAATTTCAACATATGGATTTTTATGTTCTCAGGTTGTTGGTTCTTTTTACTCTTTTTCTTTGACTGTGGGCCCTAGTTTTCACGTGTCTAATATTTGATTTTATACTAGCTATTGTGAATGGTATATTGTAAGGACTCTGGATTCTGTTATCTTCCTCTGAAGAGTGTTGATTTTTGTTTTAGCCAATAGTTAACTTGACCTAACTTCTACTCCTCATTCTGTCTTCCCTATTATGGGCAGCAGCTAAAACTGTTCACTTCTTTCAAAATTTTGGCTGTTGTTCATTTGCCTGGAAGATAGGAATCTAACCTATGCATGCACACTTTTGGAGTTAACTGATGGCTAGAGAAATGTTTGAATGCAGATTCTGGATTTCCTCCTCTATACCTCAATTTCTTCCTGGATTTCTTCTCTCACTTTCTAGATGCTGTGGGAATGCCAAATTCTATTCTCTGGATCTTCAAACAAGTAAAAATGTGTTTTTGTTTTTTTTTTTTCTTGGTCTATCCATCTTGTGCTTCTTCATATGGAGAGTGTGCAGGCAAAAGGTGTAGAAGAATTTTATCCAGTGTAATTTTTTTCACAGTAGACTCCTTTTTGATTTCTCCTGCATTTATTCACTTACTCCCCAAAATGGTGTTTCTATATTCTATCCAGAATTTACAACTGTGTTCTGTAGAAGGGTAAGTCCAACACAAAATATATCCCTATTATTGGGAGTGGATGTTTCATACTTGTTTTATTATAGAAATTTATTCCATAACAGCTTTTATTAGTAGTAGTATTAATATCACCTTATTAGCAATCTTTAAAATTTGGAGTCCTGTGAGAAATCAAAAGAAGACAGAAAAAAAAATCAATATATAAATAATTTGGAAATTAAAAGTCACAAGCAAGATAAAAATGTAGTGTGGGGTGCCTGGGTGGCTCAGTTGGTTAAGCGACTGCCTTCGGCTCAGGTCGTGATCCTGGAGTCCCTGGGTCGAGTCCCGCATCAGGCTCCCTGCTCGGCAGGGAGTCTGCTTCTCCCTCTGACCCTCCCCCCTCTCATGTGCTCTCTCTCATTCTCTCTCTCTCAAATAAATAAATAAAATCTTAAAAAAAAAAAAAAAAGATAAAAATGTAGTGTATCAAAATTGCTGCAAAGTAATACATTTGGACTAAGATGTAATTAGGTTGCAGCAACTTCATTCCCTAGAAAAATTTTTTAAAAATCTAATTTCATCCCACAATAAAGAGAAGGACATATCAGCACAAAGGTTACAACATGAGAGATGATGGTAATAGAACCATTAGAAGAGATGGGAAAGATGAGCACAATACTGCAGCCACTATCTTTTGTTGTGAGAATTTGTTTCCTACTTTTCTTATTTAAGTTTTTGGTGTTTGGTCCCTAAAATCTCTAAATAAAAAGTTTGGAGAAAACATAACTGGCTTTAACAATAGTTCTTCCACTTGCTAGCTCTGTGACCTTTGAAATATTGACTCTGTGAGTCTCAATTTCTTCTGACATCCTGTGAGGATAAAATATTATAACTTAAGTAAAATCCTATGAAACATGCAATTAATTAATAAAAAAATGTTAACATTGTTAATTGCCTAGAATAGTGTCTAACACATAGTAGAAATATTTGTTTTTTTCTCTTCCTTTCACCTCTCCAAAATGATGGGCAATTATAAACAATCCTATAACTTGGAACTACAAACTGCATTACTTCCTATTAGCAATAAAATAGAGAAAATCTTCTCATCACAAGTTTTTCTTGCCCTTTCTTTAGTAACTATCATAATTCTAAAGTGCAGTATGAGTGAGACTCTCAAAGTGAGACTATGAGGATTAGGAGGAAAGAAAATAATTTCATTTTATTTGCACTGCCCTCTTCTTTTTCCCTCTTAAATTATGGAGAGTATAATCTCATTATGTCATTTTTATCCATATTTCATTTAAAATTCCCTTCCCACAAGCCATTCTGCACCTGCTCTTTGACCTATACTTTCAGAGCACTGTCTGAGTCTTTAAAGTCAGTCTTTGAAATGGATCCTTGAAGGGATAGAGTGCAATAGGGCAAGGCGGGTAAGGAAAACCAAGATCTCTGTGTTAGTCCTTATCTATTCTGAATTCATATGGTAAACTTTGACAAATAACTTAACCCTAGTTTGACATATTCAAAAGTTGTCATAAAAATACCTGTCTCACAGGGTTTATTGTAAAGAAAAATTCTAAGTCAGTGAAATTATTGGATCCTTTCTCTTGTGTATGCAACAAATTACCAAGTATTTTGAGGAAATACCAATTTATTATTATTTTTCCAATCTTAATGTTTCAATGTGTTGTGAATAATACTTAATTCTATATCAGTAACATAAAATGTTATAACTTTAACATAATTTTAGTTTCTAGGTTGAGTTTTGTCCAACATTATGGGTGTGCCAAGAGAAAGGCAATGTCACAGCATTAAAGTTTGAATTGTTTTAATTATACTCTGGACAGTTGTTACCAGAACAATTAAGTATGTATTTCATCTGCTAGGAAAAAAATACTATGAAGGAAGGAAAAAGAAACTAAAAACATTTTTTTAAGTGAAAAAATCTTGTCAAGATATTATTTAATTGTCAACATATATTAAAATAACTTTTTATACCATATAAATCAAAGGTAATATTCACAAATATTAAAAATGACTGAATTACATTGTAATCCATCTAATTTATTTTGTTCATTATTATAATTGCCTCAAAAGATTAAGATACATATTACTTTAAAAATATGCACATCAAATACGGGGGTGTGAACTTGGTTAAACCCAATAATTTCAGAAGACAAATACCATGTTTAATTGATTTTATTCTAATATACTTTGACTTCAGTGTGATGTTATGACCTTCAACTATAGTCTTGTGGCTGTTCCCTATTATCAGTTGGAGGCACTAGATTAAAACATGACCTTTAACAATTACCAAAAGAGATCATCTGTGTTTTCTCTATTCAAAGAGTTATGGGTTCTTTTAACCTTTTGAAGAGAACTTTTATTCATCCAGTGTTATTTAAAAACCCAAATGACTTTTTGAGACCCTTTTAATTCTAAAGAGGGGAGATATTTAAAGAAGGACAAGGTAAGTATTAAAATTAAACATTTGGTAATCAGTGTATAGACTCTTGCCTGTGATGTATTCAAAAGCATGTGAACATTCATTGTTACTGCAAATTGATGTCAACCTTACTGAGAGAACCAAAAGCCCTGCAAATCTGTTGAGTTTCTGAATATTATTGAAACCTCTGGTGAAATGTTTGAATTAGAGATTGTCAGTGTATAAAGCAAAATTCTTGAAGTTTTACTTTCCATATTAATATCCAGAGACTTTTATTTAACATTTCCAACAGATTAATAAATAGAATGTGAGAAAACTTTGAGATATTAAGTACTTGGATTTCATCAGAAATCAACCGGCAAATGGAGAGAACTGCCTAACTCTAGAAAGGGGCCAGTCCAAATATTTGGTTAAATTTTATCTTGACTGCAATTTTAAAGTAAAGAAGGATTGTAATTTGACAGAAAGGGCAGGAGTTTCCTGAAGTAAGATTAACTATATAAAAAGAATCTTGAAGACCTGGGAGAGAAAATTACATGAGAAAATGACCCTTAATTTTGCCTATGTGTACCACATGGAAGAAACTGTGTTAGCTATCCTAAATAACATGCAAAAGAAGATAGTTAAAAAATACATTAAAAAAAGTGAATAAAGTTTTCAAATATGTGGATGAGCACATAAATACCATATTCTGTAATACAAAAAAAAAAAAATAACAATATCAGACACAGGGAACTTAAAAACACTAAATATTATAAAGAATAACATTATGTTGTGATAACAGGTGCAGGTTTTAAGGAAGTTAGAATACATATATATGCCAAATAATATATAAACTAAATATATAAAAGAAAATTTTTAGAAATGCAAGAAGATTTTAGTAAACATTTCTAAGAATTTGAGAGACCCAGTATTCAAAAAGAAGGGATTGCATTAAATGTGTACATTGCTTTGGGTAATATAGACATTTTAATAATATTTGTTCTTCAATGCATGAGCATGGAATGTTTTTCCCTTTCTTTGTGTCCTCTTCCAATTTCATTCATAAGTGTTCTATAGTTTTCAGAGGACAGATTTTTTTACCTCTTTTGCTAAGTTAATGCCTAGGTATCTTACGGTTTTTGGTGCAATTGTAAAGGGATGGATTCCTTGATTTCTTTTGCTCCTGCTTCATTATTGGTGTATAGAAATGCAACAGATTTCAGTACATTGATTTTATATCCTGTGACTTTGTTGAATTCCTATATGAGTTCTCACAATTTTTGGGTGGAGTCTTCTTTAGTTTTCTACATCATGTCGTCTGCAAATAGTGAAAGTGTGATTTCTTCTTTGCCAATTTAGATGGATTTTGTTTCTTCTTGTTGGCTGATTGCTGAGGTTAGGACTTCTGGTACTAAGTTAAAAACCAGTGGTGAGTGTGGACATCCCTGCCTTGTTCCTGACCATAGAGGGAAAGCTCTCTGTTTGAGGATATTACCTGTGGGGCTTTTATGATGTTGAGGTATGTTCCCTGTATCCCTACTTTGTTGAGGGTTTTTACCAAGAATGGATGCTGTACTTTGTCAAATGCTTTTTCTGCATCTATTGAGAGATCATATGGTTCTTATCCTTTCTTTTATTAATGTTGTGCATCACTTTGATTGATTTGTGAATATTCAATGACCTTTGCAGCACAGAAATAAATCCCACTTGATCATGGTGAATGACTCTTTTAATGTACTGTTGAATTTGATTTGCCAGGATTTTGTTGAGAATTTTTGCATCCATGTTCATCAGGGAAATTGGCCTATAATTCTCCTTTTATTTGGGTCTTTGTCTGGCTTTGAAATCAAGGTAATCTGGCCTCATAGAATGAGATCGGAAGTTTTCCTTCTACTTCTATTGTTTTGGAACAGTTTGAGACGAATAGGTATTAACTCTTCTTTAAATGTTTGGTAGAATTCCCCTGGGAAGCCATCCAGCCCTGGAATCTTGGTTTTTTGGAGATTTTTGATTACTGATTCAATTTCTTTGCTGGTTATGGGTTTGTTCACATTTTCAATTTCTTCCTGATTCAGTTTTGGTAGTTTACATGTTTCTAGGAATTTGTCCATTTCTTCCAGATTGCCTAATTTGTTGACATATAATTATTCATAATATTCTCTTATAATTGTTTGTATTTCTGTAGTGTTGTTTGTGGTTTCTCCTCTTTCATTCCTGATTTTATTTAGTTGGGCCCTGTCCCTTTTCTTTTTGATAAGTCTGACTAGGGGTTGATCAGTTTTATTCTTTCAAAGAACCAACTCCTGATTTCATTGATCTGTTCTACTGGTGTTTTATTTTGCTTTGTTTTGTTTCTGTATTATTTATTTCTGCTCTAATCTTTATTATTTCTCTTCTTTTGCTGGCTTTAGGCTTCATTTATTGTTCTTTTTCTAGTTTCTTTAGGCATAAGGTTAGGTTACATATTTGAGATTTTTCTTGCTACTTGAGATAGGTGCCTGTATTGCTATATACTTCCCTCTTATGACCACTTTTGTTGCATCCCAAAGGGTTTGGACTGTTGTGCTTTCATTATCATTTGTTTCCATGTAATTTTTTATTTCTTCTTTAATTTTGTGGTTGACCTATTCATTTTTTTAGTAAGATGTTCTTTAGCCTGCATGTATTTGTGATCTTTCTAGTTTTTATTGTGGTTGACTTCAAGTTTCATAGTGTTGTGGTCTGAAAATATGAAGGTATGATCTCAATCTTTCTGTACTAATTGAAGCCTGATTTGTGACCCAGTATGTAATCTATTCTGGTGAATGTTCCATGTGGACTTTTTGAAAAGAATGTGTATTCTGCTGCTTTAGGATGAAATGTTCTGAATATATCTGTTAAGTCATTCTGGTCCAGGGTGTCATTCAAGGTCATTGTTTCCTTGTTGATATTCTGCTTAGATGATCTGTCCGTTGCTGGAAGTAGGGTGTTAAAGTCCCCTACTTTTATTATATTATTATCAATGAGTTTCTTTGTTTGTTATTGATTTATATATTTGTGTGCTCCTACGTTGGGAGTATATTTATACTTGTTAGATCTTCTTGTTGGATAGACTTTTTAATTATGATATAGTGCCCTTCTTCATCATTTGTTACAGTCTTTGGTTTAATATCTAGTTTGTCTGATATAAGTATGTTTACTCTGGCTTTCCTTTGATGTCCATTAGCATGAGAGATGGTTCTCCACCTGCTCACTTTCAATCTGGAGGTATCTTTAGGTCTAAAATGAGTCTCTTGTAGGCAGCATATAGATGGGTCTTTTTTTTTTTTTTTTAATCCATTCTGATACCCTATGTCTTTTGATTAGAGCATTTTGTCCACTTACATTCAGAGTGATTATTGATAGGTATGAACTTAGCACCATTGTCGTACCTGTTAAGTTGCTGTTTCTGGAGGTTTTCTGTTTCTTTCTAGTCTGTTGCTTTTGGTCTTTTTGCCCACTCAAACAGTCCCCTTTAATATTTTTTGCAGGGCTGGTTTAATGGTCACGACTTCCTTTAGTTTTTGTTTGTCTAGGACTCTATCTCTCCTATTCTGAATGACATCCCTGCTGGATGAAATATTCTTGTCAGCATTTTTTTCCCCTTCAGCGTGTTGAATATATCATGCCACTCTCTTCTAGCCTGCCAAATTTCTACGGAGAGATCTGCTGCTAACTGTACATGTCTTCCCTTGTAGGTTAGGGATTTCTTTTCCCTTGCTGCTTTCAGGATTCTTTCCTAATCTCTGTATTTTGCAAATTTTACTACAGTATGTCTTGGTGTTGGCCTGCTTTTGTTGATTTCGATAGGGGTTCTCTCTGCCTCCTGGATTTGGATGTCTGTTTCCTTCCCCAGATTAGGGAAATTTTCAGCTATAATTTGCTCAAATAAACCTTCTGCCCCCTTTTCCTTCTTTTCTTCTTCTGGGACTTCTGTGATACGAATGTTGTCATGCTTTATGGAGTCACTGAGTTCCCTAAGTCTACATTTGTGATCCAGTATTTTCTTCCCTTTTTCTTTTTAGCTTCATTTATCTTCTATATCACTTATTTGTTCCTCTGATTTTTCCATCCTCATGGTCATTATGTGCAGTCAGATTTGCATCTCAGTTATAGAATTTTTTATTTTGACCTGACTAGTTTTTAGGTCTTTTATCTCTGTGGTAAGGGACTTCCTGGTGTATTCTATGGTTTTCTAAAGTCTGGCTAATATTCTTACAATTTTTGTTTTAAATTCTGGTTCAGGCATATTATTTATATGTGTTTAGATAAGATCCCTGGCCATGACCTCTTGTTCTTTCTTTTGGGATGAATTCCTCCATCTTGGCATTTTGTCTAGGTGTATGTCTTCTCTGTGTTAGGAAAGTGTGTTACATTTCCTGCTGTTGAGAGTAATGTCTATATGAAGAAGAGGTTATATACTGTCCAGGGCCTGACATTTCAGTTAGTGTTTCTGGTGTATGCTGTGTGCACTGTCATGTTGTGTTTTCACTGCTCTTTCCCTCAGGTCAGTGCTCTTCAGAGTTTCTCCTTGTCTGCAGTGGGGAGTTTTTGGACCTTGTCCAGTGTGTGGTGAGTTTTAAGTAGGTGTTTTGGTCTGCCTGTTAAAAAGAGGCTAGATCCTATTTCCCCTAGAGCTGAAGCTTTGCAGCACTCTATGGTCAGTAGACTCGGGTGCAGGGGGTTTGTGCTGGTCTCCTGTGGGAGGGGCGTCCTGCTGCTCTGTCTCTCCTGCACACTTGCACTAGTTAAAAAGCACCTGCAGAGTGTGGGGTGGGGCAGGGCAGTGTAAGCAGCTCACGCCCCCACTTGTGGGCACTGTGATGCTTACTGAAGTCCATCAGTGCTGATGTTTGGGGGGAAAACGGCACCAGCCAGTTCATCCCCAGAGAGGGGAGTTTGCACCCACTGCTGTTCAGGAAGCCCTCATGGAAGAGTGAACAATTTCCCCTCATGGGTCCCAGGCTTCCCTCAGATCCCTGCCTTCATCCTGTCTGTATTTGGGTCATCTGCCCACCTGGCGGTTTAGTGCTCCTGTATTTTATCTCAGACACACTGACCTGTGTTCATCCTCTGGGGGAGGGTCTCACTGCACTGTGACTGGTTTGTCCAAAAGGGCAGTCACATGAACATGAAGGGACTTGAAGTTTATGGTAATGGCAATAAAAAGCTGATGTCCAGGTTAGTTGCCCTCAGCAGTAGTCTCTGCTTGTATGCTAAAGAATGGGGTAGCTCAATGGTACCAGCCAGCTCCTTTGTCCCCAGGGAGGCAGTGCCACCTCTCTCAAAAGCACTCCCATTCCTGTCCATTCCTGGTCCTCTGCCCTCCTCCTCCATAGGAGCACCTCTATGCCAGCCAGGCTCCACCCTGGCAATGGCACAGACTTCTAAAACTTCAGACTTGGAGCTTCACTGCTTATAAAAATTTGCAATTATCAGCCCCTCTCATTATCTACATCAATGGTTTTGGGAAATTGTTTTTCTTGTGCAATACCCTGTGCCCTGCTCTCTCTCTCCTCTCTCCATTACCAAGATCCCTCCCCTCCACAGAACTTGTGATTCTTTTCTCTCCCAAATCATGTTTCTGCACCTACCTTCCTACCTTCCACAATGTGGCCTCTTTTCGATGCTATCTTCTTCATTTTGTGTCTCTATTGTCTCTTTCAGTACCTTTTTAATAAGTGATAATCAATATTTAATGAAATAAATGACACTGCCCTGAAATTTTCTTTTGTTGCTTACTGCCAATTTACCTATGGTTTCACTTCTTGTCTGTTATAAAATTTCCATTTTCAAATAATTTATTTTGTTTATTTGAATTTCCTGACAATTTGGTAAAATTTTAAAGTTAATACATTGGGTTTTAAAATTACATATATTATCTTACAAAAGCATACAAAAATTTATTTTCTTAAACAATGCTTTATTTCAAGTCTCTGTACTAGTTCTAGGAAATGTGTAACCTAGATATTTTGTTCTTTTTTAAATCAAAGCAGAAGAATGTCAATTGATTAAATACAATTATTTTAATCTGAAATTATGCATTACAGAAGATGGTAAATTAAAACTGTGTGGTTTCAATATTTATATTAAAGAATAAAAATAAAACTTTCCTTAATTTGTGGATTAATTGATTGGTATAAGTAACTAGTAATGAAGGTATAAATTATTCTGTGACATATCTCATTATGGTATTACTTTGAATATACATATAATATAGAGAAATTGCACATAAAGCATCTACCAACAGAAGAAAAGATTTTGTAAGATAAGGTGGCAAAGAAATCTAAAGGTAAATTAAGCTATTCCCCTCAGAAAGCTGGCATACCTCAATTATTTTATTACATTTTGATTCATTTAAGTCACAGAAAATAGACTCACAATCTAAATAAGCTATACAGAAGGAATTATCCAATCAATTTTATCAAAGGTATATGTCAAATTATCTAACAATTATTCTACCTTTTTGCAAGTACTATCCTAAATAATTTGAGAACAGAGATGACATTTAGAAGTAAAGGAGAAAATGAGAAAAGATTATAGGAGGAAAGATGCATTTCTTTTGTTGATATTTAACACTATCATTTTTCTTAATTATTCTTGACTTTTCACCCACTTCAACTATTTCCCATGAGCTCCCTTAAAGCACAATTTAAAAAAAAAAATAAGGCAGTTACTTTTCAGAACAAATTGTCTATTGCTGTCTTTTTTAATCTTGATCTTACTGCTCATATATAAGCAGATAGTACCACCTGTCTATAAGCAGGTGTGTTTATAGTAGAAATTTCTGTAAATAGATTACTGAAGATTGAATTAGTTTCTTAAATAAGACAGTGAGGTGCTTGCTTATATCCATTACTTTATGGGTAATTTCTTTGAAATTTGTATCAGTTACAAAATATACTCATTTTAAAGTATGTCCATGTACTTACAGTTGCAAAATTATAAATTAACTTATACTTCAATATTAGAATGGTAATATAATTATTCAAATTAAAATTGTGAAGAAAAGAAGTATTGCATTCAATTAATAATTATCCATATGTAAATAAAAACACACGAAGACAAATACTGAGAATGAACAATGTACTCAAATTATTTTATATTATACTGGAGTTTTAAGATTTTTTGGTGATTTTTAAAAATGATCCTCAATTTTTAATAATTGTCAACTATTTCAGTAAAGTCAATAACACAAATGAAATGTAATGACTGAGTTCATGTTATTACTTAAAGTGCTTTATTTATGTGTTTACATTTTAAAAATACTTTCAGGATAGGTGTTAAAAGTAGAATGTAGATATGAGGTAGATTAGTATTTATTGTATTATTTTAAAATTACTTTTTAAATTTAAAATTATTACTCTAAAAGTGTTGGGAAAAATTATTCTATATTTTGTAGAAATCAATGACACTCTGAAAATAAAACACACCATAAACACAAACAAATGTGCTATTTGTCATAGAGTATTTGCCATAAAAACACAGTGTTTAAGAGAATGGATGGAAACAGATTGAACACTTGATTTTATGTTTAGAAAACCTATATCATTGCCAAATTGTTTTTTGACAGAAAAACATATCAACTATTTCTTAATAATCTGTTTATACTTCTCACACTCAGCAGACACACCAATAATTATATTACTGAGTATAACTGCCTCATCAAAATTTTTCTAGAGCTTGACTAAATAATCTACTACTAACCCATATAAATTCTAACCTCAATACTCTTCAATCAATACACTATATACCCAGATGAATTGCCATCCTTCTACAAAAGGTTATGTATACCTGAATGATTATAAGACTGAAAAAAAAATCCTACCATAAATAACTTAGTAAGTAAAACTATATGTAACAGGAATTGCATGGTGGCCTATTAATATTGTCTTGAAAAGTGACTCATAATAGAAAACTTTCATGAATACTATTAAAACACTATTGTTTTCACCTATTTAAACCAACTAATCTAAGCTGAACTTTAGATTAAGCTCTTCTAAATATTATAAGATATTTATAATCATTGGAAATTCTCTGCTGAATATTTAGCAGTAAATGTTAACTAGAGCATCTTTTGATAAATAGCATTTATATTACCCTGTTAAAGTTTATGATGTGAGTCAGAATCAGACATCTTACCTAATTCTCAAATCTTATATGTAAGTAAGGAAAATGAGTTGATTTAATTTAACATATATGTTTTAAATGAGCATTTTTCTGAATATAAAATTATGTTAAATCAAAATGGCAACCCAAAAAGTGTTGTATTCACTTCAATGTGTTAGATCCCTTGAAATCACACTCATACATGCACACATATATATACATACATACACATATACATATATATGTACACATATACCTACACATATATATAAAGATAACATATAAAGAGTATGTATAAACATTAATTGATGTAGGAAGCAGAATGGCCTAAGTAGATGAAAAAGTTTAACTATTTCCTACATAAAGAAAATAAAAAACTGGGAATGGCATTTTTTTCAGGGATGGAGGGTAAAGAGTCATGGTACTTCACCAAAGAATGGAAGGAAAACCTGGTTACAACTAATATGATTATTAATTAGAAAGCTCTATTTGGAGAGCTAAGTCAGTGGGAGACTCTTCACTTGCTCCTTTTTCCTTAGAAGCTAGATATTTTTCATAGTCTGAGCTAGAGCTCAGCCCTAGCTGGATTTTGATCCTCTAGGGATCCCTTATACAAAAAAGATGTTATTGTCAAGTGAAAATTATTTACTTTTCAGTGAAGAGTTAGATATTCTATATCAAAATACCTTGGAGAGGTTAAAAATAAAAGCAGAAGGGAACAAATCTGGCAATTTACAACAGCAAAAACAGAAAATGATCCAAAAAGACCATTACATATTTATATAAGATAAAGAGCACTACGAAGACAAATGACCCTAAAAACAAAAATTTACCTAACCTCACGACTTAAAAGTATACAAAGCAAGTACTGTTAATTGATATAAGAATAAATTTACATATACACAATTCTAGTGGAATGATTTAAGGTATTTCTCTTACAAATGGATGGATGAACTTGATGAAAAATTAATTAAGATATGAAGCACTGAATGACAAAAATAACAAACTTGAGTTAATGGACATGTAAAACATTATTCCTAAGACAGTGTACCCATTTTATTTATATACTCAAGAAATATTTAGAAGTGTTGATTGGGTATTAAGCATTAAGAAAAAAAAATCACAGTTTGAAAAATCTTAAACTATACATGAAAATCATTAATGTAGAAAGATATTCTGTCCAAACCTCCTAGTGAAAGTAATGATAATAAGTAATATAATTAGAACTAATAATAAATTAGAACTCAAATATTATAGCTCTAACCAAAAAGAGAATTTGTTCTTTGACAAAACTGATAAAATTAACACAAATATGAAAAGATTGGTTAAAAAAAATCACAGCTGACTAGTATCAGCAATAAAAAAATGAATTATAGTTGCTATAAACATTGATATAGTCAGAATCATAAAAAATATGAAAATACATTTGAACACTAAAGGAAAGGAATAAATTTCTAGAAAAAAATATTTCTTGCTAAATTAAGTACAAAAGAAATAGCAGAAATAATATAAAGTTATATTAAATTATATTAAATAATTAAAATATTCCAAGGAAGACCCCCAGATAAGGATGACTTTTCAATGAATTATGCCAAACATTTAAAGACCAATAATCAAATAATTATCAATATTATTAATAATATAAAATTATATAATAATAATCAAATATCACATTTTTCCCAAAAATAGAAAAAGAGGGAAGTCTTCCAAATCACTTCATGAGTTAAAAAAATTTTTTTAGGGCGCCTGGGTGGCTCAGTTGGTTAAGCGGCTGCCTTTGGTTCAGGTCATGGTCCCAGAGTCCCAGGATCGAGTCCCACATCGGGCTCCCGGCTCAGCGGGGAGCCTGCTTCTCCCTCTACCCTCTCCCCTCTCATGCTGTTTCTCTCTCTCTCTCTCTCTCAAAAAAAAAAAAAAAAAAAATCTTTAAAAAAAAAAAAATTTTTTTAGGGGCGCCTGGGTGGCTCAGTCGTTAAGCGTCTGCCTTCGGCTCAGGTCATGATTCCAGGGTCCTGGGATCAAGCCCCGCACTGGGCTCCCTGCTCTGTGGGAGGCCTGCTTCTCCCTCTCCTGCTCCCCCTGCTTTTGTTCCCTCTTTCGCTGTGTCTCTCTCTGTCAAATAAATAAATAAAATCTTTAAAAAAAATTAATTTAAAAAATGTTAAAATTAAAATTTTAATTTTAAATTAAAAATAATTATGAGTTTATAAAAAAACTAACAAGGACATTAATAGTAAGATAATTAATAGGCCAATTTCAAAAAGGAAACTTGATGCAAATGCCTTAAAATATTAGCAAACAAAATCCACCTATATGAAATTTGTGTTTATTCTTAATTAGTAGAATTGGGCTTACTGTAAATTATCTTGGGTTCTCTACAAATTTGGCTTAAAAGCAATTAAATTAATCAACTACATTAAGAAATTAAAAGAAAAAAACCCACAAAATTATTGCCAGTGAAATTCCCCAGGAAGCCAATTCTGAGAGAGTTGTGCTGCCTAATGGCAGCCCTGATCAGCTCCTTTAGATTGTTCCGGGTTATATCCCTGCATCAATCCATTACTTGGTGTGGGTTACCCTAAGAGGAATGTGTCTTTAGGGAAGTTGCTCTTTGAAGCTGAGGTATCCATGAAGGAGCTGACAGCTGAAGATTGTCTGCTGACAGCTGTCCCAAACAGTTTTGCCATCAGAGCTGCCATAAACTCCACACAGAATCTTTTTCTTATCATTTATACCACCAATACCACTGTCTGCTGAAATTTAGGGCTCAAGCATTAAAGCTGATTTCACTGTTACCTGAGCCTGATGAAGAATCCTTTCCTGCTCTGTACCCCACAAAAAACTAGCAGCTTTTCAGATCACCCAATATATAGAATGGAGCAGTATTCCCAGATGGTAATATGCTGCCTCCAGGACCTGAAGAGGCCTAGCATGCATTGTGTTCCCTCTTCATGGTGATAAGTGCAAGATATGCTAATTTTTCCTTTGGAGGGATGTCTCGACATGCTTCTACTGACCACTGGTCTCCTAAAAATTTTACTGATTTTGTAGTCAAATCTATATAGGGTTTATCTCCCACTCTCAGAGGCTTGTGTCATAAGGTCTCCCACTTGGTACTCCATTCCTTCTCAGCTGGTCTGATTAGCAAGAAGTCAACAATAGAGAGGGTCCATGGGATAGTCTAAGGGATGACCAAGCAGTGCAGATCTTTTTGGACTCAATTAATACAGAGGGTGAAAGAGTTAGCAAACCCCTGGTGTTAACATACAATATATACTGTAGCCCATTCCATGTGAACATGAACTGCTTCTTATCCTTTCTTCAGATAAGGAGAGAAAAACAAACGAAACACATTCCACAAATGAATGGACACATACCATGTAACCATGGTTATGTTAATCTTCTCTAGCAAAAGCATCACATCTCTCATGGTGGCTGCAATTGGGGATACTAACTTGGTTATATTTGTGGTAATCTACTGTCACTCTTCAATATCTCTCTGGAGAATTAAATGAAGACATGATCTACTCCCTGCATGCTTTATACTGAAAAGCAGCAATATATTCTATAATCTCCTCAGGAAAAGATACTGGCTTTTTAAAATTTGTTTTGTTTTTAAATTTACTCTCTTCACTATGGCTGGGGGAAGAAATTACAGAATCTTCTACCTTCCTTTGCCATAATGATAGCTCTTATCTCATAGGCCAAGGACCCTGTACCAACTACCAATTATAATTATGTCTATTCTAGTTATAAATTCATGGACCAGGAAAATGACCACTGGGTGGATTACAGAACCAATGGGGACAGTGAAAGTTAAATCTTGGGCACAATTCCATTTATTACATGTACTCTTTATATGCCCAATCTAATAAGGGTGCTATTATAATTTTCCATGTCCTTAGTTATTGAAGGAATTTGTCCCAGTTTCCTAGAGTCCTAAAATTATTTGAGCATTTCCCCCTTTCCAGCACATAGTTATCTGAGTTGTACATATGCACTGATGTTTCAGGATCCTTCTTCCTGAGATTCAAACTTGTATGTCACAGAACCTGAGTCTAAAAACAGTCTCAGTCCCAATAACTGGCAAAGAGATGCTACCTTTTGTTTGGGTGATATCCCTCAGCCTCCAGGTCAGCCACCTTTTCTTTTACTGAATATTAAAAAATGAGTAGTATCCATGTAGAGTATCCAATTATTTTTCTCTGGGGTGTCATGTTCTATAACTACAGATGTTATTTCTAATACTATCTTTAGGTTAGGCTCCAATGGTTGCTCTTTTAACCTTGCCATATATCACAATAATTGCATCCATTTGACTTGTCAATATTTAAGTGCCATTGATTCAGAGTCCTATCATCCTGATTGCTATCAGTAAGCTTACTTCCATAATGGCCTCTCATATAGTTAGGAGTGACCTACATGGACAGACATCATCAAACTTTGGTGATGCTGGTGCCCTTCTCACAAGCATATTCCTAAGGGACATGATAAATGGTGTACTTACTGATCTTCAGTACAATTATCACACAAGTTTTAGGCTTTTATATAAAGTAGCCACTCCAGTAAGCCCAATTTCGGGATATTTTAGTCCTTCTTTCATTGTATGAAATGTTAATTCTGACATTTCAAAGTCACTTAGAGTAGGATACCACTTTTTTCATGTTTTTATAAAGTTATCCTACTAGCAAGCCTGTACCTTGTTTTTTTCCAAGGTGTTAAATTCCATATTCCAGGTCAGTGCTCCTAAATCAATAAATTCTCCCTGGATTAAGGAACTTTAAAATTCAATCACATAACTCTCCTACTTGCTGGTGGTACATACTAGCTCAGTCTTGCAGATCCTTTAAGTTTCAGTCCTTTTCCCTCTCTCTTCTGATAAGGTCCAGCATATCTTCAGCAGGGAGTGTTATGACTTAATGCTAGTTATAGGCCTAATGGGAAGTGGGAGCAGATCTTGATTAGGAAAGGGATTATACATCCTTGCAATGGAAAGAACTCTGCAATATCTCAGGCAAGAAAGGTGTGCTAGTGCATTATGTGGAAGAATGGCTCATTTCTGCAGGACCACTACATTCAGAAGGACTGGGATATATAAGATTTTCTAAGGAATCAAGCCAGATATCCCTATCTCATGTTAAGGTCCCATTATTTCCCAACCAAGGCCTTGACCTTCACATAGCAGAGCAGCTTTGTTTGGAAATTTAACTTTCTTTAGAGTTAAGTTATTCTAACAATTAAATCCTACGCATGCGCCTCAGTTTTTCTGCTTTCCCATTGCAGGACATGAGAAAAGCTTTGCATGCTGCCTATGAGGCTAGGATTAGAAGGTTAAAACCAAGATTTTAACTGTCCTGTTCTCTAAATCTGCTAATAATAAAAATAAGAATAACAACAACTGGCACTTACCATATGCCAGATACTACCGTAAGTACTTGGAATGTGGTAAAAAATAATTCTCACAAAAAAAATAAGATTGGGGGACGCCTGGGTGGCTCAGTCAGTTAACCGTCTGCCTTCAGCTCAGGTCATGATCTCAGGGTCCTGGGATCGAGCCCCGCATCAGGTTCCCTGCTCAGCAGGGAGTCTGCTTCTCCCTCTCCCACTCCCCCTGCTTGTGTTCCTTCTCTCTCTCTCTCTGATAGATAAATAAATAAATATTAAAAAAAAAAAAAAAATAAGATTGGTCTGTTGCTTACCTCCTGGCAAAGTTCCAGCGAATAACTCTGATTGTTCAGCTTATACCTACTGCCCATCCCTCGATTGACCAACTATCTCCAAAGGTTGCATGAGAATATGACTGTTCCCTGGTGTTACCACATAATCAGATTTTTAGTTAGAGTATCAGTTGAAGAGGAAAAGCAGTCCCCAAAGAAAGAGATTGGTAATAGATACAATTTTAATGTCCAAATATTAATAAAGGAAGATGCAAAGGGTAAACAGCATTGCAAAATAAAATTATAGTTATGTATTTTAACTACCCACAGTATATATTTATTAATTTGAATCGATTAAGAATGTAACTATTCAAACCAAAAAACAGACTCTATAAATATGACTCTATAACTATAGAAAAGAAACAGATGGTTACCAGAGGGGAAGTGGGTGGGGGGATGGGTGAAATAGGTGAAAGGGATTAAGAGCACACTTATCATGACGAACACTGAGTAATATATGGAATTGTTGAATCACTATATTGTACACCTGAAACTAATATAACACTGTATATTGACTAAACCAGAATAAAAATAAAATTAAAATAAAATTTTAAAAAGAGAGGGAAAAAATCTATTTAGACAAAATAGGGCTAAATTATAAATATCCTATAATGGAAATAGTTATATACATTCTAAGAGTGTTTAAATTTTTACACTAGGAACTATTATCTTTAATGCAGTCATTAATGTTATGTAAATGGCATATATTCTTTAAAGTATATTACCTAAAATATTCTATTTGGTAGCTCTTGTTTTCAGTAAGGAAACACCATGAATTATATATTTGCATTAATGAGTCTACAAACATACACACATATTAGCATACAGTTTTTCACAATTCTCAGTCATCAATTCAGAATTAAGAGTATTTGAGAGGTTTTATTTTTACATATATTTACAACATATATTTACTTACAAATATATTTACTTATAAACCAAAGCACTGGAACACATGGAGTACTAAAGAATTCTGCATTAATTTGGGATGAGTTTGAATCTTTCTACTTCACTATTGATTAGAATATTGAAGCTGTTAAAATTTTGCCTTCTTCATTTATTATTCCCATTCATGTTTGTCATATGCAATATGGTCCTGATATTTACATTCAAACTTGACTAGCAAATGCAGATGATTATTGGATGTGATATCCAAATTAAAAAATAAACACACTGCTTTACCCTTCTATCTACAGGAATTCCTTTAAGATTTTGATACCAATATCATTTCAATTTAAAAAATGAAAACTTGTGGCTATTACATAGCCAATATAATTGGAATTTATTGTTGAGTTATTTTTTTGAGCCATGAACTGTAACTGACATCCTAAATGGTAATGTATAATTCTGAACACTATTGATCAATTCACTAACTTGATATATGATAAAATAACACATCTCTTTCTATGTGGATACAGATATATACAAAAACACACATGTATACAAACATACACAAACACAAGAATACGTTATGGAATGAGACTTTTTACTATTACACGTATTATAATTTCTACAATCTGTATCAACTTTGAAGTTTAATTTATCATAGACCATGTTAGAATGCAAACAAATTAAGTCTAATATCCCTCATAAATATGGCTCATTTTTTGTAA
This sequence comes from Phoca vitulina, assembly GCF_004348235.1. NCBI lineage: Eukaryota > Metazoa > Chordata > Mammalia > Carnivora > Phocidae > Phoca > Phoca vitulina. The sequence goes on along the minus strand of NW_022589708.1, from coordinate 38,104,051 downwards.
CTTACTGTTTCTTCTTAGTTCCATGATAGATAACTCAATGAAGTCATACAGAAAGTAAAACAGTTATTGTAAAATCATGCACAAAATTTTGGATAATAATGAGTAGAATATACAAATAAGCAAACAAAATTCAGTTTTGCTTTTGATCTGTGGATAAAATTCAAAAATACAATTTTGAAAGCTAACAGAATTGGCAAATATATCAAAATGTGGAAAACATTTGATCATTATCACCTAGAGCCCAATTTTTCTAAGCACCCAGCATTGACCCCAAAGTGCTAAGGTGAGTTAGATAGAAATACCTGATGTCAGTCAAGGGGAATAGCTTGATTGCTCAGCCATCCTTTGCAATCTCCCACTGAAACAGGTAGAGGTGAAATGGTGTGTATAGCAAAGTCATGAAGATTGATGGCACCCACTGCTTCCAAATGTACCCTATCTGCATGCAAACCACTTGACACATGAACTGATGGAAAACAAAGAGTGTTTGCCCAGGAAAAGTGCTTCCGCAAGCTTAATTTCCATAGCCATTTGCACAGCAAAAGCGAGATCTAATAGGTCCCAGAGAAATCAGAAAAGCCATGATAAGAATTCAAAGCCACAAACTAAATAAAAAGAGATTATTAGCTACATTGCAGTAGGCAAACAGTAAAGTCTTAAGTGATCAATACTTGACAAGAGACATGCCACAAACTTCATGTATAGGTCAGGCTCACACACCGTTTTTTAAATAAATCGACTGACTCCTGGACAAGGCACATAAAATGTCACTTTTTATCTTTCAGTTGATATTTTCCTCCAAGAGGAAGAAACCTATCTATTCACCTCCCTGAGAGATTTGATCGAAAAGATAGTCACTCCTGATATAAGGTTTAAAGGGGAAAACAGCAACCAAGTGGAAATTTTTGTCAGTACCTTAATCTCTGATTTGTAGAAGGTTTTGCTTTGGGATATTTGGTATGTCTGAGGATTGCCACCAAAGAGCCCTTCTGTTCTTTAATGGCTGCACTAAATCTTAACAAACGTGAGCATGAAAACTATTGTGCTGCACTTGTGAGGCATATATCAAAGTTATATTTTTTAAAGCTTGGGAAGGCGGTTGAATCATGCATGCTCTTTATGGAGCTCTGATCAGGCTGATAAAGGCAGTTCAGCTTCAATAAATGCCTTTTAAGTGAATGTTTTGGAAACTGAATAGGAAATTCAAAGCTCAAACTGTTGCCAAACTGCTCCCACAGCACTTTGATCACTTTGTTTCTGACATTTTGTTGAAAATGTCTTGTTTTTTATTAAAATGTTGGCATCTAGAGACCAAGAAAGTTAACTGTAGTCACTGAAAATATAATATACAGTAAATCATGGAATGACATGACTTATTAAGTCCTTTGCACACATTCCTTAAAAAGAAAACTATTTCCCTGTGGGGTCACACACAGCATTGCACTTGTCTGAGAAAAAGTTCATATTGTTAAAAGAAAGACAAGTACAGAAGATAAATCAAATACTAGCACTTTGCCTCAGGCAAAAGTAAAAGAAGTTATACAGCTTTACTATCGAAAAGAATAGGAATACTATAAAACAAAAATTAATAAAATTAAAGAGATTTGCTGAATTGAGAAGCATACATTTATATTCTGCCTTTAAATTATGATCACAGAACATATCTTTAACTCCAAGGACAGAGAAGACAGAGTATTATGGCCTTCTCAAATTTACATGCCAGGAGACTGCTTCTATAATTAGTGATGCTGATTTCTCTGATCACAGCATCACAGTTTAAAATGTATGGCGCCTGCAATTTAGGTGTTGAGTTTATCTGAAGAGTAGGATATTTGTGAAAACCAAAAATAGTGAGTTGAAAGTTACTCAAATAGAGACACACACATTAGTATAAGATCAAGAGGATAATTTCTTTATACACTCAGATATATGTAAAAGGTACAGAATAACCTTTGTTTCTATTGCCAGCAAAATAATAATGGTAACTTGAAGAATAAGCACTACATAGCTTTCTTTCTTGTTCTAGTTACAAATATAATCTCTTTAACAGTGCCCGACTAGCTCAGTCGGTAGAGCATGAGACTCTTAATCTCTTTAACATTTACCCAGATAACATTAGCTGCAATTTTTAATATCTTTCTCGAATTTTTCATCCCATTAACTTGTTAACCAATGATATCCCCCTGAGCCACTATATTAATTTGTGATAATTTTCATAGCTGTCTTGTGCTCTGTAGTATCAGAGAACATGAAGTAAAATGATAGTCTGGAGAACTGAAGACAATCAGTAAATAAAGATTAAACTCCAACTCAAACTAGCAAGGAGATACCAAAGATGGTGTATGTGTGAATTTATGTGTGTGTGTGTGTGTGTGTGTGTGTGTGTGTGTGTACACAGTTCCCACTAAGAGCATTTACCACTGACCTGTGTATTTAGGATAATCCATTGACATGTGTCACTGTTATATGAAACTTAGATTAATTTTCTGATTAAATAATTATAAAACCAGAGCTTTGATTGAAAACTCATAGTCAGTTCTCCTTTGATAATGATGAGTAAATAATCTGAAACAAACCTCACTCAGAGGATTACAGCTCAACAATAACAATAATCTTCTTGAGTAATTGAAGACGCTGGAGAGTTAAGAAGATATCAAAGAATTACCAAAGATGCTGGAAAGGAGCAAAACCAGGGAGATGAGTCTGGCAATAGAGACTGTTTTTCTCCTGAAGGAATTTAATTCTGGAGGTGGTGGCTGGAAGTCAGGAGGTAGAATGAAGCTTTTGACAGCCTCACAGGGACAGCGGGGAGAAGGATTTAATTCTAAGTCTTGCTAAAGGGGGATGTCCTAGTGTACACCTTCATAATGGGTTGAGACACAATGGACTAAGACTATAAAAAAAGAATAACTTAGAATAATAAAGACACTGCAGTGAATTTTAAAATCCTATTAATTTCTAATATTGGTTTAAGATGATACTGGGTGATTGCCCTCTGTTTCCTTAGAATAAAGAAACACATTTTCTCTGGAGGAAGATATCATTCTAGTCTTCAAAATATTTCTAGAACAATTTTAAACTATAATATCTGGACACAAACATAGCTACACACATGAGGCCATAAGACAACATATAGAAAATCAGTAGAACAAAATGACTACATGAATTGCATGTATGGAATTAAATATGAATATAGATCATAAGAAAATATTTAGAATGAATTACTAAAAGACAGAAAGTTGAAAAATAATGAAGATATGGTAAGAGATATAAAGCACAGTGAAATGGTCTAAATTACACACAATTGAAGATCCAAAAGGAGATATGAGAATAGAAGAGATTATGATCAAGAATGTTAATTAAAGATGACCCACTGATTTAAGATTTACATACTTCAAACTGGATAAATAAGAAAGTAATCCATATGTAGATACATTATAGTAAACTTTCTGATAAATCAAGACAAAAAGCAAATTTTAAAAGCAGTTTTAGAAAAAGATAGGTTACCTTACAAAGAGTAAAAATCAGAACAATTGATGACTCAACACACATACCCACACACACACCACAATGAAAGCCAGAATACAAAGCTGCCAGTGTCGAATTCTAAGCTGAATGAAGCTCAAATAAAGACATTTGCAGACATACAGTCTAATGATTTGTATAGTCCAATAGTTTAAATGCTATTCATATGCTGATTACCAAATACCTATCTCCAGCCCAAAACTATATTCAACTGTCTATATGACATCTTGACTTGAATGACTCATAGACATCTCAAACCCTACATTTCATATCAAAACTGAACTCCTGACCTTATTACCTGAACCTGCCCTACCTACAGACATCCCAGGTGCTGGCAGTTGCATGTGTCTTGACAATACCCTTTTCCTTATATCCATTAGCCAAATACCATCCATTATCTTGTTTACCAAACATACTCAGTAAACTGCTTAAAACATAGCAGCCAGAATGATCCTCTTATAACTTTAGCCAGATCATATCACTTGTTTCCTAAAACCTTTCAACAGCTTCCCATTTCATTCATTACAGATATATGTTTCCTTCCAGTAGCCTCCACTTCCTTATTTGACAACATCTCCTAATACCCCACCACCACTTTTTACTCTGACTGATTCCCATTTGGGATCCCCACCATTTCTCAAACACACTAGACATTTAACAACTGTGCAGGAAAAGAGATTTTACCCTATTGGCAATCTAACTAGTTAGCTTGCTAGAGTTCTACAGAAGCTGGCTAAAAGTCTAACACTCTTATGTCAGAAACAACAATAAAAAAGTTTATTACAGTGATAGCAGTAGCCAAAATAGCTAAATGTCTAACACTCTTATGTCAGAAACAACAACAAAAAAGTTTATTACAGTGATAGCAGTAGCCAAAATAACACATTTTCTTAACTCATTCCCCAAGTCTCAAGCACAGCAGGGCAGCATGCCAAGAACCAGATGATGCCTGCACCTAGAATGGGTTGTGATATGAAAGAGAAACTCTGAACTTAAAAAATCCTAGTTTTTAAAAATGGGCTATAAGCCAGCTGCCTAAATTTTTTTTCCAGAAGGAGACATTGACATTATACTGCAGAGCAAACAAACCTAGATATTTCTATCTTTCAAGGGTGTCTGTTGTACAAAGACTATTGTAAATATAATCCAGAATAAAAATGACTTTGCTCATGCGATGCACAAAAACATGACTGACTCATGAAGAATTGTTTCCTAAAATAGGCATATTCTTTTTTGTTTAAAGATTTTATTTATTTATGAGAGAGAGAGAGAGAGAGAGCACACACGAATAGGGGGAGGGGCAGAGGGACCAGTAGACTCCCCACTGAGCACAGAGCCTGATAGGGGCAGTCTTTGACATGGGGCTTGACCCCTCAGGAACCTGAGATCATGACCTGAGCCAAAGTCAGACGCTTAACCTACTGAGCCACCCAGGCGCCCCTAAGCATATTCTTTTCTTAACTTTCTCTAGAGTGATGTCACCCAAAATGGCAGGGTAGGAAATTCTAGGGGTCAGTTCTTCCACCAAAGCAACCAATGAGCTGCAAAGAAAAATTGGAATCAAATAATTCAGAACTTTGAATTGGACTTACTTGGACACTTATAACAACCAGGGAAGTTGGGATGAATGGAGAGAATGCTATTCTAAGGAAAGAGAGTGGTATCCATGAACAAGTCACCATACTTATTCCTCAGCCATGCAAAAGCTGGCAGTTGGAGTGCCTGAACTCTGGGAGCAGCTGGCTGGTGAAAGGGCAGGCAGAAGGGTCATTGTTCTCCAAAAATTTGGAGCTTTACACTTGTTAGTTAGCAGTACCCTGAGGGACTGGCACAGATGCTTGCCTTGGTTTCAACTCTCTGGCCACAGTAGCTTTAACCAGAAACATCTCTCAAAAAAATTTAGAGTCAGTGAGCTTTTTTTTTCCTTTTTGGAACCAAACATTTAAGAAAATCTTAGTTAAGTCACTAGCAGACTGCAAAGATAACAGAACAGAAGCATCAGTGACTGCACACAATAAATATATATATATAAACTGGAAACATATAGATATCATATATATATATAAACATATATATGATATATATGAAACCAGAAAACATGGCCCACTCATGGGAAAACAAAAATGACAGAAACCATATCTGAGGAACACAGGCATTTGAAATACTAGTCAAAGACATTAAAACAACTCAAATCTTTCAAATATGCTCAATGAGCTCAAGGAAATCACAGACAAAAATCTAAAGAAAATCAGGAAAATAATGTATGAAAAAAATGAGAATATCAATAAAGAGATATAAATTATAAAAAGGAATCAAACAGAAATTCTGGAACCACAAAGCACAGTAACTGAAAAGAAAAATTTCTCAAGAGGGTTCAGTAGCAGATCTGAGCAGATGTAAGAAAACATCAGTGGACTTGAAGATAAAGTAATTGAAATGATCAAGTCTGAGGATTTGAAAGAAAAAAAAATGAAGAAAAATAGAGTTTAAGAGACCTATACGACACAAATAAGTATATCAATATATGTTTCATAAGAGAGAGAGAAAGGGACAGAACAAATATTTGAAGAAATAATGGCTGAAAACTCCCCAAATCTGATGAAAAATGAAAATATATACACTCAAGAAACTAAAAGCAACAACAACAACAAACTCCAGCCAGTATGAACCCACAGAAATGCATACTGAGAAAAATAGGTTGTTAAAACTCAAAGACAGAATTTTGAAAGCAGTAAAAAAGAAATGATTCATCATATACAAAGGACTGATAGGTAATCAAATACCTCCTGACAAACAAGACTTCTGGACCATGTTGCTTCACTGATGAATTCTACCAAACACTTAATAAAGAATTAACAATTCTTCCCAAACTCTTCTAAATAATTGAAGAGGAAGGGACACTTACTAACTCATTCTATGATGCCAGCATCACTTTGATATAAAAGCCAGATAAAGACATTACAAGAAAAGAAAATTGCAGGAAATATTCCTTTTGAATATAGATGCAAAAATCCTCAATAAGATAATAGCAAACCAGATCCAGCACCATATTAAAATGATTTTGGACCATGATGAACAAGTTTTTATCCTAGACATTCAAGGATTGTTCAACATACAAAAATCAATCAATGTAGTAACACATTAATAGAGTGAAGGAGGTGGGTATATTCCCCAAACACTTGACAAAATACAAAACCTCTTCATGATAAAAACACTCAACAACTAGGACTAAAATGGAAGTTACTCAATGTGATAAAGGGCATATATTAAAAACACACAGCTAATATCATATAAATGGTTAAAGACTTATAGCATTCCTCTAAGACCAGGAATAAGACAAGGATGACCACTAGTACCACTTTAATTTAACGTAATTTAACATACTCAATGTTCTGCTCAAAAAAGTTAGACAAGAAAAATACACAAAAGACATCCAAAACTGAAAAAAAAGTAAAATTTTCTCTGTATGCAGATAACATGATCTTACATGTAGAAAATCCTAAAGTACCCACAAAAAAAACCTGTTAGATCCAAGAAACTAATTCAGCAAACTTGTAGAATACAAAATGAACACTCAAAAAAATCAGTGGTACTTGTGTATACCAGCAATGAACAATTCAAAAAGGAAAATTAAGAAAATAACTGCAGTTACAATAACATTTAAAAGAATAAAATATTTAGAAATAAAATTAACCCAAGAAGCAAAAGACCTCTACACTTAAAATTATAAAATATTGCTGAAAAATTAAAGAAGACACAAAGAAAACCCATATTTATGGATTAGAAGACTTAAATTGTTAATATTAATACTTCCCATAGCGATCTACAAATTTAATGCAATCCCTACAAAAATCTCAATGAGAAATTTTTGCAGAAATAGAAAAATTTATGCTAAAATTCATGTGCATCTTAGTCAGTTCAGGCCGCTATACCAGAATACCATATACTGGGTGGTTTTAGCAACAAACATCTATTTCTCCACATCCTAAAAGCTGAAAGCCAGAGATCAGGGTGCTGTCATGGTCAAACTTTTTGTGAGGATACTCTTCCTGGTTATGTCCTAACATGGCTTTCCTTGGTGTGTGTACCGAGAAAGCAAGCTCTCATGTCTCTTTTTCTTTTTATAAGATCATTAATACTATCATGAGGGTTCCATCCTTATAACTTAATATAACTGTAATTACCTTCCAAAGACCCCACCTCCAATTGCCATCATACTGGGAAGTAGAGTTTCAACATACAAATTTTTAGAAGATATAAACATTCAGTCCACAACAATATGAAATCACAAGGGACCACAGACAGCAAATGAAACAAAACAACCCACAAAAACAAAAAATTGAAAAAGACAAAGTTGAAAGACTTGCATTTCCTGATTACCCTGAGTTCAAAACTAACTACAAAGCTACAATAATCAAAACTGGGTGATAGTGGCATATATACCAATGGCATAGAATGGAAATCGTAGAAATAAACCCTTACATATATAATCAATTGATTCTCAACAAGGATGAAAGACTGAATAATGGTGAAAGGACAGTCTTTTCAACAAATGAGTCTTGGAAAACTGCATGTCCACATGCCAAAATAAGTAAATAAAATAAAGTTGGACCCTTACCTTACAAAAAAGAATGAACTTGTACTCTTACACCATATACAAAAATTAACTCAAAATGGATCAAATAACTAAATTTCATAAAAGTCTTAGAAGAGAAATTTTTCATAATCTTGGCTTTGGCAGTGATTTCTTGAATATGACATCAAAATCACAGGCAACAGGAAAAAAAGATAAATCGAACTTCATCAAAATTAAAAACATTTGTGCATCAAAGGACACTATGAAGAGAGTAAAAAAAGTAAACCCACAATGGGAGAAAATATCTGCAAATCATATATCTGATAAGGGATTAATATGTAGACTATATTAAAAACTCTTACAATTCAACAACTTGATTCAAAAATGGGCAAAGGTCTTGAATAGACATTTCTCCAAATAAGATATATAAATGACTAATAAGCACATGAAAAGATGTTAAACATTATGAGTCATTAGGGAAATGCAAATCAAAACCACAATGAGCTATCACTTCACATCCATTAGAACAGTTAGTATTAAAAAAAAAAAAAACAAGCTTTGTGTTGTGTTTTTTCTTTCCTTCCTTTTTTTTTTTTAAAAAGAATTATAAGAAAAAATAGTTTTCTGCAGGCGCATTGTGCTTTCCTAACTCCCCCCACCCTTTTTTTTTTCTTTTTTGGTTAAATAAAGTGTTTTTTGTCTAAAAAAATAAAAAAAATTAAAAAAGGAAATTAAGAAGTGTTGGAGAGCTACTGTGGAAGAGTTTGGTGGTTCTTCAAAAAATTAAACATAGAAATACCATATTACCCAGAAATTTCACACCTAGTTTTATACCCCAAGGAATTGAAAATGGGGACTCAGATATTTGAACACTAATGTTCATGACAGAACTATTCACAATAACCAGAATGTGGAAACAACCCAACTATTCTATCCATCAACAAATAAACAGATAAACACTGGTATATCATTCAACCATAAAAAACAATGAAGACCTGATATATTCTATAATAGATGAACATCATAAATATGCTATGTGAAAAAGGACAAATATCACATATTTCCACTTATAATCAAGTATCTAAAATGGGTAAATTCATAAAGACAAAGAAGAATTGAGTTTAACAGGGGCTTTGGACAGGGGTAATTGGAAATTATTGCTTAGTGGTTATTACAGAGTTTCTGTTTTGGATGGTGAAACATTTTGGAAATAGTGGTAATGGCTACACAAAATTGTGAATATACTTAATACTTCGAATTGTACATTTAAAAATGGTGTATATGGTATATTTCATTTTGTGTATATTTTACCACATTAAAAAGTAATAACATTGCTTTGGTTATTCCTTCTATTTGGATTATTCTTTTCCTAATATCTACTTGGCTAACTCTCTTACCTCCTTCATGTCTTTGTTGAAAGTATTTCTCACTGAAGCCTACCCTAACCATTCTATGTTTAATTTCGAACTCCAACATAACCATCCCTTTTACTTCCTTATACTCCTTTTCCTATCCCCCCTTTTACAGAATTTATTTTATAATATACATTTTTATCTCATTCTTATGTTTACTATTTGTGTTTGTTAACCCCACTAGAAATCAAGTTTCCGCAAATTATCTTTATTTTATTCAAATATAAACAACAATGCCTATTACATAGATCATATTCAATAAATATTTGTTAAAATGGATGAAAGAATAAATGAATGAATGATTTAAGTCTTAGACTGAAGAGCACTCTTTAGAGGAAATATATGAATGATGGTTTTCATTTGGAAATCAAACATGATTGATTGATCAAACTCTGATAATACGATAACATGTTGGGGTTTTGTTATTCATAGTGAAATAAGACATTTTTCATACTTAATTATTGTTAGCCACTGCTTTTGTTACAGTTAACTGGCTGAATAATATAATAAGTCTTGAAGTACATACTGTGGTTTCATTTACTGGGGATACCTTTGGACACATGTAGTATATGAACATATTAAACTAAAGACATTTTATTCTTCATTGTTTTTCTTGTCCTATATTTTCTGTCAGTCCTGCCACATAGGTTGAAAAACACATTGATCTAGTTATCTATAGAGTAATCACACTTCTTCCACATATCCATTGACTTTTGGGAAATGTCTTATGATATATCATAGAAGAACAATATTGTATGAAGGCTAACCTTAAGAAAAGAGACTTGTTTACTGAATCAAAATTAGCCTCAGTAGGTCTTGAATTGAAATCAAATTTCTGTTAAATAGAGCCCCAAGAAATCAATTGTAACCAGCAGTTAATGACCAGTTTGCTAACAGCTTGAGGCAAGGCCAAGGGCAGTTAACACTCCAACAAATTAGTTGTTAACTGTGCTAATGACTGATTTTGCAGGGAATATTGCTATTATAAACAGTCATCAATATAGCTTTACCACTGAGTCTAGATAAGTTTGCAGCCAAAAAATATTTTTATGCCCTCAGTTTGATACTTTGAATTCTAGTTAATATAATCTAAAATCATATAATGTTAGATTTCTTGCTTTGACAAAAGTTAAAGTAATAAAAACTCCTTTTCATTTTCCTTATTTGTAGTATAGCTGGATGAATATATAAATTTCTGATAGCTTCTTATAATCAATAGGAAAATATAATAGCCATAAGTAAATGTTTTCTCATTTCAAGTGTATATTCATCATCAATTTGTTAAAATGTGCATATTAAGATCATTGGGTAACCATAAAAATGATGCTAATTTACCATCTGTAGCAAATTTCTGATAAAAAAAGGAGAATAGAAAGAATAAATGAACCAGATTTATATAGGAACAAACTAAGTTTTGGGAAATTAAGTCCTAAAGTATTTTAAGAACAAAATATATAAGCTTTTGGAAATCAATATTAATCTTAAATTGTGTTATTTTAAAGTAAATTCCCTATTTATTTACCAATAAAAGTAAATGAGATTATCTTTATATTCTGCATTTTAAACCAAACACATATTAGACTGATCTCTCATTTCATTTTACAGTATTTTGAAATGATTGACTTAATTAACTTTTAACTCTAATTAACTGCCTATATCACTGTTTTTTTGTAATATATATTTTTACCATATGGTTGAATAATGTGGTTAAACAGTCATGATTTTAACTGTTGAATTTCAAGTGAAGTTACAGAAATGTCATCATTTAAATGTTTCAATATAGCTTCCTTTAAATATTTCACAAGTACAGATATATCTACTGGGAATGATAATAATATGATGTTTTTATTGTTATAAATATATTTTTAATTAGAGGGCCATGATGATAAGTTATTAGTGGTTTTACTACACTCTCCATAGCCAGGTCTCTGCAGTTAAAGTTGCATTTCAAACTAAGTAATTTTTTGGAAAATTAAAATGAACATGATTTGTTTTTCTTATACTACAATGAAAGAAAACTATGGTTAGTTTTGTAACATATACCCTGCATTTAAAAAGATATTTTTCTATTGAACAAAAATATATATTCTAAATTGGTTATATAAAGATAATGCCTAGAGGTAATTGTGATATTAAAATAACATAATTTTAAGAAGTCATATCTAAGACCCATATAATTAAAGATAATTATAGAGTGTATTTGAACAATCATCTTACTCTAATTTTTATATGGGCATAAGAAATAAGGAAAATGATGTTCACCTTGAATGAATCTATTTGATTCTCTGCTTTTCAATCTCCTCAAATCTTCTCTGTAATAAAATTAAAACAAAATTTAAAAAGTCATTTGAAAGGTTTTTACAAAATTTACATTTAATTCAACATTGCCTCATGGATTAGGTATTTTTTAATATTTTAAGCAATCCTTGAGACCTTTAAACTGATAGAAAGTATATAATTATTGCCCTAAACTCTTAATTTAGTAAGAGTCTTAACATATTTCTAACTACTTCAATTTAGATTTATTTTCAATTACACCTATAATCCCTGAAGAAAAGAACTTTACTTTATTCATTTTATACCCTCAACAAAAAAATAGTCCAATCTTTACACATGATCATTTTTTGTTCCCAGGATTACTGGGATATAATCGGCCTGCAAAATTACGTAAGTTTAAGGTGTACGATGTGATGATTTGGTAAATGTATATATTGGGAAAGTGTACCACAATTAAGTTCATTAACACATTCTTCATCTCACATAATTACCATTTTGTTGTTGTTGTTATGTTGATATGGTCAGAACATTGAAGCTCTTCTTTTATAGCAACTTTCAAATATACAATACAGTATTGTTAACTACAGTCACCATCCTATACATCACATTCCCAGCAATTTATTCATTTTGTAACTGAAATTTTGTACCCTTGATCATATAGTATTTTTCTTTCTCTGTTGGACTTATTTCACTTAGCATAATGCTCTCAAATTTCATCCATGTTGTCACAAATGGCAGGATATATTTTTTATGCTTGAATAATATTCCATTGTATAAATATATACCATGTTTTCTTTATCCATTCACTTGTAGATGGATACTTAGATTTTTTCCAGTTCTTGGCTATTGTGAATATTGCTGCAAGGAACATGGGATGCAGATATCTCTTCAAAATAATTTCAGGTAGAGTAGGACTCTAGGCATGCCTCATCCCTTGAATACAACTAGATAACTATCAAATCATCCTAAATATCCCAGAAGTTGAGCTGAAGACTCACAGAACAAACTCCAAAACTGAAGGTACAGAAGAGGCAGCATTGAAGAAGGTAGGGAGTGCAGAGATGTGGTCTGGGAAAGAAACAGATAGTGGCTGCTGCAGTGGGGAAGGAGCTGTGGTCACGGAGAAGGACGAGTGACAGACTAGCACACAGGAAGAATGAATCCCCACAGCAACTGGCTTGAAAAACAAGAGGGCCTAAATTTCATGAGTTCTTGCAACCAGTAGGTTTTAAATCCTAGGTTTTAAAGGTTAGTGTGCTTGGCTCTAGAAGAGCTCAGAGGATATCGGGATTGCTCTTGGAGAAAAGACAGGGCAAACATACTGTGGGCATATAGCCTGAAAATAGCCATCTGAAGAGTCTCTGGGGCACACAGTGAGGAGGTTAGTTGCTCATCTTGGAGTATGTCCCAGAGAATTAGCATTCTCAGAGAGACCCCCTCAGGCTACAAAGGAACTGGCAGGTAACCCTTCCCTCCCCTGCCCCTCAGCCTAAACACAAGGCCACCTGTAGCACAGTGCTGACACTCACTACCTAACCTGCTTACAATCCCTGATAACCCACACTCCGGAAGAACTGCCCTTCCCAGTCACACTGGCCTCAGACCCAGCATGGTGGGCTCCCTTCCCCACAGAAGACCAGCCCAAACCCCTGCCAGCACCGTGTCTCCCAACCTGGGAGTTTTGAAAGGCCTTAGTTCCAGTGGTGGCTGTATAGGTCTCAGTTCAGAAGCAGACCAGAGCACACCTAGTTAAAACTCACCACATTCAGGCCAGGGACAAAACACTGCCCACAAAGGCAGCTTCTGTACACAACTGGCCTGAACAATAAAGAGGCCAGGACACAACAGCAGAATACATATACACACAGAGATACACTCCCAGAAGCACCAGGCCCTAGGGAACAGGGGACTCTACATGGCAGGCACTTCAGGACCTCTTCATAAAGTCGTTACCCTGAAGAACAGGACACATAATGACTTTCCTAACACACAGAAACAGGTACAGAGACTTAAACAAAATGAGAAGACAGAGGATTTAATCCCAAATGAAAGAACAGGACAAAGCCATGGCCAGAGATCTAAGTAAAACAGATATAAGTAACATGCCTAATGGAGAATTTAAAGCAATGATCATAAGGATACTCACTGGACATGCAAAAAGAGTGGAAGACATCAGTGAGACCATCAACACAGAGATAAGGCATAACATAGCAGAGATAAAGGGCTCAGTAAACAAAATGAGAAACACACTTGATGTAATGAACAACAAGATGAATCGAAGGAACAAATTAATGACCTAGAAGACAGAGTAATGGAAAGTAATCAGACTGAACAAAAGACAGAAAAAAGAACTATGCAAAACAAGAATAGACTTAGTGAACTCAATAACTCCATCAAATGTAATAACATTCATATTATAGGAGTCCCATATTATAAGAGAGAAAAGGGAGCAGAGAATTTATTTTAAGAAATAATAGCTAAAAATTTCCCTAATCTGGGGAAGGAAACAGATATCCAAATCTAGGAGGCAAAGAGAACTTTCAACAAAATCAACAAAAGCAAATCTACACCAAGACATATTGTAATTAAAATGGCAAATAAGTAAATAAATAAATAAATAAGGCAAAATATAATGATAAAGAACATTAAAAGCAGAAACACAAATGAAGACAGTTGCATACAAAGGAAAGCCCATAAAGTGTTTTTTTCAGCAAAAACTATCCAAGCCAGAAAGGAGTGGCATGATATATTCAAAGTGCTAAAAAGGAAAACCTGCAGTCAAGAATATTCTATCCAGCAAGGCTATCATTCAAAATAGAAGGAAAGACAAAAAATTTCCCAGAGACAAAGTTTTCCCATAAAAACTAATGAACTTCATGACCACTAAACCAGACCTATAAGAAATATTAAAGGGGACTCTTTAGGTGAAAGGAAAGACTAAAAATGACAATATGAAGGTAGGAAACACAAAAGCAGTAAAAATAAATATTTCTATAAAAATCAATCAAGGAACTCACAAAATAAAAGGATGTAAAACATGACAACATATACCTAAAATGTGGGGAGGAGAGGAGTAAAGAATGGGTTCAAACTTAAACAACCATCAACTTAATATAGACTGCTATATGCAGAAGATGTTATATACAAACTTAATGGTAACCACAAATCAAAAGGCACTAATAAATATGTAAAGGATAAAAAGAAAGAAATCCCAATATATCACCAAAGAAAATTAGCAAAACATGATAGAGAGAATGACAAGAAAGGATCAGGGATCCTTATATATATTGGATACTAACCCTTTATCAGTTATGTATTTGCAAATATCTTCCCCCATTCCATAGATTGTCTTTCAGTTTTGTTTATTTTTTCCTTCATTGTGCAGGAAAGTTTTATTTTGATGAAGTCCCAGTAGTTTATTTTCCCTTTTGTTTCCCTTGCCTCAAGAGACCTCTCTTTTCCAGAGAAGTTGCTAAGGCCAGTGTCAGAGAAATTACTGCCTATGCTCTCTTCTAGTATTTTTATAGGTTTAGGTCTCACATTTATGTCTTTAACACATTTTGAATTTATTTTTGTGTATTGAGTTATAAAGTGGTACAGTTTCATTCTTTTGCATGTAGCTGTCCAGTTTTCCCAACACCTTTTTGTTAAAGAGACTGTCTTTTTCCCATTGGATATTATTTCCTACTTTTGCAAAGATTAATTGACCATATAATTGTGGGTTTATTTCTGGATTTTCTATTCTGTTCTACTGATCTATGTGACTTTTTCTTGTGCCAGTACCATACTGTTTCAATTACTACAGTCTTGTAATATAACTTGAAGTCTAGAATTGTGATGCCTCCAGCTTTGCTTTTCTTTTTCAGAATAGCTTTGACTATTCAGGGTCTTTCATGGTTCCATAACATGTTAGGATTGTTTATTCTAGCTCTGTGGAAAATGCTGGTGGTATTTTTTAATAGAATTTTTTAAAGATTTATTTATTTATTTGAGAGAGCACAAGTGTGGGGAGGGGCAAAGGGAGAGGGAGAGAGAGAATCTCAAGCAGACTCCCTACTGAGCATGGAGCCCAACATGGAGCTTGATCTCAAGACCCTGAGATCATGACCTGAGCCACAATCAAGAGTTGGTGGCTTAACTGACTGAGCCACCCAAGCACCCTACTCCTGGTATTTTGATAGGGATTACATTAAATGTGTACACTGCTTTGGGTAGTATAATAGACATTTTAACAATATTTCTTCTTCCAATCCATGAACATGTAATGTTTGCTATAGTCCCAATGGTGATTTTTGCTTCTGTTGCTTGTCACTTTTGGTGTCACATCCAAAAAAATTCATTGCCAAATGTAAAGGAGCATTTTCCATATGTCTTCTATTCTAGGAGTTTTATGATGTCAGGTCAAAACATGTAATTCCTTAATCCATTTTGAGTTTTTTTTTTTTGTGAGTAGTGTAATACAGGTTTCCAATTTCATTTTTTTTTGTTTGTTTTTGCATGTGACTATCCTACTTTCACAAGACCATTTATTAAATAAACTATCCTTTCCCCATTGAGTATTCTTGGCTCCTTTGTGAAATATGTGTGGGTTTATTTCTGTTCCACTGGTCTATGTGATTGTTTTTATGCCAGTTTCATACTGTTTTGATTACTATAGTTTTGTAATATAGTTTGAAATTGGGAAATGTGATGCCTCTAGCTTTGTTCTTTCTCAAGGTCGCTTTCACTTTTTAGTTCCTTTTGTGGTTCTATATGAACTTTAGCATTTTTTTTTCTATTTCTTTAAAAAATGCCATTGGTATTTTGTACGGATTGCACTGAATCTATAGATGGCTTTGGGTAGTATGGAAATTTTATTTTATTTATTTTTTTTAAGATTTTATTTATTTATTTGACAGAGAGAGACACAGCAAGAGAGGGAACACAAGCAGGGGGAGTGAGAGAGGGAGAAGCAGGCTTCCCATGGAGCAGGGAGCCCAATGCGGGGCTCGATCCCAGGACCCTGGGATCACGACCTGAGCCGAAGGCAGACACTTAATGACTGAGCCACCCAGGCACCCTGGTAGTATGGAAATTTTAATAAAATTAATTCTACTGATCCATGAACATGGATATCTTTCCATTTATTTGTTCTTTAATTTCTTTCATCAATATTTTGTACTTTTCAGTGTATAGATGTTTCACTTCCTTGGTTAAACTTATTCTTTGTGTGTGTGTGTGTGTGTGTGTGTGTGTGTGTGTGTGTGTGAATGCCAAAGCTCTCTCTCTTTTTTATTGTGATAAAATTCACATATCACATGATGTTCATTTCAGGCATGCAACATAAGGATTCCATATTTGTCTAGGTTGCAAAATGATCCCTAAACTTATTCTTAAGTATTCTACTCTTTTAATGCTACTGCAAATAGTACTGCTTTCTTTATGACTTTTTCAAATAGTTCATGGCTAGTGTATAGAAATGCAATTGATTTTTGTATGCTGATTTTATATTCTGAAACATTACTGGATTCCTTTATTAGGTCTAACAGTATTTGGTGGAATCTTTAGGATTTTCTATATACAAGATTATGTCATGAATAAAAAGAGACAATTTTCCTTCTTCTTTTCCAATTTGGATGTACTTTATTTATTTTTATTGCCTGATTGTTCTGGGTAGGACTTCTACTACTATGCTGAACAGGAGTGGTGAGAATGGAAACCTTTGTCTTGTTACTCATTTTAGGGATAAAGCTTTCACTCTCTCACCAATGAGTATATTATCTATGGGCTTGTCATATATGGCTTTTACTATGTTGACATATGTTCCTTCAACACACAATTTATTGAGTTTTTACCATAAAAGGATGTTGAATTTATTGATCTGCATTTGATGAACTGTCCCAGGGATAAATTCTACTTGATATGGTGTATGATCCTTTCATTGCACTGTTGAATTCAGTCTGCTAGTGTTTTATTGAAATATCTTGCATCTACATTCATCAGGGATAATGGCCTGTAGTTTGCTTTTCTTATAGCATCCTATGTGGCTTTGATATCAGAGTAAGGCTGGCCTTGTAAAATGAGTTTGGGAGCATTCTCTCATCTTCAATTTTCTGGAAGAGCTTGAGCACCACCCAGCTAGTGGTGCTCACACACTTGGCTGTAAGGGTCAGCAGCAGGTAGGGTGATAGGGGGCTATTGCAAATATACAGGTAGTGATGGGGTCCAAGGTAAGCAGCAAACACCAGGGCCAACTGTGGGTGCACTGGCAATTTCAAGGGCCCTGGATGTCACTGTATGCTACTGTGGCTGGTGGTTCTCACCACTGCTACATGGCGATGGAGGTTGGTGTTGGGAGTCAGGCTGGGGTATGCAGGTGCACAGCTGGAGGGGCTAGATGCTGGTGAGTACATGGTGCAGGCCAGTGACAGGAGATTGGGCTGGATCCAGGTCCATAAGCAGCTATGGGTGCCCTGGCTTTCTATATGCACTTATGTGGGTATAAGATCTTGCCATGGTGCACACAAGATAATGGAGTCCAGTGATGGGCCTCAAGTCATTTGCCTGTAAGTGAAGCTATAGGGCCTACCTCCAAGCATATACACAGTATTAGGGGTCAGGTGTGGGGATCTAGGCTGGCATTTTGGACTAATGAGGCCACAGAGGCTTAGGCTGTCTGTCAGTGCAGGTCTCAGGCTCCGGCATGGGTGGGGGGGTGTTTAGAGAGCAGGGAGGGATTCAGAATGTTGGCATCAGTGACTATGAATACCTGTGAGGCAAGAACTGGTGAAATGTATAGGTGTCTACAGAGGTTGTGCCAGCCCTTATTTCTTTAGTAGCAAAAGATGCTGGAATGGTCTGCAAAGCAGGTCACTGGGAACAGCTTTCCCTCTTGCTATGTGGCTGATGCTGGTAGCCTCTGCTTTTCTTCCTTATTCCCAGCTCTCTCTATACTTAGTTTTGTTGGTTGCTGAGTTGAGGTAAACTGAAGCAGGTCCATTGTGAGATGCCCTGAAGTCTGGAGAAGCTGATTGCTCACCCAGCTCTTCCTTTCCCAGTCAAGGGAAACTCTTTCTAACTGGGAAGTTTCCTCTTGGTGGTGAGCAATGCCAGTTTGGGGGATGGGGTAACAGAGCCAAAATGAAGCTGTTCTTCCTTCTCTTTTTGTGTGGTAATTCTCAAGGTTTTGTTCCACCGTATTGGTGAAGTTTCTTAAGTGGACTTCAGAGCTCTCCCAGAGCTGTTTTTGTTCATACATTGCTGTCTAATTGTTGATCTTTGTGGTGAGATCGAGGCTGTAGTCTCCTACTCTGCTATCTTGGTGATGTTTTCCCACAGCATGATCGGTTTTAATGATCAATTCTACTGCTTCCTTTCCTGTTCCACTATACTATATACTCACAGCTGTCTTCACATTTGGATTCTGCAATACCTATATAAGAAGTAGAAATATACATATGGAACTCTTAGACTCAATGCTTGTCTCAATATCAAAATCACATAGCAGCTTTTTTAATCGGTCTTTTTGACTCATTGTTTTACTCTGGCCTTTGCTAATTACAAAGCTTTTTTGTTTTTTTCTTATGCTGTTTACATCCACTGCTTTAACTGAAATTTTGTGTTTTTTTTCTACATAAATATATCTTTTAATCCTTTTGGTCTAGTACTTTATTCTAACGAAATTTGTTTAGCCTCATCTCCATTACCTGGATGTGTCAAAACTATTTTGTCTCTGTGCTGGTTACTTATAATGCTAGGCCTGATATAGTTTATGATATTGAGGTTCAGGCCTCTCACATGCTCTGTAAATACATACGAATAAAAAATGAATGATTTGAACCCAGCAGTATATGAAGTTTTCCTTGTGTTACTACATCCTTCTTTTTTTGACTCAAGAGGCATTCCAGGTTCAACCTTTCTCCTCTCATCTATGATGGTTTCAGAAGTAACCATAAGAAAAGCTAAGGCCTAAATAGCTTATCTTAATTCCTATAGGGACTTGTCTGTGTCATAGAATTTATCATTGCCTAATGCTATTTAACTTTTTCTTTTGTTGCCTCACTTATTTTCTTAAATGATTATTTTAAAGATTGATTGATTTATTTATTTTAGAGAGAGAGAGAGTGTGAGTGGGGGAGGAGCAGAGGGAGAGGGAGAGAGAGAATCCTCAAGCAGACCCCCTGCCAAGTGTGGACCCCGAGGTGGTGCTCAATATCATGACCCTGAGATTATGACCTGAACCAAAACCAAGAGTTGGCTGCTCAACTGATTTTTTAAATTTTTGAATATAAGGAATTATTCTATATTATTTCTTTGTATTCCATATTTTTATTTGGAGTATTTTATTTAGTAGAGCTCAAATATCTATAGTATAAAATGAAATGGATTAAAGAAAAACTCTTACACCTATTTTAGGCTCCTAAAATTAAATACGTACTGGACAACTTCTATTGAAATTGTAGAAATTTATAAGAGATTGTCTTTCTCCACCCTAACAATGAGAGCAAACTAGATAAATTACAAGATTATAGTTCTCTGAAAACATATTAGCAAGTTGAGAATTCCAAATAAACCTAAAAGAAGTATAATCCAGAAACTGATTGAGCTTTCCAAGTGGGTGTGTGATCCATAGTTGTTTTTTTCTGTGGATGACCAGTGGAATGATCACTTATAGATGGGGATAATGAGGAATAAGCTGATGTTTTAAATGACTTTAATGGCCACCTGTGAGCTCGTATTAAATATTAGAATCTTATGGGGTCTTAACCACAACCTACCAACTCCGTCCCAGAATCCTTCAGTAAGTTTATGGAGATAGTACACCAAGGGACAAAAGAGTTCACTCATATCAATATCTAGGTTATCCCAGGACTTCACAGAGTGCAAGACATTGGCTACTGAAGATGAGGGTGACCACATATATGCTGATTCTTACAATCTTTTTTCTTTGTGCAAAGCAGTGGTCCATAGAATTAGTAGAGAAAGGCAACAGAGCTAAAACAAGTTAAAT
The DNA here is from genome assembly GCF_004348235.1 of Phoca vitulina. NCBI lineage: Eukaryota > Metazoa > Chordata > Mammalia > Carnivora > Phocidae > Phoca > Phoca vitulina. Next base: position 38,083,272 of record NW_022589708.1, on the reverse strand, counting down.
CAATCATATATATTTCATTATATAACAATCATGTAATATATAAATAATATACATTAGGATATCATATGTAATCATTCATATATATGTATATACATATAATCAAAAGGAGAAATTCAGTGGAAAGGCTTAAGGGCACAATTGATAAAAGTACAAAGGGTCTTGAGGACAGTAAAATGGAAATTATCCAAAATGAACACAAAAAGAGAAAAACAAAAAAGAAATAATCGGACAGAAAAAATATTTGGAGAGACAGTAGCCAATAACACTCTAAAATTGCTAAATGATATCGACTTACAGATCAAAGAAGTTCAGCAAACTTCAAGAAGATTAATACAAATAAAACCACACATAGGCATATCAGAGTCAAATGGCTAAAAACCCAGACATTATCATCTTTCATGCAAGAGAGACAGTTGGTTTCTCAATAGATACAACGAAGACCATAAGACAGTGGAGTATTATTTTCAAATTGCTAAAAGAAAAGAAAAAGGCAACCTAGAATTCTATATCCTGTAGAATTTACCTTTGAAAGTAAAAATAAAAAATCTTCGGCTGGACAAAAACAGAGAATTAGTTTCATAAAACCTCTGATTAAAAAAATGATAACAGAAGCTTGAAGGCTAAAAGGAAATACTACCAGATAGAAGCCTGAACCTGCATAAAGAAAATAAAAGAATAATATTTTATGTTGGGGGAGTTTCTTATATTTTTATAAATTGAATGAAATACTTATGTAAGAATTTAAAATATAAAGAAGAATATATTGTCTATATACTTGAGTATATGTTGTATACATTTTTGAAGAGATCAGTTCACAAGGTATTTCTTCCTGGCCTTTCAGAAAACTCCCTTAATGCCCAAAGACTGGGACAACTTTTATTGAGGCTTTGAGGTATCAAGTACTCATTTTTCATGTATCCATCAGTATTCTGATAAGCATTCGCTTATTTAAAATTCTATTGAATTTACAACTGTCATTATATATCAATTATATAGCAGTATTTATACAAAAGAAAGTTTTGTTAGCAGGTATTAATATATAGTATTATGTAATAGTACAAGGATCCCTTAAGTGCATCAGTTATTGGACATAATAAATGGCAATTCAATGCTACTGTCCCATACTTTTTTAATATATCAGTTATATTAAATTTTCTTTTTTTTTTTTTTAAAGATTTTATTTATTTATTTGAGAGAGAGAGAGCACATGAGAGGGGGGAGGGTCAGAGGGAGAAGCAGACTCCCTGCCGAGCAGGGAGCCCGATGCGGGACTCCATCCCGGGACTCCAGGATCATGACCTGAGCCGAAGGCAGTCGCTTAACCAACTGAGCCACCCAGGCGCCCTATCAGTTATATTAAATTTTCATCAAAAGTTCTCAAGGGACACCTGAGAGGGTCAGTCAGTTAAGCATCCAACTTTTGATTTCGGCTCAGGTCATGATCTCAGGGTTGTGAGATCGAGCCCTACATCGGGCTCTGCGCTCAGTGGTGAGTCTGCTTGAGATTCTCTCTCTCCCTCTCCCTCTGCCCCCGACTCTCTCTCTCTAAAATAAATGAATAAATCACAAAAAAAAAAAAAAAAAGCTCTCAAGATGTAGTTAGGGAAAAAGAGATGAAATACATCATTATCTTATTTATCATAAGTATATTAAAATAAGAATATTACCTTCTTATTGTCAAGTCATTTAATTATACAAAAAGGAACTTGCCTTTTGTGTGTTATACTACCCTTATTAAATACTCATTTGTGATACCTTTCTTGAACTGTCACTTCAGGGACTAAAGCATAGATTTGGGCATCATCACATCTTGCAAGCAGCACTACTAAAATATTAGGGCAGATTGTCATTATAGAAAAATGGATTATTTACTCAGATAATAGTGCCATTCATCTAGATTTGAGGTCTGTTTGGGTGTTTGTGAAATAAAAACTAGTATTTTCTGCCTGAGACATCAAACATCTAGATTAAAATGAGATAAAAAATGGCCACTGACTCAGATACATTTAAAGGTAGATGTTTATAAACATTTTACAAACTGCAATATTCCTCCTTCAACGAGAATATTTATGTATTTAAAAAATAACCTTATGCTTAGATTAACTAGGAGTTTATAATTTTATTGAACATTTGCAAATTTTAAGGAATTCAAATATTTAAATTAAGCAGAAATAATGGACTTTAGTTGAGAATAACTGAAATCGTAGTGAAGCATATGCTCTTGTGAATATGTTTTCAGTACTATTGTGTCATCATAAGAAAAAGCACATGTCGGGGCCCCTGAGTGGCTCAGTCGTTAAGCGTCTGCCTTCAGCTCAGGTCATGATCCCAGAGTCCTGGGATCAAGCCCCACATCAGGCTCCCTGCTCGGCGGGAGGCCTGCTTCTCCCTCTCCCACTCCCCCTGCTTGTGTTCCCTCTCTCACTGTGTCTCTCTCTGTCAAATAAATAAATAAAATCTTTAAAAAAAAAAAAGAAAAAGAAAAAGCACATGCCATTTTAGTCTTAGATTAGAACAAACTGCCAGAGATCTGTCAAATTTTGTGTTGATCCTAACATATGCATTAGAAATTACTATGTCAATAACTGATTAATTTAGATGGGATAGAATAAAAAACATGATTACATAACATTTATCTTTACAAGTCATGAAGTAGTTGCTAGTTCTAACTTTACAAGAACTAATAATGTAGACTAAAGGGATTTTGCCACCTGCAAATCTCCAGATTTACAATATTTTTAGTCCTGTATTTTAACACATATCAGAGTGCAGTATACATTTCATATCTTTTACATAGTTTTTCCCTACTACTCAAAATGCCAGTTATCTCCTTCATTATCCAAATTTTACATGTACCTGAGTATGCAGAACATTAACCCTCATAAATGTTTAACCTCTAATTCCCAGAAACTGAATATTTCATCTTACATAGCTAAGAAGAATTAAGCTTGTAGAGAGAATTAAGCTAATCAGCTGTGCTTTAAACTGGGAGGTTATTTTGGGTTACTTATGCAAGATCAATGTAATCAAAGGGTCCTAAAAAGTGAAAGGAGGCAGAGAGGAGGTGAGAATGATGTGATGTGAGAAGTCAACTCACTATTTCTGGCTTTGAAGATGAAGGAAAGGTGTTAAAGAATGTGTGTGATCTCTAGAAGCTAGAAAGGGCGAGGAAATGGATTCTTTCCTAGAGCCTCCAGAGGGAATGAATGCAGTAAGACCTGCTGAAACCTTAGCCCAATAAGACCCATTTCAAACTTCTGACCTACAGAATTGTAAGATAATAAATTTGTATTCTTTTAAGCCACCAAATTTTGATAATGTTACAGCAGCAATAGAACAGTAATACAGTACTTTAATATGTAGTTGGTAAACTTTGTGATATTTTTTTCTTATTGCTTTAGACAGGTGAATATCTTTTTTCTATGAATTGCAAATCTGTGACAAATTTTTTTTCTTCCAAGTTTTTATTTAAATTCCAGTTAGTTAACATATACTGTAGTATTGGTTTCAGGAGTAGAATTTAGTGATTCATCAATTACCTATAACACCCAGTGCTCATCACAACTGCCCACCTTAATGTCCATCACCCATTAAGCACCCCCCCCCACATCAATCAACCCTTAGTTTCTTCTCTATAGTTAAGAGTCTTTTATGGCTTGCCTTCCAATCCATTTTTATCTTATTTTATTTTTCCTTCCCTTCTCCTCTTTTCATCTGTTTTGTTAAAGTCCACATATGAGTGAAATCATAAGTTATTTGACTGACTTATTTTGCTTAGCATAATATACTCTAGCTCCATCCACGTCATTGCAAAGGGCAATATTTCACTCTTTTTGATGGCTGAGTAATAGTCCATTCTCTATATATATATATTTCACTCTTTTTGATGGCTGAGTAATAGTCCATTCTATATATATATAGTTGTGTCTTCTTCAGCTTCTTTCATTAAGTGTTCTAGAGTTTTCAGAGGACAGATCTTTTAGCTCTTTGGTTAAGTTTATTTCTAGGTATCTTATGGGTTTTGGTGCAATTGTAAATGGGATCAATTCCTTGATTTCTCTTTCTGCTGCTTCATTACTGATGTATAGAAATTGAAAGATTTATGTACATTGATTTTATATCCTGTGACTTTGTTGAATTTATGTATCAGTTCTGGCAATTTTTTGGTGGAGTCTTTCAGGTTTTCTACATAGAATATCATGTTGTCTTTGAAGAGTGAAAGTTTGACTTCATCCTTGATTTGGATGCCTTTTCTTTTTCTTGTCTGATTGTTGAGTCCAGGACTTCTAGTACTATGTTGAACAACAGTGATGAGAGTGCACATCCCTGTCATGTTCCTGAATTTAGTGGAAAAGTTCTCAGCTTTTCCCCATTGAGGATGTTATAGGTTGTGGGTCTTTCATATATGGCCTTTATGATGTTGAGGTATGTTTGTTCTATCCCTACTTTCTTGAGGGTTTTTATCAAGAAGGGATGCTGTATTTTGTCCAATGCTTTTTCTGCATCTATTGAGAAGATCATATGGTTCTTATCCTTTCTTTTATTAATGTGGTGTATCACGTTGATTGGTTTGTGGATATTGAACCACCTCTGCATCCCAGGAATAAATTCCACTTGATTGTGGTGAATAATTCTTTGAATGTACTATTGGATTCAATTAGCTAGTATCTTGTTGAGAATTTTTGCATCCATGTTCAGCAGGGATATTGGCCTGTAATTCTCCTTTTTAGTGGGGTCTTTGTCTGGTTTTGGAAGGTAACGATGGCCTCAGAATGAGTTTGGAAATTTTCCTTCCATTTCTACTTTTAGAAACAGCTTGAGAAGAATAGGTATTAACTCTTCTTTAAGTGTTTGGTAGAGTTCCCATGGGAAGCCATCCAGACCTGGACTCTCATTTGTTGGGAGACTTTTGATTACCGATTCAATTTCTTTGCTGGTTATGGGTTCATTAAATTTTTCTATTTCTTCTTGATTCAGTTTTGGTAGTTTTATGTTTCTAGGAATTTATCATTTCTTCTATGTTGCCCAAATTGTTGGCATATAATCGCACATCTTATTCTCTTATAATTGCTTGTATTTCTGTGGTGTTAGCTGTGATCTCTCTTCTTTCATTCATGATTTTATTTATTACAGTCCTTTCTCTTTTCTTTTTGGTAAGTTTGGTTAAGGGTTAATCAGTTTTGTTAATTCTTTCAAAAAACCAGCTCCTAGTTTTGTTGATCTGTTCCGTTTTTTTTTTTTTTTTTTTTTTTTAATTTCTTTATCATTTCTTTTTGCTTAAATCTTTATTACTGCCCTTCTTCTGCTGGCTTTAGGCTTCATTTGTTGTTCTTTTTCTAGATCCTTTAGGTGTAAGGTTAGGTTGTGTATTTGAGATTTTTCTTGCTTCTTGAGGTAGGTGCATGTTTTGCTATATGCTTCCCTCTTATGACCTCCTTTGCTGCATCCCAAAGGTTTTGGACTGTCATGTTTTCATTTTCATTTGCTCCCATGTATTATTTTATTTCTCCTTTACTTCCCTGGTCAACCCATTCATTCTTTAGTAGGATGTTCTTTAACCTCCATGTATTTGTGGCCTTTCTAAATTTTTTTATTGCACTTGACTTCAAGTTTCATAGTCTTGTGGTCTGAAAATATGCATGGTGTGATCTCAATCTTTCTGTAGCACTTGAGGTCTGATTTGTGACACAGTATGTGATCTGTTCTGGAGAATGTTCCAAGTGTATTTGAAAATAGTGTGTAGTCTGCTGGTTTAGGATGAAATGTTCTGAATATATCTGTTAAGTCCATCTGGTGTAGTGTGTCATTCAAAGCCCTTGTTTCCTTGATCTTCTGCTTAGATGATCTGTCCATTGCTGGAAGTGGGGTGTTGAAGTCCCCTACTATTATTGTATTATCATCAATGAGTTTATTTATGTTTGTTATTAATTGATATATATATTTGGGTGCTCCCAAGCTGGGGGCATAAATGTTTACAATTGTTAGATTTTATTGTTGGATAGGCCCCTTTCTTATGATATAGTGCCCTTCTTCATCTTTTGTTACAATTTTTGGTGTAAAGTCTAGTTTGTCTGATATAATTACAGCTACTCTGGCCTTCTTTTGACATTCATTATCATGATAGATTGTTCTCTATCCCCTCACTTTTAATCTGGAGGTGTCTCTAGATCTAAAATGAGTCTCTTTTAGGTAGCATATAGATGGGTTTTTATCCATTCCAATACCCTGTGTCTTTTGATTGGAACACTTAGTCAATTTATATTCAGAATGGTTATTGACAGATATTAATTTAGTGCTGTGGTATTACCTATAAAGTCAGTGTTTCTGGAGATTTTCTGTTTCTTTCTAGTCTTTTTTGCCTTTTGTCTCTCCTTCTTGCTCAAAGTGTCCCCTTTAATCCTTCTTGTGGAGCTGGTTTAATGGCCAGGAAACTCTTTATCTTTCCTTCTATTCTGACTGACAGTCTTGCTGGATAAAGTATGCTTGGCTGTGTATTTTTCCCCTTCAGCATGTTGAATATATCATGCCACTCTCTTCTGGCCTGCCAAGTTTCAGTGGACAGGGCTGCTGCTAATCTTATGTGTCTACTCTTGTAGGTTAAGGACCTTTTGTCCCTGGCTGCTTTCAGAATTCTCTCTTTATCTTTGTATTTTGTATGTTTCATTATGATATTTCTTGGTGTTGACCAGTTTTTGTTGATTTTGAGGAGAGTTCTCTGCCTCCTGGACTTGAATGAGTGTTTCCTTCCCCAGATTAGTGAAGTTCTCAGCTATAATTTGTCCAAATACACCTTCTGCTCCTTCTTCCTAGTCTTCTTCTGTGACTCCTATGATTTGGATATTACTGCACTTTATGGAGTCACTAAATTCCCTAAGTCTACATTTGTGATCTAATAATTTCCTTTCCTTCTTCTTTTCAGCTTCATTATTTTCCATAATTTTATCTTCTATACCACCAAGTCATTCCTCTGATTCTTCCTCCTCATTGTGATTACATTCAGTCAGTTTTGCATCTCAGTTATTCCATTTTTTATTTCAGCCTGACTAGTTTTTAGGTCTTTTATCTCTGAAGCCAGGGTTTCTCTGTTGTCTTCTATGCTTCTTTCAAGCCCAACTAGTAGTCTTTCTTTTGTTTTCTTTCTTTTTTTCTTCGGAGAGAGAGAGAGCAGGGAGGGAGGGGCAAAAGACAGAGAGAATCCTAAGCAGGCTCCATGCCCAGTGTGGAGTCTGATGCGAAGCTAGATCCCACAAACCTGAGATCACGACCTGAGCTGAAATTAAGAGTTGAACACTCAACCAACTTAGCCACCGAGGTGCCTCAAGCCCAGCTAGTATTTTTATGAACATTTTTCTAAATTCTTGTTCAGATATATTGCTTATATCTGTTTTGAGTAAATCCCTGGCTGTGACTTTTTGATCTTTCTTTTGGGGGAGAATACCTCTGTTTTATCATTTTGTCTGGGTTTCTGTCTTTCATGTGTTATGAAAGCTTGTTTATTTCCTTCTCCTGACAGTAATTCTATATTAAGAAGGGGTCATACACTGTCCAGGGCCCAGCTCTTCCGGAAGTGTTTCTGATGTATGCTTTGTACACTCTGCTGTTGTGTTTTGGATGCTCTTTCCCACAGGTCAGTCCTCTGCAGAGTTCCTCCTTGCTTGTAGTGGGGAGTGTTTGGACCTTTAACTAGCTTTGATTTGTTTGTTAAAATAAGACTTGTTTAAAAAAAAAAAAAAAAAAGCCTGATCCAAAAAAGAGAAAAGGAAACAAAACAAACAAATAAGCCTGATATGAAAGGGGAAAAAAAAAAAAAAGAAAAAAGAAGGAAAGTCTGGTTCTATATCCATCAGAACTGAAGCTGACACTTTGGAGCACTTTATAATTAGTAAGAATTGGTGCATGTGGGAGGCCTGTGCTGGTCTTCTGGGGGAGAGGTTTGCTGCACTGGCTCACAGTCAGACCTGCCCTAGTAAATATGCACCTGCAGGGTGTGGGGGGGAAGGGGGGTAGGATTTGGTATAATTGGTTCCAGCTTCCACTGAGGGTGCTATGTTACTTATTTGAAGTCCCTCCTTGCTGGCAAGTAGGGGTGGATAATGGAGTCACCCCACTCTACTATCTGGAGATGGAAGCCTGCACTCACTGCTATTCAGGAAGCCCTCACAGAAAAGCAAACAATCTCCCCTCTTGTGTCCAAGGCTTCTGTCAGATCCCTGCCCTTACCCTATCTGTGCCTGGGCCATTAGCATGCCTAGTGCCACAGTTCTCCTGTGTTTTATCTCTGGTGCGTGGCTGAGATTTAAAACTCCAAATCTTAAAGGACCTGGCATGGCATGGACTCACCCCCATCCTCTGGAGAAGAGCCTCACTGTCCTGTGTCTGGTGCTGTTTCATCCCAGAAAAGCAGTCACAGCACTGCACAGGTGCTTGGAGTTTATGGTGAAACAGTGAGAAGCAGCGACCAGGTTCTCTACCCTCTGGGCATGTCTCTGTCCCGATGATGAACATCCACTCAATGACACTCACCAGATCTTTTGTCCTTGGAGAGGCAATATACCCTCTTCCAAATATACTCCAGGAAGGGGAACATTCTCTCCCAGTGGGACCCTGAGGATCTCTACACCAGGCTGTCTGCTCCTGGGCCTCCGCCCTCCTCCCCAGGAGCACCACCCTACCCACCTGGCTGAACTCCATTGACTGGTGCAGACTTCCAAAACCTCAGAATTTGAGCTCCCCTGCTTGCAAAAACTTGGAATAGTCAGTTCCTCTTGACTCCGCAGTCAATTGTTTTGGGGAAGGGTTTTTCTTGCACACTGCTCTCCCTCCCCCCACCCTTTTTCTCTCTCTCCTCTCTCACCGACAGGGCTCCCTCCCCTCTGCAGCACTGCAGCTTTTCAATCCCCCAAACCTGCTATGTTTTCTCCCTCTAATTGTGCAGATTGTTCTTTTAATCCTCAGATCGATTTCCTAGGTATTCAAAATGATTCCATGTTAATCTGTGTTTGAGGGACAAGGCAAGCTCAGGGTGCCCCTATTACTCCACTATCTAACTCCCTCTCCTTGTCATAGATTTTATCTTTGCTTCATCTTCTTCTCCCATGTGTCTTATATATAGCAGGTCCTCAGAAGATATTTTTGATTTTACACACAATGTGAACAAGAAACTAGATAGAGCTAATAGTTAGGCATAGTTTAGAAGACAAATTTATGATATACTTGCCCCAAAATGGCCTGGGTTAAAACAAATGAAATATTATTTTTAACTCATGATGCTACGGTAGTGCTTTTCTTTTCTCTGGGAATATATTTTAAAATATGTAACAATATTCATTTGTGTTACTAAATACGTACACTGTAATATTATATCAAACAATTTTCTTATGGCCTTGTTGATTTGTACTCCATTTCTTCTGCACATCCTTAGTAAAATAAGAATACAATTATTCTTGATGACTTTTACTTCCTGTCTACACTCATGATATTGGAAAATTGTATGCAGCATTATGAGAAGCTTGACTTAGTACTAACCAGCATCTATTTTTTTTTTTTTTCAACTTAACCTCTTGAAGTTGGTTGGGTTTGTCCCTGAATGTATGTGTCTAAACATAACTTACTTTTGGCTTGATTGATTTTGCCTCTGCCCAGAAGATAGGCTCTTGTGTTGGTCACATGCAACAAACTGTTAATACTGATTAATGTCACCAAAATCCTTTATAAACTCTTATTATTCACAATGTATAAAACCAGAAAAATAAAATTAGAACAACCCTTCTGGGCTATACACTCCCTCCTTACTTTATCATTACCTCTCCTTCAATACTTCCTCTAAATCTTTCTTTATAGTTCCAATTTCCCTCCTAAGTATATTACCTCTTTGTGGTATACTTTTAATATTTTCTGCTGCAAAGTTTTAGGTACATTTAGTTAACAGCACAATGGCAGTTATTTCATCTCTTTTATCTCTTTCTTATGAAACTATGTCATGGTGATATTTACTTTGTCTCTGTAGCGAAGAATTCTATTATATTCCCTTTTGGAAGAAACTCAATGGACGCAATTTGGATATAACTGTGTTGCATTGCCTTCTATAGTAAGCCAAATTTCTAAAAATGTATTTATATACACACTCTTGTAGCCTTTCAGGAGCTGCTGAGAACATGGAAGTGTCAATCATAAACTATGAGACCTGGAGAATACAAATTGTTTTAAACATTGTCTTCTTTTTTTTATATAAATGTTAAAGGAGTTAGTTCTGTTAACTCTTTCATATAAATTTTCATAACTAAAGTTTAGTGTACATATGGAATGAAATTTAGGGTTTTTTGTTTATATATTTAGACTAGTCATTTTACTAGTTGTTCTTGTCTTAAAGAAACCTACCAAATGTCATGGAGAAGACAAATCTCCACTTCAATTGCTTTGATAATAACTGCCATAATAATAGCAGTTTCCTTTTTGAGTGTTTACTAGGTTCAAGTCAACTTTACCTGCATTATCTCATAAGCACATGGGCTGTAGTGGCTCTGGGAGACCTCAGGTTCTGGGTTTGAACTGTCTGTACTGTCTATATTTAGTAGGTTTAAATGCTCCTTCTTTATTTACTCTCACTTCAAACATCTCATTTGTAACACAGAGTCAGTAGTGGTTAGATCATCATTATGTAACTTTTACATACCTGTCATCTACCTTCTGACCACCCAAATCACAAAATTCCTTCAGTACAATTCACAGTTTTTTTTTTTTTTTTTTACTTGAGAGAGAGAGAATGAGTGAGAGAGAGCACACATGAGAGAGGGGAGGGTCAGAGGGAGAAGCAGACAGCCTGCTGAGCAGGGAGCCTGATGTGGGACTCGATCCCGGGACTCCAGGATCATGACCTGAGCCGAAGGCAGTTGCTTAACCAACTGAGCAACCCAGGCGTCCCCAATTCACAGTTCTTAAAGACATGGTTGTTTAATTCCAGAGTATACTAAACGTTTATCTTACCACTATTAACTTCCTCAAATCCCTAGTCAATCCGACTAGGCCGAATCACTGGGACTCCTCATGAATTACTTCCGTTAAATTGGCTACCAGGCCTTCTGCCAAGAAGGTAAACCAAAATGTAATTTTTTCACAACGTTCTTTTGTCATGTGTTAATTTCATAAAACACCTTTCTCTACGTGTCTTGAAATGGCTCCACAGCTCAGAATTTTAAAACTACAGGGCTGGCTTCATAGGCATGCAACCCGTATAGCCACAACATTCTTAGTTTAATGCTCTGTCATTGCCATTTTGAATTTCTTAATTCAATTTCAATTCAATGTCCTAATTTATTAAACATTTTGTAAACAAAGACAATGGATTATGTGCATGAGCAGAGGAGATATATGCAATATGTGTGGTTACCATTCCTCACAATCCTATTCAGCTACAGTGCTGTGACACCCCATGAGCAGAGAATTCAAGACCCAAAATGTATGGAAATTTAGTGAGACTGAAAGCCAGTATAAGGTCAAGAGAGACTATGGTTTTCATTTATACCATAACTTGCTTCAACCACAGGAAGCAATGGCATTCTAACAAACATGAACCACCAAGAAACCCTATCATATCCTTTCTTACTTACTTCCCTATATTAGCCAATTACTTATCCAGAATATAAGACATAAAAGGAAAGGGAAAGTGAAGGTAAGCCATAATTCCTCTGTTTTTTTCAACTTTCCTTAATCTTTAGTGAGCTTGAAGTAGAGAGCTGACAGACTATGCACAGATCATGAAGCAAAATGAGACGAGTTCAGTTAATTTAGTGCAGTATTTCCACTGTTCTGGTAACAATATAATATGTATGTATGAGTTACCATACACAGATGATATGTTTTTGGTGATTTTGCATATAAATTAAGTGTTTTTATATTTGCCTTTTAAAATAACATTGCATAATATAAAAATGAATAGGTAATTCATGCTATTTTTTTGCTTAGAACAATATTAAATCACAAATTAAAGACATTATGACAAATCAAGGAAAAGACCACAGAAGAAATGAAAAAAATTTATATTTTAATACCTTTTTGGACATTTCTTTCCTGCTTTCTGAACAAGGTATCCACATTTTCAATTTGTTTTGTGCCCTGCAAATTATGGAGTTGACCCTGAATGGCAGTGTACTCTCACAAATGGAGTTTGATTTTAGAAACATTTAGCCCTAGGTTTGATTTATAGCTTGTCCCTATGGCTGTGGATACATGGATAGTTATTGAATTTGAATTTTTGAGTTCCATTTATTACTCTTGAAGTAGAGACAATAGCATTTCCTTCTAAGAGTCTTTGTATTGATACAGTAAGATGAGTATCTCCCCTAATACAGTGCAGAACAGGTGCTCATTAACTAATATGTTCCATTCCCTCTATTTTGTCTTGTCTTCACTTAAAAACTGACTGAATAGGGGCACCTAGGTGGTTCAGTTGGTTAAGTATCTTCCTATATCTCAGGTCATGATCCCAGGATCCTGGGATTGAGCCCCAAGTTGGGCTCCCTGCTCAGCAGGGAGTCTGCTTCTCCCTCTCCCTCTGCTCCACCCCACTGTTCATTCTCTCTCTCTCTCAAATAAATACATAAAATCTTAAAAAAAAAACTGACTGAACATAATCAAGTTTTATTCTAATTATAAAGTAGACACCTTACCACAAGCAATGATGTGGGAATGATATTTGGGAATAGTCTCATTAATCTAACTCACTCTTTACTCTCACTCAAAAGCAAGAGAGTGCTACCCCTTCTATGATAAAACAAAAACAAGAATAAAAGAGCCAGGTTTTTATTGGGTCTGAAGACTCTTGCTGTATTTGAAAGTTTTCATCAATCCCTTGTAATAAAACAAGCAAAAATGGTGACTTTTCTCTATCCTACACTCCTGGCATTTGATATGGGTAGATGCTAGGGTGAAATTTTTTATTTTTATTTTTAAAGATTTTTATTTATTTGGGGTGCTTGGGTGGCTCAGTCAGTCAAGTGTCTGCCTCTGGCTCAGGTCATGATCCCAGGGTCCTGGGTTCGAGCTCCACATCAGGCTTCCCTAGGGTGAAATTTTTAAGGGCAATGCTTGAGTTTGAAACTTTAATACCAACTACACTTAATCCTGAATAATATGATGGTTAGAAGCACAAATCCCCAATGCAGTAAAAAATCCATGCATAAATTTTGACCCACCAAAACTTAACTAGGACACTATATAATCACACAGGGAATAACTCAACAAGAAGATAAAACAATTGTAAGTATTAGTGCCTTCAATTTGGGAGTACCTTAATACATAAAATACTTAATAACAAACATAAAGGAAGTAGTTGATAGTAAAACAGTAATAGTAGGGAACTTTAACACCCAACTTACATCAATGGATAGATGACCCAATCAGAAAATCAATAGGGAAACAGTGGCTTTGAATGACACATTGGACCAGAAAGATCTAACAGATATATTTAGAAAATTCCATCTTAAAACAGTGAAATACACATTCTTTTCAAATGCACATGGAACATTCTCCAGAATAGAGCACATGTTAGGCCACAAAACAAGCCTCAACAAAATAAAAACAACTGAAGTCATACCGTGTATCTTTTCCAACCACAATACTAAGAAAGTAGAAATCAACCACAAGAAAAAGTCTGGGAAGACCACAAATACATGGAGTTTAAATAACATGCTGTTAAACAATGAATGGGTCAACTAAGAAATCAAAGATGAAATAAAAAAATATATGGAAACAAATGGAAATGAAAACAGAAAGGTCCAAAATCTTTGGGATGTAGCAAAAGTGGTTTTAAGATGTAAGTTTTTTTTTTTTTTAGTTTCATTATTTCTTTCAAAAAATTTTTTTTGATGGCTGCATAATATTCCATTGTGTGTGTGTGTGTGTGTGTGTGTGTGTGTGTGTGTGTGTGTGTGTATCTTCTTTATCCATTCAACTAAGATGTAAGTTTATAGCAATACTGGCTTATCTCAAAAAGTAAGAAAAATACCAAATAACTGACCTAACCTTACGCCTAAAGAAGCTAGGAAAGGAAGAACAACAAAACCCAAAACCAGTAGAAGGAAAGAAATTGTAATAAAGATTAGAGCAGAAATAAATGAGAGAGAAACTAAAAAAAATAATGGAACAGATCAATGAAACCAGGAGCTGGTTCTTTGGAAAGATAACAAAATTGATAAGCCTTTAGCCAGACTCATCAAAAGAGAGGGGGAGGAGGTTTCAAATAAAATCAGAAATAAAAGAGGAGAAATAACAACTGATACCACAGAAATATGAAGGATTATAAGAGAGTATTATGAAAAATTATATGCCAACAAATTGGACAACCTAGAAAAAAATGGATAAATTCTTAATAATATATAACTTTCCAAAACAGAATCAGGAATAAATTGAAAATTTGAACAGATCAATTACCAGCAATGAAATGGAATCAGTAATCAAAAAACTCCCAATGAACAAAAGGCCAGGACCAGAAGGTTTCATAGGAAATTCTACCAAAAATTTAAAGAAGACTTAATACCTATTCTTCTCAAACTATTAAAAAAAAAAAAAAAAAAAAAAAAAACAAAATATTAAAAAAAAAAAAAAAAAAAAAAAAAACAGCAGAGGAAGGAAAGCATCTAAATTCATTCTTGAGGCCAGCATTATCTTGATAACAAAGCCATATAAAGACACCACAAAAAAAGAGAACTATAGGCCAATATCTCCAATGAACAGAGATGTAAAAATCTTCAACAAAATATTAGCAAACCAAATCCAACAATACATTTAAAAAAAATCATTCACCACAATCAAGGATGGTTCAGTATTCGCAAATAATGTGATACAACACAGCAACAAGAGAAAGTATAAAAATCCTATGGTCATTTCAATAGATGCAGCAAAAGGATTTAACAAAGTACAACATCCATTCATGATTAAAAACCCTTAACAAAGTGTGTTTAGAGGAAAAATACCTCAACATAATAAAGGCCATCTATGAAAACACACAGCTAACACAACAGTCAATGGTGAAAAACTGAGCTTTTACCCTAAGGTCAGGAGCAAGGCAAGGACATCCTCTTTTACCACTTTTATTCAACATAGAACTAGAAGTCCCAGCCACAGAATTCAGACAAGACAAAGAAATAAAATGCATCCCGGATTGTGAGGAAGAAGTAAAATATTCACTATTTGCAGATGACATGATGCTATGTATACAAAACCCTGAAGATTCCAACAAAAAATTACTAGAACTGATAAATGAATTCAGTAGGGTCACAGGATACAAAATCAATATGCAGAAAGATGCTGCATTTCTGTAAACTAATAATAAAATAGCAGATAGAGAAACTAAGAAAATAGTCCCATTTACAATTGCACCAAAAAGAATAAAATACCTAGAAATAATCTTAACCAAGGAGGTGAAAGATCTGTTCTATAAAGATCTGAAAAATTTGAAAACTATAAAACATTGATGAAGGAAATTAAAGATGACACAGGGCGCCTGGGTGGCTCAGTTGGTTAAGCGACTGCCTTCAGCTCAGGTCATGATCCTGGAGTCCCAGGATCGAGTCCCGCATCGGGCTCCCTGCTCAGCGGGGAGTCTGCTTCTCCCTCTGACCCTCCCCTCTCTCATGCTCTCTCTCTCTCATTCTCTCTCTCAAATAAATAAATAAAATCTTAAAAAAAAAAAGACATTTAAAGATGACACAAACAAATGGAAAGATATTCCATGCTCATGGATTAGAAGAACAAATATTGTAAAAACGTCCATACTACCCAAAGCAATCTACAGATTTAATGCAATCCCTATTAAAATACCAATAGCATTATTCACAGAACTAGAATGAACAATCTTAAAATTTGTATGGAACCACAAATGACCCCAAATAGCCAAAGCAATCTTGAAAACAGTGAACAAAACTGGAGGTATCATAATCCCAGATTTCAAGTTATATTACAAAGCTATAGTAATCAAAACAGTATAGTACTGGCACAAAAACAGACACATAGATCAATAGAAGAGAATAGAGAGTCCAGAAATAAACTCATGATTATATGGTCAATTAATCACTGACAAAGGAGGCAAGAGTATGCAATGGGGAAAATACAGTCTCTTCAACAAATGGTGTTGGGAAAACTGGACAGCTACATACAAAAGAATGAAACTGGGCCATTTTCTTATACCATACACAAAAATAAACTCAAAATGGATTAAAGACCTAAATGTGAGACCTAAAACCATAAAAATCCTAGAAGAGAGCACAGGCAGTAATTTCTCTGACATCAGGTGTAGCAACGTTTTTCTAAATACTTCTCCTGGAGCAAGGGGGAAAGAGTGAAAATAATCTGCCAGGACCACATCAAAATAAAACTTTTCTGCATATCAAGGGAACAGTAAACAACACTAAAGGATTAGCTAGTGAATGGGACAAGATATTTGCAAATGACGTATCGGATAAAGGGTTAGTATCCAAAATATATAAAGAACTTATACAACTCAACACCAAAAAGCCAAATAATCCAATTAAAAAATGGGCAGAAAACATGAACAGACATTTCTCCATCCAGATGACCAACAGACACATGAAAAGATCCTCAACATCACTAATCATCAGATAAATGCAAATCAAAACCATGATGAGATATCATCTCACACCTGTCAGAATGATCAAAATAAAAAACAAAAAAACCAACAAGTGTTGGCAAGGATGTGGAGAAAAAGAAATCCTCATGCACTGTTGGTGGGAATGCAAACTGGTGTAGTCACTGTGGAAAAGAGTATGGAGGTCCCTCAAAAAATTAAAAATAGAATTACCATATGATCCAGTAATTACACTACTGGGTATTTACCAGAAGAATATGAAAACACTAATTCAAAAAGATATATGCATCCCAATGGCATTATTTATAATAGCCAAAATATGGAAGCAACACAAGAATCCATTAATAGATAAATAGAAAAAGATGTGACATATATAAATGTATATATCTACATATATAGATATAGATATATAAAATAAAGATGTGATATATATGTATATATACATGTGTGTATATACATGTGTGTATATATACAATGGAATATTACTCTGCCATAAACAAGAATGAAATCCTTGCCATTTGCAACTACATGAATGGATCTATTGGGTATAATGGTAAGTGAATAAGTCAGTCAGAGAAAGACAAATACTGTATGACTTGACTCACATGTGCAATTTAAGAAACAAAAGAAAGGAACCAAAAAAAAAAAAAAAAGGAACAAACAAACAAAAAACAGGCTCTTAAATATAGAGAAACTGATGGCTACCAGAAGCAGGTGGGGGGATGACCAAAATAGCTGACAGGGACTAAGAAGAGTACACTTATCATGATGAGCACTGAGTATTGTATAGAAGTGCTGAATCACTATATTGTACACCTGAAACTAATATAACACCATATGTAATTATAGTGGAATTAGAATTTTAAAATAACAGTATCCATAATGTAAAAATTGATAGAATTCCAGGAAGAAATACTCAATTTAGCAGTAATAGTGGAGATTTCAAAGCCCTATTTTTATGTTTTCCATATTCTACTAACAAATAGATATAGAATACTCTACCCAACATTGGAATATACATTCATTTTTTTTTAAGATTTTATTTATTCAGTTGAGACACAGAGATACAGAGAGCGAGAGAGAGCATGAGCAGGGGGAGAGCAGAGGGAGAAGGAGAAGCAGGTTCCCCATTGAGCCAGGAGCCCAATGTGGGGCTCGATCCCAGGACCCTGGGATCATGACCTGAGCAGAAGGCAGAGGCTTAACCATCTGAGCGACCCAGGTGCCCCTGGAATATACATTTTTACCAAGAGTTCAAGGAATATTTTCCAGAGTAAACTGTACGCTACCATAAAACTGGCCTGATAAATTAATCATACAAAGTATATTCTGAAACCAGATATATTAAAAATCAATAACCGAAAGAAGTTTAGGATTCTTGATGAATAAAAATGTTTCACAATGTACCAAAACTTAAGGTTGTAGCTAAAGCATCAATAGCAGAAAAACTCTATGTCTGTGAATTCCTACACTAAAAAAAAAGGAAATACTTGATATGTATACTCTCACCTTCCACCTTAAGAGCCTGGACAAGTAGAGCACAAACATAAAACAGTAGATGGAATGAGATATTAAAGATGGTAGTGGAAATAAATTGAAACTAGAAAAATCAATAAAACCAAAGTATGTTTCCTTGTAAAGATCGGGGAAATTGATAAAACTTTAGATTGATCAAGAAAACAATGGAGAAGGGCACCTGGGTGGCTCAGATGGTTAACCGTCTGCTTTCAGCTCGGGTCATGATCCCAGGGTCCTGGGATCGAGCCCCACATTGAGCTCCTGGCTCAGCGGGGAGCCTGCTTCTCCCTCTCCCCCTGCCTCTCCTCCTGCTCATGCTCTCTCTCTCTGTCTCTGTCTCTGTGTCTCAAATGAATAAATAAAATCTTAAAAAAGAAAACAATGGAGAAAATTCAAATTATCAAAATCAATAATGAAGGAAGGGATATCTTTACTGACCTTAGAGACAGAAAAAGGCTTATAAGGCAGTACTATGAACAATGGAAGGCTAACAAATTAGATAAATGAAATGGACACAGTTACAGAAAGACAGAAACCCCTGGAAAGAACTGAAAAAGAAATAGAAGATCTGAAGGACCTGTAAGATATCAAAAGACTGAATTAGTCATTTAAAACCTACCCACAAAGAACCCAGGACAACTTTGCTTCACTGGTACATTTTATCAAACCTTTAAAGAATAAATATCAATTGTTCACAAAATCTTCCAAAAACAAAAATCTTCCAAAAAACAAAGAGAACAATTCTCAATTCATTCAAGAGGCCAGTATTACCCTGATACCAGAACAAGAAAAAGACTTCATAAGAAAATTACAGATCAATATTAATCATGAATACAGACACAAAAATCCTTAAAAAAATGATAGCAAATTGAATCCAGCAACATATATATAAGATTATACATCACGACCAAGTGAGTTTTATCCTGGGGATGTAAGGTTAGATTAACATCCAAAGTCAGTTAGTATGATGTACCATATCAGTGGGATAAAGGAAAAAAAAACTATCATGTAAATAGATGCAAAAATTCATTTGACAATATTCAACATGAATTATGATAAAAGCACTCAACAAATTAGGAATAGGAGGTAGCTTCCTCAACCTAATAAAGGAAATCTACAAAAAAAATAAAAACACAAAAACAAAAAACAAACCCAGCAAATATCATAGTTAACGGTGAAGACTGAATGCTTTCTCACTGAGACTGAGAACAAGACAGGGAAATCTGTTCTTGCCACTTCTGTTCAACACTGATTGAGAGGTCCTAGTCTGGGACATTAGGGAAGATAACAAAATAAAATCCATCTAGAGTAGAAAGGAAGAAACAAAACTATCCCTATATGCAGATAACATGATTATATATATATATATAATGCATATAATATAATTATTTATATATAATACTTATTATTATAATGTATAATAATGATATAATAATGTTATATATTATATATATAATATTAAGAAATCCACAAAAATTATCAAAAACTAATAATCGAGTTCAACATGGTTGCATGCTACAAGATCAATGTGCAAAAATTAATTGTATTTCTATACAGTAGAAATGAAAAATCCAAGAATGAAATTAAGGAACAAATTCCATTTAAAATTGCATCCAAAAGAGTTAACTATCTAGGAATAAATTTAAGCAAAGAGATTTATATACTGAAAACTACAAAACATTGTTGAAAGAAATTAAAGATCTACATAATGGAAAGTCATTTCGTACATATAAATCGGAAGACTTAATATTGTCAATATTGAATCTACAGATTCAAGACAATTTCTATCAATATGTCAGCTGACATCTTTCTACAAAATGACAAACAGATCCTCATAGAACCCAGAATAATCAAAATAATGTTGCAAAGAACGTAGTTGGAGAAATCGCTTTTATTATTTTAAAGTTACTCATCAAGACAGTATGATATTGGTATAAGAATAGATAGATCAATGGAATAGAACAGAATTTCCAGATGTAAACTCTCGTATCTATAGTTAACTTATCGTTTGACAAGGATGACAACACATTTCCATGGGGAAAGAATAGTTAATTCTAACTATTTTAAGAACCGTTAAATTTTTTTAGGAGATTCCATACTGTATGCTCTTTTTGGTAACTGCAGGGCTGCTCATTTTCACAGCTGCCATAATTACAAGGCTGTTGCTATTTTAGGCTATTGTGGATTTGGGCAGAAGCAGATGTGAATAGAGCAAGTTAAAAAGCCATAGTTTCTGTTGTTCTTACAAGGTTCAGCAGTTCTTCTTGGATAAGTACTTCTCAGATTATCAGAAGCCCTTGGTTAATTTCTAGACTTCTCAAAAACATGATTTTGAGGGGTGCCTGGGTGGCTCAGTTGGATAAGCTCTGCCTTTGGCTCACGTCATGATCCCAGCTTTGGGCTCCAGCTCAGCAGGGAGCCTGCTTCTCCCTCTCCCTCTGCCTGCAGCTCCCCCTGCTTGTGCTTTCTCCCTCACTATCTCTCGCTCTCTCTGTGTGTCAAATAAATAAATAAATAAATAAAATCTTTAAAACAACCCCATGATTTTGAATATTTTTCCAGAATTGTTATTGCTTTTATGAACGGATATACTTACTCTGTTATCACAAAAGTCTTTATAAGTCAATTCGTAAAAAGTATGTAAGCAGCATACAACTGTAATAGAGGAGTGTCATTTTACAAAGTGCTATAGAGATAGCTTTGATGTGTGAATGATGACTGTCATAACTCAGATGGATTCAGGTTCAAGGTCAAGGATTATGGTGATCTTGATAGCATTAGTCTAAAGATTAAATAAAAATTATATAAAAGATAGTGAGTACCCAAAAGTATATGTTTAAAAATTCTCCAGAAAGGAAAAGAAGCTGCTGTAAAATGAAAATCAGACTTGAGCCAGTTGAGTAGCTGGGAAAATTTTGGCAAAGTAATATCAACAGTCTAATAGTTTTTTCAAATATGTTTGGGGCATCTCAGGTTTGTTTCCTCCAGGTGGAGGGATGGAGAATAAAACAGTATTTCTTACATTTATTATTTCATCCAAAAAATCTTGAACACATAATGTATGCTAGGCATTATATTAAGAGCTATATATTCAACAAACGTCAGATCTTTTTGTTTTGAAGTATTTTTTTAAGATTTTTTTTATTTGTCAGAGAGAGAGAGATTGGTAGAGAGCACAATCAGGAGGAGTGGCGGGCAGAGGGAGAAGCAGCCTCCCCAGTGAGCAGGGAGATTGATGCGGGACTTAGTCCCAGGACGCTGGAATCATGACCTGAGCCAAAAGCAGACGCTTAACCAACTGAGCCACCCAGGCATCTGTCTTGTTATCGATTGGATATTCTCAATAATATCAATTGGATATTGGATATTTGGATGACCTACAATTAAAACTCAAATCTATTAAAATCTTCGCTCCAAAATTTGCTTATTCTGCAATCTCTATATCTCCTTTACCTACCATCTATTCTGTTGTTACATTCAGAAACCTCATGCACTCTCTGGCCTCACCTAATTAATCATGAAGTATATTTAAGTACTACGCTCCAGTATCTCTCAATATTGTCCATGTCTTCATCATCATTAGTTCAGGCACTAAAGTCTCTGGTTTGGATTCCTTATTGATACATTAAATATACTCTTGCCTATGTCAATTCAAATATAGTATCACAATTAGAGTGGTATAATAGAACATAAATATAATAAGGTTAAAATTTGAATCTTCTGCTCAAGGTTTCTCAAAAGCAGCTTTACTGACTTTTAGGACTAGATCATCATTCTTTGTGTGTCCTACCCATTGTAAGATGTTTAGCAGCATCCCTGGTTTCTAGCTGCTCAATATCAGCACAGCCAACCCCACAGTCTTGAAAAACAAAAAATACCTCCAGATATTGCCAAATGTTCCTTGCTGTAGGCAAAATTGCCCCACATTAACAACCACTCCTCCAATCAGGAAAAAATATTTCACATCCCTGAATATGGCATATATGAGTCTTCTTAATCAGGTGGCATTTGCCAATTAGAGAAATGACTACCTTTCCCTCCTCATTTATTGCAGGGTTACTTGTCTGATTTAATATCTTTGAGGAAAGGGACAACTGGATGTTTTGCTTATCATAATGTTCCAAACATATAACTTGTGTAGAAATAATCCAAATCAATCTAGTACTGGTTTCCTAGCAATACAATTAATCTCAGTCCCCACCCATTGGGATGAAACTCCTAATGATTCCCTGCCCCATTAAGGAGATCCTCATGCATTGAAAAACTATGATTTATAGATGTAAAGAGTTTCAATAAGGAATGCTGAGATTGATGTCAAATACCTTTTCTAAAGGGGAGGGCAGGTTTACATAGACAATAGACAATATTGAATTAAAATTTTATATCATGGGGCGCCTAGGTGGCTCAGTCTGTTAAGCCTGACTCTTGATTTTGGCTCAGGTCATGATCTCAGGGTGGTGGGTTTGAGCCCACATTGGGCTCCATGCTCAAAAGGGAGTCTGCTTGAGATTTCTCTTTCCCTCTCCCTCTTGATCACTCTCTCTCAAATAAAATAAATACAGCTTTAAAAATTTTTATATAATAAATGAACAAATTAGGACTTCAAAAATCAGGTAAATTCCTCTATGTCCCCCAAATTATTACCGGACCATTTGAGGCCCTGTTTATTTGAATAGTAACCTATTACTATTTCAACTAAATCAAAAAGGTTTTGAGACAATAGAGAAATAGTAATTGGGAACTTCTCAATAAAGGAAAGTATCTATGCACAGCTTAAGAGACCCCCCAAATTATATTGCATTATAGCACAACCCAGGAAACCACAGTTTATTCATCAGGAAAGATAAAATAATTTTGAAGTATACTCTGTTTAAAGCAGATAATATTATTTAGAACATTTTGTGTAAAATAATAAACATTGCTAAAACAAAAATGTTTTGGCCTTTTTCAGAAATTTGGAAATCAACTCGTAGGGAAATAGCTTTCATAGAGATTATAAGATTTTCTTTGAGCAAGGATAAAAAACAAAATTTCATTTATTCAATGGTTAAAAATGAACAACTGTGATAGAGAGTCAATTTTTGGAAATATAAATTATTTAAGTTACAAATTGTGAAGAGAAAAAGTTTTGTATCTCATTATATAAAAACTTAGAGCAAGTTAATATATATTGTACATATATACTTCTTAAACCATTAATTATATGTGAAAAATTCTAATTTATCTCTCATGTAAAATTAGGTCTAGTTTTACACAAGTAAATTTATAATACCAGTAGTTATATGAATGCTTGATTTTAAAAGACAGTACTGACAAAATAGCAAAGTCCTTGCTGAGGCTAATTTATGGATACAAGGTAGGAGGTGTTAAAACTATAAAGCATTTGGAGACTCATGATGCCATGGCAACTCATTTTTTTAAAAATTCACAATAGACCTAATAAAATACTATCCTCACAAGGAATTTAGTTGTCTGAAAATTAGAGATCTTTAATTTTAACGCTTCTTAACTTTCTTATAGGACCCTGCTAATTTTTGCTAATCTCTTTGTGAATAATTTCTTAAGAACATACAATGAGAAATAGTAATAATTACAATAAAATGTCAGTGCTGTTTTTTTTCAGTCATACCAAGCAATGTATTTTAATATTTTAGAAATAACATGTGCTATATATTGTGTGTGTTTTAGTGTTGCATAGTAATAGTAGGAGCTTAAAATATTTTTTGAAAGAATAAAAGATTAAGTAAGTTATTTAATTAATGAACAAACATCACTTATTAAAAATGTATTTAGGGCAGGCACTGTGCTACACTGCTTATAGCTGACATTTGTTGACTAATTTGCTTTGGTACTTGGTGAGTGCTTTACACTAATTATTGTACCCAGTCCTCAGAACAACATTCTAAGATAGATTTAATTGTTCTCATTTTTTTTTCTGATAAAAAATTGAAAAGAGAACCTGGAAAAGACTAAATGATTCCCTATTATTATACAACTTATAAGAAATAAATTAGGATGCAAATTCTATTTTTCCTTTTACATGACTACCAAATCTTAGCCTTTTCTACTATGACACATTGCTTCTGAGTGAATAAATGAAAAAAATGAATCAATCAATATTCTTGACTTACCAAGGAATATACTTCTAGGACACCTTTATTTTGTATGAGTTAATTATTCAACCTCCTATTTTAGTTAGTATGGTAGATAGAATAATTCCCCTCCCCTCCAACGATATCTGTGTCTTAAGTCTCAGAATCTTTAAATACCATATATTACATCCAAAGAAGAATTAAGGATGCAGATGGAGGTAAGATTACTAATCATCTGAATTTAAAATAGGGAGATTATCCTGGATTATCCAGATAGGACTATGGAAACAAATTTCTTTAAAAGTGGAAGAGCCAGTTAGAATGTGAGAAGTAATGCAGTGTGATAAGAAATGACCCACTGTTGCTGGCTTTGAAGATGGAGGAAAGGGGTCATGAATTAAGGAATGTATGTGAGCTTTGTAGATATTAGTTGTTTTGCTTTGATAAAGTATGTGGTTACTTGTAAAATAAATAAAAACATGTTCTCTCTTTTGTTTGGCCTATTGTCTTAAGAGAAGCTGGCATATAGTCTAACTGGGTGATTATAAAGTCTGAAAAACAGAGTTATGACTCGTCTAGGGGGGTCTGGCAGCCCCAGGGATGCTTAGACACCTCAGATTATATTCAATGAAAGTTTTTATCATTGAATGATAAGTCCTGAAGTTTCAGACTTGTCTATATATGTTTTTCAAAAAGTTAAAAGCATGACTTTTATAAGAATATAGAATAAACATATGCCAAATATGTTTTTCAATTCAGTAATAAGGATTCAAAAGCATTTTGATGGAGTGGATAATATATACTTTTAGAAACAAATATTAGAATCAAATTACTAGGTTACATACAAAATTGTTGGTAATATCCTACAGAGCAATAATACTGAGACCTTGGGAGGAGGAGTTAAGATGGTGGAGCAGTAGGGGGACCCTATGCTTCACTAATACCTTGAACACAGCTAGATGACTATCAAATCATTCCAAACACCCAAGCAATTGATCTGAATGCTGAGAAAACTAACTGTAGAACTAGAGGGAGAAAAGAAGCCACATCATGGAAGGTAGGAGGTGCAGAGTTGTGATTCCAGGAAGAAAAAAATCACAGGTGCTAGGGAGGAGAGGGAGCCTTGACCTCGGAGAGAGGATTGAGAAACATAGAGAAACAGAGAGAAAGCAGTGTGCAGGGGGATTGCACAAGAGAAACACTTCCCCAAAACCAATGAGTAGAAAAACTAGAGTGGCTGATTATTTCAAGTTTTACAAGCAGCAGAGCTCAAAGTTTGAAGTTTTAAAAGTCCACACCACTGCCAGGTAGCACCTGGCAGGGGTAGCAGTGTTCCTGTGGGGAAGGAGGGCAGAGGCCCAGAAGCAGACAATATGGTGTGAGCATCCCTTGGGTCTCACTGGGAGAGACAGTTTCCCTTCTTGGAGTTCATTTGAGGTGGCATGGCCTCCCCGGGGACAAAAGAGCTGCTGGGTGCCAACATATGGTTCTGTTTATTAGCACAGGAATAAAGATACCTGCTGAGGGCAGCAAATCTTGGTGCCCGCTTTTTTGTTGCACTTTACCATAAATCCCGAATTGCTCCATGGTCATGTGTAACTGCTTTTCTGGGACAAACCGGCACCAGCCACCCTCCCACAGAGGATTAGTGTGGTCCACACCATGCTGGGTCCTCAAAATTTGAGTTTTGAAACCCAGCCATGTGCCTGAGATAAAACAGGAGTACTGTGCCGCCTGACAGGCAGGCAGGCAGCTTGGACAAAGGGTGAGGGCAAGGATCTGATGGAAACCAAGGACACATGAGGGGAGAGACTGTTTGCTCTCCTCTGAGGGCCTCCTGAAGATTGGCAGGTGCAAACTCCCCACTCTGGGGATGAAACAATGGGGTGACACCATCCCCCCACCAGACTGACCAACTTTGGTGAGCACCACAGTGCCCCTAGTGGAGGCTGGAGCTGCTTACTCCAAGCTCTACCCCCCCGGATCCTGCAGGTGCATCCTTACTCCACAAGTCTGAGAACCAGTGCAGCAGGCCCCTCCCTAAGAAGATAAGCACAAACCACTCCCACACACCAGGTCTACTGATCATAGAGTGCTGCAAAGCTTCAGCTCTAGGGAAAATAGGATCCAGCCTCTTTTAACAAGCAGAACAAAACACACCTAGTTAAAACTTGACACACAGTGGACAAGCTCCAAACACCCCCTACTACAGGCCAAGAGAAACTCTAGAGGACAGCCCTGAGGAAAAAGCAGCCAAAACACAACAGCAGAGTGCACACTCTGAAACACTTACTGAAGCACCAGGTCCAAGGCAGTATAGGACTTTTTCTTAATATAGCCATTACTATCAGAAGCAGGATATAACATACATTCCTAACACACACACAGAGACCTAGACAAAGTGACAAGACAGAGGAATTCACTACGAAAGAAAGCACAGGAAGAGATCACAGCTAGGGATTTAATAAAAACAGATATAAGTAAGATGCCTGAATTTAAAACAACAATCATAAGGATACTAGCTGGGCTTGAGAAAAGCACAGAAGACACTAAAGAATCCCTTATTGCAGAGATAAAAGAACTAAAAACTAGTCAGGCCAAAAAAAAAGGCTAAAACCAAGATGCAAAACTGACTAGACACAATGACAACAAGGATGGATGAAACAGAGGAATGAATGAGTGATATAAAAGATAAAATTATGGAAATAATGAAGCTGAAAAGAAGAGGGAAAGGAAAGTATTGGATCATGAAGGCAGACTTAGGGAACTTAGTGACTAAGTAGAGCATAATAACATTTGTATCATAGGAGTCCCAGAAGAAGAAGAAGAGAGGGAAAAAGAGAAGTTTTATTTGAGAAAATTATAGCTGGAACTTCCCTAATCTGGGGGAAAAAAAAACAAAACAGTCATCCAAATCCAAGAGGCACAGAGAATTCCTATCAAATTCAACAAAAGCTGCCATCACCAAGACATATCATAGTAAAATTTGCAAAATATAGTGATAAGGCAAGAATCCTGAAAGCTACAGGGGAAAAGAAATCCTTAACTTACAAGAGAAGATGAATCAGGTTATCAGCAGATCTATCCACAGAAATCTGGCAGGCCAGAAGAGAGTGGCATGATATATTCAACATGCTGAAGGGGAAAAATATACAGGCAAGAATACTTTATCCAGCAAAGCTGTCATTCAGAATAGAAGGAGAGATAGAGTTTCCCATAAAATAAAAACTAAAGGAGATCATGACCACTAAACCAGCCCTGTAAGAAATATTAAAGGGCACCCTTTGAGTGGGAAAGAAAGACCAAAAGCAGCAAAGACTAGAAAGAAACAGAAAAAAATCTCCAGAAACACTGACTTTACAGGTAATACAATGGAACTAAATTCATATCTATCAATGATCACCCTGAATGTAAATTTAAATGTTCTGATCAAAAGACACAGATATCAGAATGGATAAAAAGCCAAAACCCATCGATAAGCTGCTTACAAGAGACTCATTATAGACCTAAAGGGACCTCCAGATTGAAAGTGAGGATATGAAGAACAACCTCTCATGCTAACGGATATCAAAAGAAAGCCAGAGTAGCCAGACTTATATCAGACAAACTAGATTTTAACCCAAAAACTGTAATAAGTGATGAAGAAGGGCACTATATCATAAGAAAGGGGTCTACCCAATAAGAAGATCTAACAATTGTAAATATTTATGCCCCCAACTTGGGAGCACCCAAATATATAAATCAATTAATAACAAACATAAAGAAACTCATTGATAATAATACAATAATAGTAGGGGACTTTAACACCCCACTTCCAGCAATGGACAGATCATCTAAGCAGAAGATCAACAAGGAAACAAGGGCTTTGAATGACACACTACACCAGATGGACTTAACAGATATATTCAAAATATTTTATCTTATAGCAACAGAATACACATTCTTTTTGAATGCACATTGTACATTCTTTGGAACAGATCACATACTGGGTCACAAATCAGGCCTCAAGTGCTACAAAAAGATTGAGATCACACCATGCATATATTCAGACCACAAGGCTATGAAACTTGAAGTCGACCACAAGAAAAACTTTGGAAAGACCACAAATATGTGCAGGTTAAAGAACATCCTACTAAAGAATGAATGGGTTAACCAGGAAATTAAAGGAGAGATAAAAAAAAAAAATACATGGAAGCAAATGAAAATGAAAACATGACAGTCCAAAACCTTTGGGATGCAGCAAAGGCAGTCATAAGACGGAAGTATAAAACAATACAGGCCCTCAAGAAGCAAGAAAAATCTCAAATACACAACCTAACCTTATACCTAAAGGAGCTAGAAAACAAAGAGTGTATAAAGCCTAAAACCAGCAGAAGGGAAATAATAGATTAGAGCAGAAACAAATGATATAAAAACAAAACACAGTAGAACAGAGCAACAAAACTAACAGCTGGTTCTTTGAAACAATTAATAAAATTCATAAATCCCTTGCCAGACTTTTCAAAAAGAAAGAGAAAGGATCCAAATAAATAAAATCATGAATGAAAGGAGAGATCACAACCAATACCACAGAAATACAAACAATTATAAGAGAATGTTATGAGCAATTATATGCCAACAAAGTGGGCAATCTGGTAGGAATGGATAAATTGCTAGAAACATATAAACTACCAAAAAACTGAAACAGGAAGAAATAGAAAATTTTAACAGACCCATAACCAGCAAAGAAATTCAGTCAGTAACCAAAAATCTCCCCACAAACAGAAGTCCAGGGTCGGAGGAATTACCAGGGGGTATTCTACCAAACTTTTAAAGGAAAAGTTAATACTTATTCTCTCAAACTTCCAAAATATAGAAAGGGGAGGAAAACTTCCAAGTTCACCCTATGAGGCAAGCATTACTTTGATTCCAAAACCAAAGATTTGACTAAAAAGAATTACAGGACCATATTCCTGATGAACATGGATGCAAAAGTTCTCAAAAAGATACTAGCAAATTGAATCCAACAGTACATTAAAAGAATTATTCACCACAATAAAGTGGAACTTATTCTTGGGCTGCAGGTGGTTCAATATCCACAAATAAATCAACATGATACACTGCATTAATAAAAGAAAGTATAAGAACCATGTGATTCTTTTAATAGGTGCAGAAAAAGCATCCATTCTTGAAAAAGTACAGCACCCATTCTTGATTAAAAAAACAAACAAACCCTCAACAAAGTAGGGATAGAGGGAATATAACTCAACATCATAAAGGCCATATGGCTAATATTATCCTCAATGGGGAAAAACTGAGAGCTTTTCCTCTAAAGTCAGGAACAAGATAGGGATATGCACTCTCACCATGGTTGTTTAACATAGTAGTGGAAGTCCTAGCCTCAGCAATCAGACAACAAAAACAAAAAAAGCAGCCAAATCATCAAAGATGAAGTCAAACTTTCACTATTTGCAGACAACATGATACTCTATGTAGAAAATCTGAAAGACTCCACCAAAAAATTGCCAGAACTGATACATAAATTCAACCAAGTCACAGTATATAAAATCAACGTACATAAATCTGTTGCATTTCTATCGAGCAAAAATGAAGCAGCAGAAAGAGAAATCAAGGAATTGATCCTATTTACAATTGCACACACAAAAAAACATAAGATACCTAGAAATAAACCAAACCAAAGAGGTAAAAGATCTGCCCTCTGAAAACTATAGAACCACTTATGAAAAAAATTGAAGAGGACACAAAGAAATGGACAAACACTCCATGCTCATGGATTGGAAGAATAAGTATTGTTAAAATGTCTAATTACCCAAAGCAATGTACACATTTAGTAAAATCCCTATCAAAATACCAATAGCATTTTCTCACAGAGCTAGAACAAATGATTCTAAAATTTGTACGGACCCACAGAAGACTCCAAATAGCCAAAGTCATCCTGAAAAAGCAAAGCAAAGTTGGAGGCATCACAATTCCGGAATTCAAGCTACACTACAAAGCTGTAGTAATCAAGGTAGTATGGTACTGGCAAAAAAACAGACACATTGATCAATGGAACAGAATAAAAAACCCAGAAATGGACCCACGACTATATGGTCAACTAACCTTCAACAAAGCAGGAAAGAATATCAAATGGAAAGAAGAGTCTTTTTAAAAAATGGTGTTGGGAAAACTTGACAGCAACATGCAAAGGAATGAAACTGGACCACTTTCTTACACCATACACAAAAATAAATTCAAAAATGGATGAAAGACCTAAATGTGAGACTGGAAACCATCAAAATCGTAGAGGAGAACACAGGCAGTGACCTCTTTGAACTCAGCCTTAGCAACTTCTTACTAGACACATCTCCAGAGGCAAGGGAAACAAAGCAAAAATGTACTATTGGACTTATCAAGATAAAAAGCTTCTGCACAGCGAAGGAAACAATCAACAAAACTAAAAGGCAACCTATGGACAGGGATGCTATCAAAATTTAAAAAATACATGTAATGCATGTTTTACAATGTCTGACATTTAGTAAGAACTTTACTGTTAGCTATTATTAATCCTGTATCTTAGAAAGCCTGCATAAAGTTAACATACCCTAAAACATGGAAAATAACCATCTGAGATTAGAAGTTTCATAGTATTCTGTCTGCATTACACCCTCAATTTTCACAAATAATTTCACAAGCTTAGTTAAGATGGTGTCAGAAGAAAGGGTTTAAATATGTATGTATGTATGCATGTATGTATGTATGTATGTTGGGGGAGAATTAACAGGGACTGATGAAAGTAGGACAAAAATTGGTGAGCAACAGACTCAAAAATAAAAAAACAGAAATAAAAACTCATGTAATAGCTAAACTCAAGCAAAATTATCTGTGCATTTTTTCAGAAGTAGTATGAAAGAGAGTAAGAGCATGAGATGCTGTGTCAAACATTACTGAATAAGAAACAAAATGAGTCCTGGGATCTACTGAAAAGAAGAAAACAGAAGGCAAGGAATCAGATTGGACCTCAGCAGGGGTCTGAACTCAAGTTCAAAAACTGCCACAAATGTTATACTCCAGCATCCTGACATCATGTTCTTTGGGACCTCTGAAATATTTAATCTCCTTAATCCTCCACTTTCTATGGACATCCCCATCCATTTCTTTGACTAAACAGGTACTGAAATTTCTCCAAGGATTCCATATTCACTCTTCATAGGACACAATATTTCCCTACTAAAAAAGAATGTGTGGTTAGCTGCTACAAATTCCTGGATATTAATAATTAACATCAATGACTTCTACTCTTATAATTGCAAAAGTACTTATTTATGCCACTCTTTTTTGATTGATCTCTTTTACCAGCTACCGGGACACTACAAAACCTTGCATGAAAACTTTCTGTTATCGTTTCCCTTTCTAACCTTCCTCAAAGACTTCAGTTTTCTCACTGTTCACCTGTACCACAAAATGGCTTTGTAATTCCTTGAACTCCTTAATTTAAGTAACTTTTACATCCTTCACATTTTAGTTACATGCCTACACAACGACTGTCTAGTTTACCTCTTAAATAAAAATATGGCTGTTCTAAAATGCAGTGCACATCTGATGTCTGCAGAGTTCAAAGCAAAAGCGTACAGACTTGAAATTTTGTTGTAACTCTATAGGTTTTCTATGAGAACAACACAGCATGCCTTTGTTTTACATCATTAATGCACACATAAAATGCTTTCTTCATCTTCTCTCCATCTAGCACCAAGGACATATAGGCTCTTGTTTAAAAGGAGTATATAAAGAATCTCTTTAAAGTAAAAATTCTTATCTATTAATAACAAGTTAAAATTATTTTTTAAAAAACTACATAGAGGGAACTAAGTGCCTTTTCATAGCCAGTCATCTCTTTCTTGGGAATATATCACATTTATTTTCTTTCCTGCCTTACTGATTTTCTCCATTGTAGGACCATCATCACTTGAGGCCTCAATTACTGTAACAATTTTTAATGAGTCTGATTTTAATTCCTCTATTTTCTAATGTGCTTTTGACACTAAAACTTTTGTGACTTCCTACAATAACTATGATTATGTAATTTTCTTGCTAAAATATTTATAAAAATTAATATCTTCTGTTTATATCATTTATTCACTCAATAAAAAATTGATGCTTATTAGGGTCTATTTCCTTCTCTTAGTCACATGGAAACAATAATACATAAAACATAAAATTATAAACTTTAAATTTTAATTTTAAAAAAGTAGAGAGTAATGTGATGTAGAGTGATAGTGTAAATAAAGCTATTCTACAAAGGTGGTCAAGAAAAAGCCTTTTAAGCTGCTAACATTCTGGTCAATTTATCTAAAAGAGTCAGCCAGGAAGATGACTGGAAGCAGAGTATTCTAGACAAAGTACAAAAAATAGTATAGAGACTTCAGAGCTAAAACAAACTTTGAGGCTCTGGAAAGCAAAGATGATCTGTTCTGCCATAAAGAGTGAGGAGGAGACTGGAAAGAGATGAGGTGGGAAAGGAAGACAGGACCAGATGGTGATGAGAGGCCACGAAAAAGGGTTTGTATTTCATTCTAAATGCAGTGTAATACTTTTGGAATTAGGATTCTTCTGATTCCAAGTTAAAGAAGCACAATTTAAACAACTATTAGGGAAAAAAACAGGAAATTTAATGAAAGTATATCGGGATGTCTCACAAATGCAAGGCTAGCAATGGAGCTGGGTCTCGTGAACAGGATCAGAGATTGGAGATCTGCTATAAAGAGATGATGTCATCTCTCTCCATTTCGCTTCTTTCAATATGTCTGCTTCATCATTCTTTCTTTGGAACATTTTTTTTGCTCCTTGTGGAATATGGCCATCAAAAGCTCACAAGTGCCACAGTTACAACACTGGATTTTCCTCTACTTCCTGCCTCTTTCTGTCTCTCTCCATCACTTTTTCTATTGTTTCTAAAATTTGTAAAAAGAAGTGCTACTGTGTTGCACATCCAGTAATTCCTGAAAATGAGGTAGACAAAAAAAGCCCCCACAAATAGCTACATAAAGCAAGTATTTACTCCAGCATTTAAGGTATTCCATAATCTTTTCCCAAATCATTCCTATGTGAACCTTCCATGCCATTTTTAATGGGTTACTCAAAGGTTCTTAAAGGAAACTTGTACTCTACATCTCCACCAAGACCAGTTCCATTAGGTCTTGTATTCATGTTTACTTTAAGGATTACTTAAAGTATAAAGTATAAGTCTCCTTGGCAATCAATTGTTATCCACATATGACTCGGTATTGTCATTAACCTGAGAACACTTGCCAGTATTTAGCTCTATACAAACCTGCAGTTCTTTCCTCTGAATTCTCCTTAAGTGATTAGAAAATTCCAAGATATCCTCACACCTTCTCCTAACCCCTTTGTTTAACTGATATGTGGCTACTCTTTGATGATGTTTTTTCCTCAGTGACACACAAAATCAGGAGGTATTTACTTCTCTGACACCATAGACTTTTGGGAGAAGAGGCATGAGAGCTGCCATCCTTCTTAGAAATATTTATGGTTTGTAGTCTTCCTATATACTTCTATTATCATTCTTGGGGAATTCAACATCTAGGTTAACGAGCCCCTCAAAACGTATTTGCATCCATCTTCCTGTTCAACCACCATGTCTAAGTGACAATTACTTTAGTTATTAAATTAGATTTTCTACTGCCTTATTTTCCCTTTTTCAGTTCATCTATTCTTCACAGATCATCTGAGTATTTTCTTTATATCCCAAGCGGATCATATAAATGCCTCTTGAAATTTTTACAGGAGTCTTCTTTATATTACTTAAAACAATATTTAACTTTGTGCCTTATTTTAATCAAGACTTGTAAGACCTGGCAATTCCAAACTCTCAAACTTACCTGGTGCCTCTTAAGAGTTCTCTCCATTCCCTTGATTTTTCTTGTCTTAAAAGCCCTGACATTCTCTGGATCATGTCATATTTTCTTCCTGCTTTTAGGTCTTTACAATAATTTTTCATCTCTTTCTCATGCTCTCTCTGAAATATAGGATATAGTTCCCAATTTTACCCAATATGTAGATAGGGATATAATTATCCTTCTCATCCTTTAACTTAAATATGGACCCTTAGAAAGAACTTCACTCATCACCCTAATAATAAGTTCCACTACTCAATGGTTTTATAACATTCTGTTACCTTATTGTTTTATTCTATTGTAAACTGCCATAAGATAAAGAGGCGCTGTATTACTGTTTTTCATAAATATCTGTATCCTTTAATAGTTATAGGGAATGAAGGATTACTTCATATGCTACAATGAAAATAAGCCTCAAATCAAATTCTGTCATATGCCCATAATTAGCAAAACACAAATAAACTCTAAAATAATTTAGCATTTACTTGCAAGACTCTGTGTCATTTTAGTTACTTCCATCAGCTCATTGCACAAAAGGTGCACTAGAATCAAATTAAACAACATATTATTTGTGATGGCCAATTAACCATAAGATCAAAGGAAATTATCAATAATCCTCTATTCGGTGGCAAATGCATTACTATTTCAGATTTAAGTGTTAAGTATCACCTCAAAGAATATAAATAATTGGGCTCATCAAATCCTACTATTACTTTTCGGGTAAGGATAGATGTATCCATAAAACACTGCTAACTAAAAGGCTTATTTTGAACACCACTCACTTCATTGACAAAAATTAATTTCTAATTAATCCTA
Source organism: Phoca vitulina (assembly GCF_004348235.1). NCBI lineage: Eukaryota > Metazoa > Chordata > Mammalia > Carnivora > Phocidae > Phoca > Phoca vitulina. The sequence goes on along the minus strand of NW_022589708.1, from coordinate 38,048,353 downwards.
ACATAATTAATTTATGTTCATCAATAAAATACCTTGTGTTGATCAGAAATAAATATAGCTGAATGAAAAGATTGCTGTTGTTTCTTCTGGAGTGTTTTTAAGACAGTATTTAATAAACAGGTAGAATGTAATTCCAATCAGGATATTGGACAATTGGGTGTGTATCATACACAAGAGTGTATGTGTGTGTGTGCATATTGTGTGTATATATACACATACAGAAACCATTAATATCAGTATGACACAGCATCCACTCCTAGACAGATGGATGGATAGATAGATAGATGATAGATAGACTGACAGACAGTCTACCTGGTATGGAATTGACACTTGAATAATACTTGGGAATGAATGCAGACATGTTATGTACTGCCTTCCAGATTTTCTCTTATAATCCAAATTTTATTTTATAAGTCTCAAAGTCTACTTGATTCAGAAGGTTTTTCTGGCTTTTACATTCAAAATTTCCTTTATTCTTCTGCTACATGCTGTGGCATTAATTTACCACATGATACTTTTCTTTTTTGTGTTACTATGCTTGGGTGCATGGCATTTATTTAAACAATTATCTGTATTAGGAGATTGTTGAGACCAATATTGTCTTTTACAGTTTTTTATCTTTATAGCCACAGTGCAACTTCCATCTCCACTCAGTGCTTCAAGATCTTTCATAATCACAGGGATCTAAATGTTATTTTTTAAAATGTAATTATTAATATTCCATCTTCATTTCCTGCTTGTGATTTTCTCCATTACAACTTCTCATATAAGAACAGTTGAATACATGTATCTTAAATAAATATATCTCTAAATAAATTTCATCTAGTGGAGTTCTAATTCAGTTACAGTATCCAGATAATTATAAAGTACCTATGCTCCCAAATATTATTACAGGTGCTCTTGACTTGACATTTATGCTAGGGATGGTTATTAGTGTCAGAAAAATTATTCAAAGTTCATAAATAGACAAAAAAGGATGCTAGGTGTATTGTCAGCAGAGTATTGGGGTTGAAGTGTTAACTGTCTATTACACAACTATATAAGGAAAAGAGTTAACTTGTATATTGTTGGCCAGCAGAGATGGAAGTATTTTTTTATTCATTGGGACCAATAACAATAAAGATTGTAATTTATGGTTCTGTTGGACATTAACCAGTTTTGTAAATAATCCAAAAACCTTTTCCTAATATTTCTTTGTTAAATTGACTAAGTTTTTAAACGTTCTTTGGACTAGTTTTCACATCCAATTGGTTCCTTTGTTAACTAATGAGTTAAATAAAATCACTGATACATCTTTATTTTATACATTTGAATAAAGTCACAATATTACCTTTTTGAAAATTATACTATGAAATTAGGACACTTTTAATGGATACTAGTGTTTTATCAAAGTTTATAATCATTTTATAAGCAAGAAAAAATACAGACTGAGCAATAACCTAATTTAACAATGGTGTTAAAGATACTTTCCTCATGCAAGTTGTAAGAATAAGAGAAAGAAAATCCTGCTATTTAAAAAGCTCCAGCTGTATGAGACAGGTCTCTAAGAAGATTGTGCAATTCCTCTCAGGGAGTAAAGAGCTCATTGTTTGGGAAAGCTTTGTTAAAATCTTTTGATTAAACAAAGATAGACAAAGGGTACTTCTTTTACTGGAAGTGTTTCAGGTAACTTCTCTTCAGTTTTCCAAACTTTTATTTTTTTATTTTTATTATTTTTAAGAGACTTTATTTATTTTGAGAGAGAGAGAGCATGAGCTGGGGGAAGGGCAGAGGCAGAGGAAGAGAGAGAATCTCTAGCAGATTCTAAACTGAGCATGGAGCCTGACCTGGGGCTTGATCTTACGACTCCTAGATCATGACCTCAACAGAAATCCAGAGTCAGACACTTAACTGACTAAGCCACCAAGGTGCCCCTCCAAACTTTTAGTGCAGAAATTCAGCTTGGTATTGTTTGTAAAATGCAAATTCTTGGGTTATGTATAGGAAAAACCTACAGCTCTCTTCCTTTATGTCTCCTTTGTTTTCACATAGAACATTTCACTTCAGTCACTTCTGGTTTTTTTTCCTTCCTCAACAGGCAATTCTCTGCAATATTACCTGGGTGCCTAACTCAATTTGACACTACCTACCTGGAGATAAGGGCTCAGTCCCAGGACACTGCTCCCTACTTCAGATGCCAACCATAATTTGTAGGTCTTGAGGTCACCCACAACTTCTGTCTGACTTTGCTACAAATTGAAGGTTCCCATGACCTCCTCCCCTTTGGATTTGATTACTTGTTAGACTGGCTCACAGAACTGAAAAAAAAACACTTACTTACATTTACCAGTTTATTAAGGGATATGATAAAAGATACTAATGAACAGCCAGATGAAGAGATATATAGGGTGAGGTCTGAAAGAGTCCGAAGCCCAGGAGCTTCTGTCTGCATAGTGTTTAGGTGCATCACTCTTCCAGGACATAGATGTGTTCACACACCTGGAAGCTCTTTGAACCCCATACTATTTGAACTTTATGGTTGTGTCCTCATGTAGGCATGATCATTTTTTTCAGGCGGTAACCAAATGGCCATATATTTCCTTTCTATTTTTTTTAAGAACAGTTGACATACACTATTAGTTTCAGATGTACAGCATAGCAATTTGATAATTCTATGCATTACTCAATGCTCACCATGTTAAGTGTAGTCACCATTTGTTTTCACAAAACACTATTACAGTATTATTGACTATATTCCCTATACTGTACTTTTCATCTTGGTGATTCTCTATAAGTGGAAGTTGGTACTTTTTAATCCCCTTCACCTATTTCACTCATCCTGATAGACCCCTCCCCTCTGGGATCTACCAGTTTATTCTTCTGTTTCTGTTTTCATTGTTGTTGTTATTTATTTTGTTTTTAAGATTCCACATGTAAATAAAATCATACAGTATTTGTCTTTCTATGTCTGACTTTTTTCATCGAGTATATCTTTTAGATTTATTCATGTTGCTGAAATATGTAAGTATATATATTTATTTATCATGTGGTTCTAAAAATAGCTGCATCACTCTAGAACTTTAACTTCTGACAGGCGACTAAATTCACACTGGGATTCAGTGTTGGAAATGTTTTCTGGCTGTTACTAGTCCCTGAGTGGCGTGAAACCTCCTATGAAACCATTTAATTCCATCTACAACACTATAAATAGTTACTTCAATTAAGGCCTTTAAAATAAAGGTTGAGTGTGCTGTCTTTTGGGGGAACCATGACTGATATAAAGAACTGAGATTCAGGTGACCCTTTCATTTCCTAGGAACAATGCACTAAGATACCACTGTATAATTCAGCAAATTTAAAGAGTTCTTTCTTCTCATATCCATATGCTAGAATGGATAGCCAAGTAAATTTAATAATGGCAGCTTCAAAATAATGAAATTACTTTAGAGATTACTGGCTCTAAGACTATTTTTGGTTTATTATATTTTATAAGATGATAATCACATATGTTTTACACTACACACACATACACACACACATATAGAATTTTGCATGAAAGTCTGAAGACTTTAGGCATCTCAGATTAAACAGAACTTTTGCCTACAATATAGAAATTCAGTCCAGCAGAAAAAAATGTTGGCAGAGTAATGCAACTTTAGATCCATTTGTGTGTGTATAAACTTTAATAATATCAGATTTATTAAATACATTTAGATAAATATATTAAGACAAACATTTATATCCATGCATAATAAGCACCTAAGAAATGTCCAGATAAATTGAAAAAGAGATCATGGTACACTTCTTATCAAATCTGAGGTTTCTTTTCTAATAAGAATTTTATGTGTCAGTTCCTCAAAGTTGCAATTCTAATTACATTAACATAATATGATTATATTTCCCAAGTTCCTATTTCAAGATAATAAAGATGCAGAAGTTTAGTTTTATTTTAATTTTTTAAATTTTAATTCCAATATAGTTAACATACAGTGTTATATTTGTTTCAGGTGTACAATATAGTGATTTAACAATTCCATATTTAACTCAATATTCATCAAGATAAGTGTACTCTTAATCCCCTCCACCTGTTTAACCCATTCTCCCACCTACCTCCCCTTTGGTAACTATTTGTTTGTTCTTTATAGTTAAGAATTTGTTTTCTGGTTTGTCTTTTTTTCCCCCTTTTTTTTGTTTGTTTTGTTTCTTAAATTCCACATGAGTGAAATCATATGGTACTCTCTAGATCCAACTATGTTGTCACAAATGGCAAAAATTTCATTCTTTTTTATGGTTGAGTAATATTCCATTGTGTGTGTGTGTGTGTGTGTGTGTGTGTGTGTGTGTATACCACCTCTTCTTTATCCATTCATTTATTGATGGACACTTAGGTTTCTTCCATAAGGGGTGCATGTATCCCTTTGAATTAGTGTTTTTGTCTTCTTTGGGTAAATACCAGTAGTGTAATTACTGGGTCATAGGGTAGTTCAATTTTTAATTTTTTGAGATACCTCCATATTGTCTTCCACAGTGGTTGCACCAATTTGTATTCCTACCAACACTGCATGAGGGTTCCTTTTTCTCAGTGCAGGAATGTACTGTATAGATATTTCCTCTTTCCTCTGAACTACTAAATCTATATTTTATCATAATGATATAACAGAAATCAAGAGAACAATATTTCTATTAAAAATTTATTTATCTGAGAGAGAGAGAGAGAGAGAGAAAGAGAGAGAGAGAGATAGTGTGAGAGTGGGGGTGGGGAAGGGGCAGAAGGAGAGGGACAGAGAGAATCTCAAGCAGACTCCCCACTGAGCACAGAGCCTGATGACATGGGGGTTGATCTGACAACACTGAGATCATGATCTGAGCCGAAATCACAGTTAGCTGCTTAACTGATAAGCCACCCAGGCACCCCTCTCTTTTATGTTTTTAAACAAAACACAAAACATAATAGTACCTTTTAGTTCCCATCTATTCTTTGCTTTTTGGGGAGGGATGTCCTTGGTGTAATCTTGGCTAGTATATCAAATGTACTCACAAAAAACCACAGCATCCACATACTACCAACCTCCTGTTTCTGCAAATTTAGATAAATTCATTAGCAACACTTTGAATTACTAAATCTCTCTTAATGTCCCAGCTCTGTTAATATAAATATAAAAGTTATTTAGAAAATATTATTAAAGTGTGAAGTAAGACTGATATTATCTTGCATATTGTAAAATAGTCTCAACTGGGAAAGGATGAGATTGGGGATCCAGGTAGCAAATTAGATTGATGTGCTGTCCTCGACATAATGGCATTTTCATTTCTGAGCCCTACCAAGTCCAAAACAAAACCATTTTTTATGGTTGTTTAAAATCCCAGAAGAAATGAGTTCAGGTGGTTTCAACTCAGTTTCTCATGTACAAAGGGACACATCAAAAAGCTGTCATAGACTAATAGTAATTTATCACTTTCACTTTTAAGAAGCTATGGGATTACAAGCATGAAGCAAATAAAAAGCAAAAAGAAGTATTTCTGGAAGCATTTTCTTTTCCTGTTTGCCTCAGCTGGGAGTTTCTGTTTTATTGGAAGAACAGTCTTATAAAACAAATAAAATTACATTTATCATGATGCATTCATTGAAATTTTCTTTAAATATTCGATTATTAACTTTTAAAATATGAAAATTATGTCACTTGTAACCATTGTTCATAATAAATATAGCAGCTAAATAATGTTATTATACATCTTTAAAACCATTATAAATCAGACATCAAATAAAATTTAAATCTCACTTTTCTTATGCATTTTTATCATTCAGATAAAAAATAGTAGGCTCCTTAAATATACAAAATTTTCAGATTTTTATGTTCTAAGGAATTAAAACAATATATGTTAATTATGTTTCAAAGAAAAGAGATAGTTGAAAATAATTATAGTTACTATAAATAATTAAGTAAAATCCTATAGAGTTTGATGCCTTCAGAAGTGCACTGATGTGACGTTACAATGTGGATAAATTATTTTAGATGTTTGCCGTGGATATTCAACTTTTCATTCACCCTAAGTATCTTTTGACATATTGGTCTTATGGAAATCTGAAATGTCAACAGTGTGACAGTCAAGAAAAGCACATCAGTATTTGAATCATTACAGAGATGTGGGTCACAAGGACAGGACACAGTGTAATTTATTCAAATATTATTTGGGTCCTTTCTCAGGACTAACCAAGAATTCTAACCAAGAATTATTAAATCAGACAAGAAGTCAGATGTATTTTTGATAATATAAAATCTAAAAGTTAGTATGTATTATAGTGCATTTCCATTTTGAATACAAGAAACAGAGAACTATATTTAGGTGTCCTTTAAAACAAATTAGAAGAAAGATGGAGAATGTCAGAGCTTATTAAGAAGCAAAAGCTATTCTATTCCATTGAAAATGTCATAAAAAAGAATACAAAACTTAACTCTTGTTAGCTGATATTGAAATAGAAAGAGAATTTCAGTAGAAATTCATTATGATTATCAAGCTGATAAGAGTAAATTTTTTGGATCACATAACAGATGTTTTCTTATTATGAAAGATGTATATTAGAGTTAGGCTGCACAAATGGATTTTATCATATTTTACTTTTGAAAAGCTTCAAAGAATCATGAAGTTGAATGGTTGAACTAATGTAAAATAAAATGTAGCATAATACATCATTTAATAAATGTACATTAGAAAGAATGCAGTATTGCTTTATCCATTATGGAATTTTAAAAAAATCTTTAATTAAATTTTATCATATTTTGCTAAGCAGTTTTATTGTTGTTCTCTACAGATTAGTAGCTTTCACACTTTCTGAGAAATGAGCATCATTATTTTCATAAGATAATAGGAAAGAAAAGGACCTTATGAAGAAAAAGAATATGTGATAAACAGATCTAATGTTTTATTTAAAAATTAGATAAAGAAAACATTTTCACTTCAATCACTATACATAAAAAACAGGAAAACTCAAAGACAATAAAATAACTTTTTAATTATTTTAATATTCTCCAAATGAGGTAAATGAACCCCTTTTCATTACAGTGGTGTAGAACTAAGATAATAAATTTCCATTAATAAATCAGTAATTATGAAAAGAAACTCTTCATGAATCCTAGAGAACTACATGTTTTTACTGCTCACTGGAAAAGCTAAATTAAATTCATTAGAGTCATTTTCATTTTTTAAGATTTTTTAAGACTAACACAAAAAGTATAAGCAAACACACCATTAAATTAAATATTTTATTTAAATTTTCTCAAAAACTCTGATGTTTCATTTTCCCCACATCTGTCTTGAGATACAATTAACCTCATCATGACTCAAACATCCTATGATTACTTTCAAACCTCAATATCTTACTGTATCATTTTTAGTCCCACTCGTTTAGTCGTAGTATTAAATTCAACTCTTTGAAACTAGAACCCAATCACAAGAGGAAAGTCGGAAAGAACTCAAATATATGGAGGCCAGAGAGCATTCCACTAAAGGATGAATGGGTCAACCAGGAAATTAAAGAAGAATTTAAAAAATTCATGGAAACAAATGAAAATTTGTTCAAAATCTTTGGGATGCAGCAAAGGCAGTCCTAAGAGGAAAGTATATAGCAATACAAGCCTTTCTCAAGAAACAAGAAAGTTCTCAAATATACAACCTAACCTTACACCTAAATAGCTGGAGAAAGAACAGCAAATAAAGCCTAAATCCAGGAGGAGAAGAGAAATAATAAAGATCAGAGCAGAAATCAATGAAATAGAAACCAAAAGAACAGTAGAACAGATCAACGAAACTAGGAGCTGGTTGTTTGAGAGAATTAACAAGATTGATAAACCCCTGGCCAGACTTATCAAAAAGAAAAGAGAAAGGACCAAATAAATAAAATCATGAATGAAAGAGGAGAGAGCACAACCAACACCAAAGAAATACAAACAATTATAAGAACATATTATGAGCAACTCTATGCCAGCAAATTAAATAATCTGGAAGAAATGGATGCATTCCTAGAGATGTATCAACTACCAAAACTGAACCAGGGAGAAATAGAAAACCTGAACAGACCTATAACCACTAAGGAAATAGAAGCAGTCATCAAAAATCTCCCAAAACACAAAAGCCCAGGGCCAGATGGCTTCCCAGGGGAATTCTACCAAACATTTAAAGAAGAATTAATACCCTTTCTTTTGAAACTGTTCCAAAAAATAGAAATGGAAGGAAAACTTCCAAACTCGTTTTATGAGGCCACCATTACCTTGATCCCAAAACCAGACAAAGACCCCATCAAAAAGGAGAATTACAGACCAATATCCCTGATGAACATGGATGCAAAAATTCTCACCAAAATACTAGCCAAAAGGATCCAACAGTACATTAAAAGGATTATTCACCACGACCAAGTGGGATTTATCCCTGGGCTGCAAGGTTGGTTCAACATCCACAAATCAATCAATGTGATACAATACATTAATAAAAGAAAGAACAAGAATCATATGATCCTCTCAATAGATGCAGAAAAAGCATTTGACAAAGTACAGCATCCTTTCTTGATCAAAACTCTTCAGAGTATAGGGATAGAGGGTACATACCTCAATATCATAAAAGCCATCTATGAAAAACCTACAGCGAATATCATTCTCAATGGGGAAAAACTGAGAGCTTTCCCCCTAAGGTCAGGAACACGGCAGGGATATCCAATATCACCACTGCTATTCAACATAGTAGTAGAAGTTCTAGCCACAGCAATCAGACAACAAAAAGAAATAAAAGGCATCTGAATCAGCAAAGACAAAGTCAAACTCTCATTCTTTGCAGATGATATGATACTTTATGTGGAAAACCCAAAAGACTCCACCCCAAAACTGCTAGAACTCATACAGGAATTCAGTAAAGTGGCAGGATATAAAATCAATGCACAGAAGTCAGTGGCATTCCTATATACCAACAAGACAGAAGAAAGAGAAATTAAGGAGTCGATCCCATTTACAATTGCACCCAAAATCATAAGATACCTAGGAATAAATCTAACCAAAGTGGCAAAGAATCTGTACCCTGAAAAGTATAAAATACTCATGAAAGAAACTGAGGAAAACACAAAGAAATGGAAAAACGTTCCATGCTCATGGATTGGAAGAACAAATATTGTGAAGATGTCAATGCTACCTAGAGCAATCTACACATTTAATACAATCCCTATCAAAATACCATCCACTTTTTTCAAAGAAATGGAACAAATAATCCTAAAATTTGTATGGAACCAGAAAAGACCCTGAATAGCCACAGGAATATTGAAAAAGAAAAGCAAAGCTGGTGGCATCACAATTCCGGACTTCAAGCTCTATTACAAAGCTGTCATCATCAAGACAGTATGGTACTGGCACAAAAGAGACACATAGATCAATGGAACAGAATAGAGGGCCCAGAAATGGACCCTCAACTCTATGGTCAACTAATCTTTGACAAAGCAGGAAAGAATGTCCAATGGAAAAAAGACAGTCTGTTCAGCAAATGGTGTTGGGAAAATTGGACAGCCACATGCAGAAGAATGAAACCGGACCATTTCCTTACACCACACACAAAAATAGACTCAAATGGTTGAAAGACCTAAATGTGAGACAGGATTCCATCAAAATCCTAGAGGAGAACACAGGCAGCAACCTCTTCTACCTCAGCCACAGCAACTTCTTCCTAGAAACATTGCCAAAGGCAAGGGAATCAAGGGCAAAATGCATTATTGGGACTTCATCAAGATAAAAAGCTTTTGCACAGCAAAGGAAACAGTCAACAAAACCAAAAGACAACCAATAGAATGGGAGAAGATATTTGCATATGACATATCAGATAAAGGGCTAGTATCCAAAATCTATAAAGAACTTATCAAACTCAACACCCAAATAACAAATAATCCAATCAAGAAATAGGCAGAAGACATGAACAGACATTTTTCCAAAGAAGACATCCAAATGGTCAACAGACACATGAAAAAGTGCTCAACATCGCTCAGCATCAGGGAAATCCAAATCAAAACCTCAAGGAGATACCAGCTCACACCAGTCAGAATGGCTAAAATTAATAAGTCAGGAAATGACAGATGTTGGCGGGGATGCGGAGAAAGGGGAACTCTCCTACACTGTTGGTGGGAATGCAAGCTGGTGCAGCCCCTCTGGAAAGCAGTATGGAGGTTCCTCAAAAAGTTGAAAATAGAGCTATCATATGACCCAGCAATTGCACTACTGGGTATTTACCCCAAAGATACAAATGTAGTGATCCGAAGGGGTATGTGCACCCTGATGTTTATAGCAGCAATGTCCATGATAGCCAAACTATGGAAAGAGCGAAGATGTCCATTGACAGATGAATGGATAAAGAAGAGGTGGTATATATATACAATGGAATATTATGCAGCCATCAAAAGGAATGAAATCTTGCCATTTGCAACCACATGGATGGAACTAGAGGGTATTATGCTAAGCTAAATAAGTCAATCAGAGAAAAGACATGTATCATATGATCTCACTGATATGAGGAATTGTTAATCTCAGGAAACAAACTGAGGGTTGCTGGAGTGGTGGGGGGTGGGAGGGATGGGGGGGCTGTGTGATAAACATTGGGGAGGGTATATGCTATGGTGAGCACTGTGAATTGTGTAAGATTGTTGAATCACAGAACTGTACCTCTGAAACAAATAATACATTATATGTTAAAAAAAAAAAAAGAAGATAGTAGGAAGGGAAAAATGATTGGGGGGGGAATTGGAGGGGGAGATGAACCATGAGAGACTATGGACTCTGAGAAACAAACTGAGGGTTCAGAGGGGAGGGGGATCGGGGAATGGGTTAGTCTGGTGATGGGTATTAAAGAGGGCACGTATTGAATGGAGCACTGGGTGTTATACGCAAACAATGAATCATGGAACACTACATCAAAAACTAATGACGTAATGTATGGTGATTAACGTAACATAATAAAATTAAAAAAAAAATAAATTCAAGTTTATTTGTCCTGTTGTCCTCAATTAAACTCAAGAAAGAAATTTAATTGAGAGAATAATTTTAATACAAAAGATAACAAAGAGAATTTCCTCAAATCTACATTATTTCACTGCTGAGGTAATGGGAGGCACATGATTCAGATAGTCTCAGTCCAGTTTAGATATTACTTGCAGGTTGCCTCTTTCCAAAGTATTTTTTTTTTAAAGATTTTATTTATTTATTTGACAGAGAGAGAGGGAACACAGCAGGGGGAGCGGGAGAGGGAGAAGCAGGCTTCCCGCTGAGCAGGGAGCCTGATGTGGGGCTCTATTCCAGGACCCTGGGACCATGACCTGAGCCGAAGGCAGTTGCTTAACGACTGAGCCACCCAGGTGCCCCCAAAGTATTTTTTTGTAGGAAATAATAAGCCATAAAGTACTTTTAGGTAGGATGACTTTACTTTTCAGTTTCTAGAAACTATGTCAAACCTATCCCTTTATCATATTCTTACTTTAATAATTTTACAAGATCTTGACTGAAGAAAAAGTCAATGTCCCAATGAATGAGTTATATGATTTTAATAAAATTAAATTTATCAATTTATTGCAATAATTTTTCATGAAAATATTTTTTCAAAAATATTAAATTTAACTGAACTAAGCTATTTTTGGTAATTGGTCAATTTGAACCAAAAATAAAACTAGACTTATCAAATACTTATTTAAAAACAAAATTATTTTAGCCTCTATAGAGGATACAAAGGCATATAAGAGAAAATATCTATTAAATACAATAATATAGCACTGAGAGGCTAAAGATAAGTGCATAATAAGTTTGTAATGTAGCACAAATTAATAGCGATAACTGAGACCACTTACAGTGATGTAACAACTGTTTTGACTGAGAACTGGGATCAATATTGTCGTAACTATTTGCTCCAGGAAATTCTTGTACAGGACAACAGACTGCCAAAGTAGTCACTATCTTTGCTCTTTGCTTTGGGAAATGCTTACAAACAATTTATCTTGGTAAAAAATTCGCTCATTAGTGCAAGTTGTCTTATCAAAACAATATTTTTTTCACCTGTATGAAAAGCTCAATTATCAGAACACAGTTTTTTTTTTTTTAAATATTTTATTTATTTATTTGAGAGAGAGAGAAAGAGAGAGCATGAGCACAAGCTGGGGGTGGCAAAGGGAGAAGCAGACTCCCCACTGAGCAGGGAGCCTGATGTGGGGCTGATCCCAGGATCCTGAGCCGAAGGCAGATGCTTAACCGACTGACCCACCCAGGCGCCCCTACACAGTTTGTTTTTGTTTTTGTTGTTTGTTTGTTTGTTTTATCAAATTTTGGCTTAAGACCTGCATCTTTCCATGTCAACCAGTATTAACCTACTATTTTACAAACTTCACCAGCCAGTCCCCTGCCTTTGATGACCAATGTTAAATCCCCTGAACTCATACCCTAAAGCCCCATTAATATTTTTTCCTCACTTCTCTATTTGGAATCATTATTAAGACTCTGCCAATGTGTAGTTCTCCCTTGATACTATAAATTTATACTTTCAGCACCATTTGATTAGTAGGGGTTTTGTTGTTGTTTTGCTAATTTAATTACTATTGAGTAGTCAACAGTAGACAACCTGGAGGTCTTGCTAAAATGGCTATTAAGACTTAACACTTTTACGGAAAACTGCACTTAAGGCCTCATGAGTCTCCTGCTTGGAGTGTCTTTCTGACCATGAGGGTGAAGTAGGGTTCCACTTTGAGTCTGAACCCCTACTTCTTTCCTCAAGGTTCCAAATTCTGAGATAATTTTCTCTCCTAGAAATAAAAGAAACATTTTAAAAGTACTCTTCTGCTTATCTCATCAGTTTTAAAAACCTTTTCCTTAGACTTAGGTCAGTAAAAATCTGTCCTTTTACCACAGCATCATCATTTATCTCTTGGACTGTCCTTTTCATTTTCTGCTGTGAGTTTATAAGAGAAAGTTCATAGACAAGAAGATAAAAATAGACACAATAAATCTGTCTCTTGACTCAGTACCAAGGACCAACGAGTCCCAAAAGTCTTGTCAGACTGGCATCTTTATAGGACAAGCTTTGCCTTTGGTCAACTACCTTTCTAAATTTCAAAATTTTAAAATTACAGTGGCCACTTGGGGAAATTTCTGATGTGAGCACAATTATTCATTTGAGAAGTGTCTCAGAACAAAAAATAAAAGAACAAAATTTAAATATCAAAATGTTTGCCTTTTAAAAAATTTTTTGAGAAAACTTCAAAAAGAAATTGAAAATACATGGGGTGCCTGGGTGGCTCAGTTGGTTAAGTGCCTGCCTTTGGCTCAGGTCGTGATCCTGGAGTCCACGGATCAAGCCCCGCATTGGACTCCCTGCTTCACTCTCTGCTCCTCACCCCACTCGTGCTCTCTCTCTCTCTCAAATAAATAAAATCTTTAACAAGAAGAAATTGAAATTAATTTACAAATATACTTTTAAAGGGTATTTTGACAAGGAAATTTTTTTTAAAAGAATGAAATTTAATAGTCTTACTCTTTTAGATCTTGTGATGGTTAATTTTATGTGTCAACTTGGCTGGGCCATGGTACCATGTATGTGGTCCAACATTGTTCTGGATATTTCTGTTAGGGTGTATTTGGATGAAATTAACATTTTAAATTGGTGGATTTTAAGTAAAACAGATCATTTTGCATAGTATGAATGGGCCTCATTCTATCAGTTGAAGGCCTGAACAAAACAAAAAGATTGACTTGCCCTGAGCAAGAGTAAATTCTGCAGCAGACAGATTTGTACAGAGCTGTGACATTGGCTCTTCCCTGGGTTTCCAGCATGCTGGCTGCTCTGCAGATTTTGGACTTGTCAGCCGCCTAATCACATGAGTTAACTCCTTTAAAAAATCTCTCTCTCTCCCTCCATACACACACACACACACACACACACACACACACACACACACACCCTTTTGGTTCTGGTTCTCTGGAGAACCTTGCCTGATGCAGATCCCCACAATCTGCAGTTGTTCTATGCTAGCTAAGAAGTTGAAGGACAACAAAAATAATGTGGGTAAATGATGCAGGTATTCTAAAAGAGAATCAAGCACTTAATCCAGTTTTCTCTTAAATTCCTCAGAAGAACTTTCTCTAAATATTATTTTTATTTATTTATTTATTTTAAGATTTTATTTATTTGACAGAGAGAGACACAGCGAGAGAGGGAACACAAGCAGGGGGAGTGGGAGAGGGAGAAGCAGGCTTCCCACGGAGCAGGGAGCCCGATGTGGGGCTCGATCCCAGGACCCTGGGATCATGACCTGAGCCGAAGGCAGACACTTAACGTCTGAGCCACCCAGGTGCCCCGAACTTTCTCTAAATATTAAAGTACAATCATAGCAAAGTTTTTATTGATATCATGTGCTATAATATATTAACCTTAAATTCTGCCACTGTCACACAATCTCACCCTAGGAAAGAATGACTACTCAGAAAGTAGAAATTTTTATAACAAACTTCAGACATTACCCATTCATTAGCCAATAAATCTTAACAGTGTGCTTACAACCAAAGAATATTATTTTTTTCTCCTGTGAAACCACACCTAATAACTTAATAGGCATGACTTTATTTTGTAAATGGAATTATCTGTTTAATTGGAGACCTCTTTCTTGAGATAAACCAAGGACTCTGTTACTCATAAGTTATAGGTAATTTGAATATTGGCCTACTAGTTTGCTGGTTCTAAATGAAGCTCCAATTGAAGATCTCCAGGAGTTCATGGGCTATATAGGGTGCAGATATTATGCTGATATTAACAGACTCATTGGTGCTGAACATATTAAAGTTTAGATTGCCTCATAACATACTTTTACCCAACTCACATATTTTTCCCCTACAATGAAAAGGCAGAGAAGGACCCAACCAATCACTGAAAGCCCAGTAGAAAAAATACTTATCATATTTGTATCAATCATTATAATACTTTTATTCTCTAAGTCACAAAAGACACAGAAAAAGTTATTGATTTGTTCAGTACTCCAGAGCCATAAAAAGAAAATAGAATTTCTTGTTTTCCATGATACTGAACCCAAGTAATATTTCATCTTCACTGTCATCTAAGCCTACACATTTTACAATTATATATTTGCACTTTGCTTTTATTTTTTTAGTGCCCTCCTCATTAAGTTAATTAAGTACTAGCTGGCCTTTTCCTGGGAAGGTCTAAAATATACCTGGAGTATTATGCTTTAGAGGTTTACTAAGACATTCACCATTTTTCACAAGTCTCTAACTAAAACCTTAATCATCTTAAATATTCCAGTGATTCTTTTATCCTATACATGGATCACCTCTATGTTTTATTAATAATGTAATGCCTAAAATTCATTCCATATCTTTATTTGGCTCAAAAAGAACAAAATACTTTTAAAGAAAAGTTACACTTTGTCAAAACAAAGGACATGACTTATCTCAGGACATATTCCAAGAATGCAAATCTTTCAATTATGATAGACTTTACACCATTAAAATTTTTTTCATTCTGGTCAAGAGATAATTAGAAGATTTCTTGGTCTCACTCACGAATGCAAGCAAAGGGTTCATTACTTTTCTCAAATCACTATGCATATGTATAAATTAACCAGGTTTTCAGTGATTGAACCCCTAAGCAGAAGCAAACATTTTATGATTTAAACTGAGGTGTTCAATAATATAATTTCCCATCCATTCATGAATAAGTACCACAGAGTAACACCACAAGTCTTTGGTATTCTGACTCAACTTCATGGGAATCATCAGACACCAACAGTTGATAACATTTCTTTTTATTCTGTGGCAAAAGCCTACCCATTCAATTTCACATCAATAACATCTTTAGTTCAAATAATGGAAGCTTCTATGAATTGGGACTTAAATTTTCCTTTAAACTTGATGGTTCCTCATGCTGAGCAATCTTTGTTTATTTAAAAACTCAATATTTATTAAAAAAACTAGGTGTACCTCCTATACAATTGTTACTTCTGCACACATTTCTAAGAATTAATGTGATTCTTTAAATCATGGCCCTTTATTTCCATAATCAGAATTTAAACAAATAAATGCTGGACTCTGCCAAGAACTGTTATCCATGCTCCAAACATATTATTTTTAAAATTCCTATAGAAAACTTAGATATAATATTGTTTCCTAATGAGTCATCTTAGGATGAGACAGGGAATTTTTAGGGTTTATTGAAACAGAATTCAACTTATCTTTAGTATATGACCCTTTTTATTAGAGACCAAATCCGCCCAGATGGCAGAACACATTGCATACCCTAGATCTTGGTAAATGGGTAGAGATAAGAGAGCTAACATTTATTGTAGCAGCAGACATGTTTTGCATATAGTATGTGATTTTTGTTACGCTTTGGAAACAGCAAGCATTCTTGATAACACCAGGAATTCCAATTCAGAATATCCAATAGATTAAAGAATGCTTTCTGCCCTGATACTTTTGAAGTTTATAGTCATTATAAATTAGACGTCTGCACACAAAAGGATAACTTGAAGGGAAAGGGAAATGTTTTAGGTAATCATTATGAAAGATAGGAGCTTTAATTAAGATCTTGGCCCCCTTAACACTACAAAAAGCCAATTCTTTAAAGAAGTTTAAAGAAGCTATTGTGGAATACCAGTGACTGGTATCACAATTAAACAAACAAACAAAGAAATACTGGGAGAAATCCAGCTTTATATTACATGAAAATAATCTATGGTACTTTCAGATCAGCCACTGGCTGTCCCCAAAAGACTTGCAATAATTTTACACTGAACTTTCTACAACAGCAGGACAATTAGGATAGTATAATAAACTAATTTTGGAGTCGGGGCATTTATTGAAATTGCTGAGGAATATCTGCTTTGAGTCTCATCTGTCATCACTATTATCCTGGTACACCTATAAAGATGGGGTACAGACAAGAGGCCCAGTCTTAGGGTAGACATGAACACATTCAAATGAGTTTCATAAAGTAATCCCTGCAAAGAATTTTAAATATGTCTTGTTCACTGTTTGCTTACTTTCATAATTTTACTTGATAGAGGGTTACTGATTTAATTTTAGCAAAAATATTGCTTCATTCCCAAACTGGGAGTTTTCAGTCTATCTCTCCAGTGAAAAGAGCACCAATTTAGAGCGACTAATGATATACAGAATTACAAAGCCTTGCTACTTAGAACTCTTACTGTTCAAATTACACTCAATCTTCAGAAAAGTTAGAAAGAAGAAATGTAATTCTGAAACTAAACTTTGCAAAGCATTAATGACCTGATACTGTGGAAGAGAAAACAGAGAAAGAGTCTGCAAACTCCTATGGAAAGGACACTGCCAGTATCTGAGCAAAACTCAAACAGGTTGGTCTTTAGAATTACAACTATTTATTAAGAGACACAACCCATCCTCATACCAGTAAAAGGATGTTCTGGCTGGAGACTTTAAATTGTCAATTCTTGGAAATTCTCCAGAACCTGACACCTTCAGGCTCATGTAAGTCACTGTGTAAAGCTGAACTTTCTGCCTAAGACCCAAAGAACAAGATCCAGATGACTGAAACAACAGAGTATCATGCTTGAATGATAAATGAATGAATGTTAATGTTAATATTCTTTATTTTTATAACTATTTTATTTTCTTTTTACTGGTTTAAGATTTTGGTTTCAATAGATACTTGCTAGCTCTTAACTATGATGCCCATGAGGCCCTTTTCCTTAATATTGCTTGTCATCCCTAGCTACTCCTTAGTGTAGGTCCAATGTCTAGCTAGAGTTTGCCTATGATTTGGCCAAAATCTAAAACACAATCAAAGTTTTGCTCTCTTTATATATATTCCTCTGGGTTCCATCCAACTCCATTAAAATGAAATAAATAACTTCAAGTTTAATATTATCAACCAGTAAACACAATTTTAAAAGCACATATCACAAAAAGACAGCTAAACACAAAAAACGCTCTCTAACATCGCACATAGGACCTTTTGTAGGAGCTCATTTTTGTAACCAAACTTTCATAAATGTAGATTCTGGGAAGACACTATCAGGACTGGTACTCTCTTATTTTTATAGACCTTAAAAGGAAGTTTCACTCCTTAGGTAAATTTTCTGACTCAGATATTTAACAGATGATCTCTTACTGTTTGGTACCTGACTGCTTTGTTGAATGACGTTGAAAATGTACAATACTAGTCAGCTAGCTATAATGGTATTTTTGTTAAAAACCAGGGAGTTAGGTGGCCCTCAACAGCTGATATTTGATATGTAGCATTAAAGCCTATAGGTTTCTGCAGGCAAACTGGGCAAGGGCTTATCCTGGTGGACTGTTGTTAGTCTTCCTGATAGTCTTATATTCAAATGGACCCAGGGTCCATTTTCATACTGATTTCTCCTATCAAAAAAAAAAGGGGGGGGACACAGAGAGATTACTTGATAAATTAATTCAAGAAGAAAAATAGCCCTTGGCCTGTGACCCCAAAACTAACAAAAAAGTAATTCTGGACTGTCTTCAACTCTTTGTTTCACACTTTGTAAGGAGTCCAGAAATTGGGGACAAATTCTTTATAGTGTGATTCAGATCATGACTGAGAAGTCAGAAAAGATCATTGAGACCAGATAATTACTTGCCTTAAGGTTAAAAACTTTCAGCTATAAGATGACTAAGGTCTGAGGATCTAGTATATAACATGGTGACAATACTTAATTTTATTGTATCATAAAATTGAAATTTGCTAAGAGAGTAGGGCTTAGGTGTTCTCACAAGCAAATAAAAAAGTAGATATTTAATGGATGTGTTTATTAATTTGACGGGGGAAATCTTTTTAAAATATTTACACATATCAAAACCACATTGTACTCTTTAAATATATATGACAATTCTGTTAATTATACCTCAATAAAACTTTAAAAAGGGGGAAATTTCATGGAATTCTAGCTTGGAATTACAGCTGATACAAAGATATTGTATCGCCCTATTGACTGAAACAAGGTGGATAGTGATACCATTAATAAAGGTAAAGTAATATGAAGAACATGCAAATGTTATAGGAAGATTCTTTCACTTTTGGGATTCTCTGTTTGAAATATCCACACTCGGGGCGCCTGGGTGGCTCAGTCGTTAAGCGTCTGCCTTCGGCTCAGGTCATGATCCCAGGGTCCTGGGATCGAGCCCCGCATCAGGCTCCCTGCTCGGCGGGAAGCCTGCTTCTCCCTCTCCCACTCCCCCTGTTTGTGTTCCCTCTCTCGCTGTCTCTCTCTGTCAAATAAATAAATAAAATCTTTAAAAAAAAAAAAAAAAAAAAAGAAATATCCACACTGCATGCAGTTGGTTACATGACTGAGGCTGTCCGGTGGATTGGATGGGAGATAGCAAGTTAAGAGTTATCAGTAAAAAGATGATTATAATGGTGAAGAAAATGGAAAGAGAAGAGGGAAAACACTGTAGCTGGGAGCAACAGATTGATGACTAGGTAGTAGAAGAGAATATTTTAAAAAACACCACGGACATTAGGAGAAGGAAGGGAAAAAGGAAGGGGGGGAATCGGAGGGGGAGATGAACCATGACAGACTATGGACCCCAAGAAACAAACCGATGGTTTTAGAGGGAAGGGGGGTGGGGGGAGGGTTAGCCTGGTGATGGGTATTAAGGAGGGCACGTACGGCATGGGTGTTATATGCAAACAGTGAATCGTGGATCACTACATCAAAAACTAATGATGTATTGTATGGTGACTAACATAACATAATCAAATAAAAAAATATGCAAATGACCATATAATAAGACATTTTAAACATATAAAATGAAATAAGAAAAAAAGAAAAGAAAAAACACCATGGAGGAAAATTTAGTGCAATGAAGATACAGCCAACTTTGAATGCTGATCAGACTTTAATGTCACAGAAACATAGAATTTGAGAAAAAACCGGTGTGACTTCAATTTGAACACAGAATTAAGTTTAGGGAAAACTAAGCATGCACATGTCCAGGGTAGAAGAAAGGGTGATAGGAACAAAGACAGGAATTTAGGATGGGAAGCATGCTAAAGTACAGGGAAGCAATAATGAAGGGCTACTTTAGAGCAGTAGTGTATGAAAAACGAAGGAGAGATGTGAGTCAGGTTGTTCAATATAGGAACACAGTTAAAATCTGATGTATTTAACTGTATCTGTATGGGCTGTATTCTGCTTCACATTTTCTTCGTTCCATTTCCCCAACTGTTTCTCCACTACATGTAGTTGATTTACATTCTTCTTCACATGTTAAGCTTTCATTTAGAGCTGAAATAGGTCATACCCTATGATCTGTAATACTCTAAGCAATAAAACCTCATATAAACATTAACAAATATAAAATACTAATCTTCAACAAAATTATGCATTTAGTAGTGAAATATATAATAGTAGAATGAATTTAAATATATTCCTATATTTTTCTTTTTTAAAATATTATTCCTTTTAGAGAGAGAGAGAGAAGGGGCAGAGGGAGAGAATCTCCTAGAAGACTCCCTGCTGAGTGGGGAGCCTGACACAGGTTCCATCCCATGACCCATGAGATTATGATCTGAGCCAAAACCAAGAGTCAGTCGCTTAACTGACTGAGACACCCAGGTACCCCTCCTATATTTTTCTTTCTGCCTTTTGGTGTTGATGCCATCTTCTTAACCTTTGAGTGGAGAGGGGCCTGGTGAAGAGAGGGAAGTTAAAAGGAGTGCTAGACCAGAACGTCAAACACAAAAAAGACTGAATATTCAGTTTCTGACTTCGCAAATAATACAATAGAAACTTCAAAGTCAGACTTCTTTGGGAAATAAAGGATTTTCAATTTCTGTATCTACCCTGGCCAAATGGCATAATAGTTTTACTATTTGCCCAGGAAAGGAATAAAGAAGATATGATTGTAAAGGAATGAAAATGACAAATCCATTTCTTACTATCTTAGTATACTGTAGAAAGGGAGAAAGGCCAGGGCATGAAACCCCTGATGATACAGCAGCTAATGGTAATACTGGCTGTAAGCTTTTAGGAAAAATTTCAAAAAAGTTCATTTTCAATAGTGTGCAAGAAAATTGTACGGTGATTTTGTCAGGAGAAAGCAATTTAGGTGGCCTTTGTTCTTCGTGGCCAGCATGTGGTATGCAGGGATCCTAAATTTCCTAATATGCCATAAGGGAATATGGAGTAGAGAAGGGTTTGTGGTCATGGTGAAGAGACTACTATATGTGGGAACATGAAGAACTGAGGCAGGTGCCTAGGACCACAGATGCTAGCTTTGAATAAAAGCATATTTTTTTTCATGCCAAGAGCCACATGTATCATTCTGAAGCAGAAAGAAAATCCAGAAGACATGGACTTGTACACCTCATTTCTTTTGCTCTGCACCAAGACATGTTAGATACCCATCTACAAAACAGCCAGCCAGTCACCATCTTGGTTAAGAGGCACACCAGGTGGGGCCAGAACTCTGAAAAGATAAGAATTCTGCAGGATTCATTTAAACATTAGGGTAAATTATATAAAGATGCTAAAGAAAGTATTAGTCTAAACAAAAATTACTGGTTAGGTCTAAGTATTATTTTGTCTTTTTTTTTTTTTTTTTTACTACGCTATTTAGTGAAATTCATTAAGGAAGAACAGATTAACAAATAGGAAATTATTTTTTAAGAAAATATTTCTTTGTAATCCGACTGAATTGTAAATCCTGCTACATATTTTTCTTCTTTTGCTTTCATTATAATCCAAGCACTTGGTGGAAGACAGTAGAGATCCCAATACTTTCACTGTTAGGATTAATCATTGTACCAAGGTAGTAAATTGGAAGTAGTAACCGAGCAAAACAATGTCTTACCTTTACCCAGTTTCAAGTAGAACTCAATGTTGTAATCATGATTAAATTCATGTTTTTGGCATATCAATATCTCTATGAAAAGTAGATATAGTGTTGGTTCTGTCCTCATAAAATTATCTATTCAGGAATCTGTGCTTTGAAGTTAGCAATTTGGGAATGGGGAATGAAGGGAAAAGGTTAAGGGATAGAAAAATATGAATTTGAATTGCTGTTTTCTTTCTGCTTCAAAAAGAGTAATCTCTCTGGAGTAGTTTTAGCTAAGTCAGGTTCTAATCAATTTCCATCATTGGTAAGGAAGAAACTGTTCATATTTTATTTAACATGTCATGAAACATTTGGATATGAAGTTAAACTGCTTTCTTTGCAAATCTCCAACATCACCAATTTCACTCTATTTTATCACTGTCATCTGAGGGAAAAACATGATGGGAAGTTATATTTGGCATCGAGAAATTTATATTAATTTTTAAAATAATGATATATTTTTGCCTCTTCTAAAAGGTTATTTTTTCAAAAGAAAGAAAGAGGTCTTGTTAGACATTTTAGAGGCATCTATTATATGAAAGCAATAAACTGAGAATGCATCCAATGTTTACCATTATTTAGGTAATGCTTTGGCATGCATTTAAAAATTATTCTTATGGGGCACCTGGGTAGCTCAGTTAGGCCTCTGACTTTGGCTCAGGTCATGATCTCAGGGTCCTGGGACTGAGCCTAGCATAGGCCTCTCCACTCACTGGGGAGTCTGCTGGTCCCTCTCCCTCTCCTCTGCCCCTCCCCCTGATGTACTTTTTCTGTCTCTCTCTCAAATAAATAAAATCTTTAAAAAGAATAAAAAATAAAATAATCATTATTATAAAATTGTTATATTAGGTTTTTCTAATGAATAATACTTTGTTAAACTATCTCTACACATTTAGTGTTATTTTGTGGCTATTTTTTCCACAAGTTGTTCTAAGCTAAAGTTTTGTACAGCTATGTAAAGGAGAAAATATAGAATAGTTTCTTAAAGTGTCATTTATAATGACTAAAAAGAAGGCTTTCATAATTGTTATAACTTTTGTATTGTAGTAGAGCTTCCTGAGAGGAAGCCATGTTCCTTTATGTGAGACAAAAATTGAATGTTGCCAAGATATCTTCCTCTGAAGCCATACCCCTCTATTTGTATGCTTATCTTAAAATGCCAATTGCCAGAAACTCCAGTGACAGACCCATGTGTACTTACGGATGCTTTATTAGTCAAGGGAAAGGAAATTGTTGTGTTTGAAGAGAAAGATGGAAAGAAAATAGTTGAATGAAACATTGGTAATGCTAATGAAGAAAATCTGGGAATAATGATATGCTTGACATAAATATCACCAGGTCCCCATTGTATTTGCTGACTTTTTGTGAGAATCAGGTAGTGGAGAACAGAGTTTCGAGAGTCAGCAAGACTGGGTCTCCAACTTTGGTCAAGTCACAACACTGAATTTGTTTCTGGTGTTAAATAAGGTGTTAACACCATACCTATTACGAAAAACTTTAGCTCTGAGATGATAAGATTCAATGTATTTTTGTTTTGTTATTTCATTATGTAACTCTTTCCTTACTTTCAAAAATGTTCAACTGATAGTAAAAGAGAATTTTTTAAAATGAATCTTAAGATAGCAACATGAAATTTCAAAACTGGGACATACAATGCTGATGCTTTTTATTATATTTTTCTTTGAAGGGTCTTCCTTGTGTGAACTAACATTGCTGTTAGAGGCATTCTTTTAATGCCTATTTTATTCATTTTTTGTGGAAATAAATGTGATTGTGTGTGTGTGTTACCTTGTTCTAGAAAGTATTTCAGGTAATTTGGTAAGATATAAAGCATTTCAAAAGAGAGACACTAGCTGTGAATAAAGTAGTTCAGATGTTATTTCAACTCAAATACACTAACTGTTTTTATTTTTTCTACTAGATAAAAGTTAATGTCATTGTCTGTCATATTGGGATAAAATATTGATTGAACCTGTGTACACTTCTTTTTCTGCTGTGACTAGATTTAGAGATTTGCAAGCAATCAAGAGATTATTAGATCCATTTTATTTCAGATAAGCACAAAAAAGGTCAGCCATTAATAAGAATGCACTGTCAACTTTCCAAAACCTTAACATTTATCTGGCTTTCACTTTAAATTTATTAAAAAAATATTTCTTTGGAAACAGCAATTTGTAATGTGCCAAACTCTATAAAATGCCCTAAGTTGTGAGATACTATTTGCAGCAATAATGAAATTCATGTCCACCAGGAACATATGATGTTGATCTGTTAGTTTCAGGGTCACACACTCTATATATACATATTATGTTCTAAGTATTAATAAGGATTCTGTCTCTCTTTCATAACAATTATATATATATATACATACATATTTATGTGCATGTATAACATATTCATTTACAATATTCAAATTATAGCCTTGGGTGATCTTAGAAGTTTCAGGTGAAAGCTAGTCAGGACCTATTCAGTCTAGAAGACCTAAAAACCTTCTGAAATTACTTTTAAAATATTAAGGTAAAAGCAAAGGAGAGGAAAGGTAAAGGAAGAAAAGATTTAAGTTCACCTTGAATAATATTTTCCCTTTGCTAATTGCAAATTCTAAGGTATAAAATCAGAACCTATGGCTTGTAATAATGAAAATAAGAACTGACTTTGAGTTCCTTCTAGTTACTAATAAAGTTGTGTTAAATTAGGAACATGAAATGACTCACAAACATTGAGAGCACCAACCAAAATAAGAAGCAAAATAGCAAACAGAGGGATGCCTGGGTGGCTCAGCCGCTTGAGCATCTGCTTCGGCTCAGGTCATGATCCCAGCATCCTAGGATCCAGTCCGCATTGGGCTCCTTACTCAGCAGGGAGCCTGCTTCTCCCTCTGCCTGCTCTGCCTGCCGCTCCCCCCCACCCACCCCGGCTTTGCTCTCTCTCTGGCAAATAGATAAATAAATAAAATCTTAAAAAACAAACAGAGATTTAAAGATCAACTTTTTACTGATAAGAACAGATTAAAGAACTTAACCTAGCTACAATGACACAACCAAGATCCCTAACATTCCTCTCAAATCTTGATTCTTAGATGGAACACCTGATGCAATGCTTGTGACTACAACCTCCCAAATAGTCCCTTACTCATATTTCTCTCATGGGGAGGATTAGAGAATTGGTCTCTAGATCTTCCTGTAAAATGTATAGGGTCTGACCCCATATCCTTAAAAATGAAACAAGACCTGAGAACAGCATCCCACTCTTTGAATAGGCAGACTCAATACAGAGAACACAATTAGTTGAGGCATCTGTGCTCTCTTATTTTCTCCAATTTTCCAAATAGTCAAGTCGTTCTTCATTCCATGTGAATGAGAATTTGGAAGGTTTGGAATTCTATTTGGAAAATTTTGGAAAAAAATAACAGAGAGCAGTTGGCTCTTCACAAAAACTGTACTTTAATAAGGTTACATGGGTACAAAGTAAGAGGTAAGAGGTGAATTATCTTATTAAATACTTTTTTTGGTGACAAGATGTAAATCTGGAGGTTTCTACTGAAGTGTTAAATTACTAAATATTAGGTATTAAAGTGGTATGTGTACCAATAAAACTATTTACACAAACAGGTGGTAGTCTGCATTTGGCTGGTAAACCCTACTTTTCTTTTCTTTTTTTTTTTTTAAAGATTTTATTTATTTATTTGAGACAGAGAGAGAGAGAGCACATGAGATGGGGGAGGGTCAGAGGGAGAAGCAGGCTCCCTGCCGAGCAGGGAGCCCGATGCGGGACTCGATCCAGGGACTCCAGGATCATGACCTGAGCCGAAGGCAGTCACTTAACCAACTGAGCCACCCAGGCGCCCCAAACCCTACTTTTCTGATCCCTGATCTAGAGAATAAGAAAACAGCTGGCTAGATGTTTTAGAAGTGGAGCTAAGGAAAGTGTCGCTGTTTGGGAATCAGCTTTCTCTCCTACAGATTACTGGATCAAAGGTAAGCCTAAGAAAATATACAGAGATACCACACAGGGCAAAAGCCAGCTTGATTCATTTTACATCTTACCAGTGGAACCACTTAGGGGATATGATTATGGAATCCAAAAAGAATTGGTATAGACTTGATCTCAGGAAAAACCAGTAGCTGAGAGGGGAAGAGCCAGCTAGAGGGAAATGTATCATCAGCATTTGTAGAAAATGCAAAATTCATTAAAATATCATGAGAGTGTGAGTCTGTTTTAAACACTTGCCATCTTGAGACAGTACCAGCAGAGTAAAATCTTTTCTCACCCTTTACTCTTCCCTCTGACTCTGGCAGAGTCAGAATTACAGTTAGCAACATGGAGGTGGAGAAAAAATACTAGTCTGTGAATGAGAGAAAGGTCATGTAGGGCATTTGGAAAATTCCATTACACTGTGTTAGAGTTACAATTAGTTCCGATTACTTGGGAAATGTTTTTTAATAAACAATAAAAATTTCAAATAAAACTCATTATTGATATTTTTAATACTATGGACCTTACAATAAAATGAGTCCTCAGGCATTTACTCACAGCTTTTTCACTCTGTGTTTTGTCCATGCCAACAACTTTGATTATAAGGATTTTTTGCCTAGTATAGATTGAAAGCAGTCAGTTTAAAGAGGAAGGGAGTAAGAAGTGGCACTGCTACGAATGAAAAATAAATATACATAGTTTAGCACTGAGAAAGAAGGAAACCCTCAAATAAGCAAGCCAGAAGACAACCTATTACGGCACATTTTAATATTGATTTATCCTGTCAATTATTTTTGTAAATTGTTGATATGATATTTTAAGTAAAGTGCATAACAAAACATATTTTTCAAATGTTCTATTGTGAAAGACTAATTTATATTTAATTGAAATATCGACTTACAGAAAAAAACTCAAGTTCTTAAATGTCCCTGATACATATATATCCTTTTATTTAGGATGACAGTTTTCTTTCCTTCTGTCCTTCCTCCCTCCCTCCCTTCCTTCTTTCCTTCCTTCTTCCCTTCCTTCCTTCCTTCTCTCTTTCTCTCTCTTTCCTTCTTAATTGAAAAAAAAAAGTGCATTAGAGGTCAATGACCACTTGTAAAGAAATCAGTTTTTATGAGAGCTAGGATTACTTAGTTAGAAGTTCTTAGCCATTTACATCTTGGGGCTACATCAAGGTAGGTAACTGGGAGTAACAGAAGATTTTGTCATCACTCTGCTGTCAGTAGGATGCACAGGAGACAGACAATAACTATGACCCTAGATGGATGCCTCAAATGCCTGCCTCAAAAATGTGCAATAATTTTATCAAGAATTATATGTTCCTTAACACAATATTACATTATATTCTCCTAAATTAGTTCTTTATCAAATAATCATTTTAATCTTAAAACAGGGTAAGGAGGAGTGGCAAAATTGCCAAGAAGGCCAAAAACTGCGGCTGCAATCACACCCTTCCTCCCTCCCCCCAGTAGGTATCCTCCTATCTCATATGCTGAGATCTTGAAAAACTGCAGTCTTATCTGTCAGCTATGAAAACTTTTTACTAGGAATCTTGAAGTTTGTCCTCTATAGTTTTGCTAGATAAATACTAAAATTTGATTAAATCTACATAAAGAAATTTGGGAATCATTCAGAGACCAAAAACTTGCAGTTATTTCTTAGTAATTCAATTTAATAGAAAAGACATTTTATAATATTGCTTCACTCAGAATGAACAGCCTGATCCTGGAACAGCTACCACTTCAGACCACTAATGCCTAAGTAGCAAGGCCACATTATATCTCTTATTTTAACTATGCCTATTCTAAAAAAGTGACTTCCCAAGCCCACAAAAGCAGTGACACTAGAAGTAAAGTTAGATCAAAGCCTCTCCACTCCAATTCTTCCAGTTTTTTTTTTTTTTTCACTATGCCACAGTTCCCCCCCACACTCCCATCTGAAGATTGATGCCCAATTTTGCAAGCGAAACTTTTATGGAGACTTTAATATACAAAGCTTATGGAAACAATAATTTAAAACAAATTTATTTTGTACATTCAAATTCGTATCATTTTTCTAATAAAGTCAATTAATGAGAAAAGCTAAAACTACTTATCTAATTTTTATACATAAAGACTACATCGTTTGCATTTGGTAAATGTAAAACTGACCATTACTCATTGAAAAGAATAAGCAACAACCTTATGCCTCAGCTTTATTTACTATTTAATTGGGTGCACTAGGTGAATACTTAAATAAAGCACTTGCTGGTTAATTTTAAAGGTATTAAAATGCTCACACAGGAATTAAAAACATTAAAAGATTAGGGCAGAGCTTCAACTTCACTATCAGTACACATTATAAGACCTTCAAATATATTCACATAGATAGTAGGGGTACCTTTATTGAGGAACGCACAAAAGCAAATTAACCTTGCAGTTTAAGTTCACATTAGTGGTCTCCAATGTGTTAAAATTTGACAGCACATTTGAGTATTTTTTTTTAAATTACCACACTACCAAATATTAGTTTTATAAGCAATGTTTTAGAACCTTGAATCATTTCAGTGGGATCCAAGGTTCCAGGGAAAAGGTTTGAAACTACTACACTATAGTGTGTTGCCATTGTGCTTAAAGAAAGCACTGTGCAACTGCCCTTGAGTTATTTCAGTGAGACAGAAGAGAAAAAGGCCAGCTTGGGACAGAGACATATGATGGAAGAGCCAAATATGGACAACTATGTTTATCTTACATGAATATTCATAAGGCATTTCTCTGACATTTTCTAAGATTTTCAGTGTTTATGTAATAGAATCTTGATCTGAAAGTGTTGGGGAAACAAATGAGAGATAAAACTAGGTGCCCGGGGAACTTCGAATAACCTTGCTATACTAGGTCAAGGAGGCTTCTTAGAAATTTGCCATTTGAAAAATACTTCCTTCATCTGAACATACGGGCTTAATAGATCTTTACTCTGAGAGCATGGCTTAGTAAGTCTGAGATTGTTTTATTCCCATGCAATGATTTTTTATAATTACAGCAAGGGAACAACAAACCTGTGAGCTTCTTCATGCTTTTTATGTTGCAATATATCTTGATAATTTTGTATTTTTCTATTCTGTAGTATTTCTGTTAGCATGTAGAGAAAGTCATCTCCTCAGTATCCCAAAAGAGAAAAAATAAAGTACAATTCAGTGTTTTCACTGTTACTCAGATAGGGTACAAAAGAAGGCAGGTCACTTTGGAGAAAAAAAAAACTACAACAACAAAGTGACTGTCATTTCCACTAAGCCTGTTTGCAGATGAAATTGTACTTCTTTCCTCTTCTAAAATAGGGAAGAGTTTCCAATTTTGTTTCCAACAGTTTAAAATGAGAACTCTTAGAGGCAGACGGTAATGGTTAATTATTTATTATTATTTTAAGTAGATTACTAAGGTATTTTTTAAGACAAGAAATCTGCCTGCCAACCCCTTAGAACACAGAATTGTTCACCATTATATTATTAAAAAACAAAACAAATAAACAAACAAAAAAACAGTGAATTAATTTGGGGTCAAGCAAGAAGAGAGTTTCTTCTAAGCTTTTATCCTGATATATACAAATCCCCATATTTGGCAATTGGCATTATGATGATTATATTATTGAATTGAGACTTTTAGGGAGCAAATCCTTCAGATTCAGATTGGCTAAGTTTTCTGACAAAATTAAAATTGTATGTTCATATATGAGTTCCAACAAAGCTCCACGAAGAATTTACACTGGAGTAATGTTGATGTTATCAAAAGCCAGTTTGACTCTTTGTCAAGTTTGCACACTCGGGTAGCCAAGGGTGTGCCTAGATATAATGGGTGTGGAGAGAATCCACCTTAACTAGGTATGGGCACAACGTGCTCCTATAGCAATCACCATACAACCTGAGGCAGCAAAACCTGATGCAGCACACAGCATGGTACTGTGGCAGAGTGAGGGTAAAACAACTTGTTTTTTAGGTCTTCTCTTTCCCTTCCCATCACACTGCTATGCCAAAAGAGCAATCATATATCCCTTCAGCAGTAAATTCATATTCAGATTAAGGCACTGATTTCCTGATAAAAGCAGCTATTACTGCAAATACCACTAGAAGTCTTATTCAGGAAGTTGTTTAGAGACTTAGCAAGTCTGTTCTCTAGTAGCTTATTAGGGAACACAGCTCAAAGTCAAAATAGTCCAAGAGTAGCTTTATATATAATATACATCTCATTCCAAGCAACAGGTGTACTAGGGTCAAAGTATGTTCTATATATCAATTAATCGACTATAATTTCACCTTGGATCATTTAAATAAATGTTCAATACTAATGGCATTTGTAAGATTTATTCAATCACAAATTTCCATGGTGGACCAGAAAAAAAAGGAGAAGTAAAGAAAGAAAGAAAAAAAAAGGTGACCTGATTCTCAAACATATTTGGCTTTGATAAAGAAACCTGATGATTACAAGTTAATCTTGAATTTTAGTTTGAGTCAACAAAGAAAAAATAAGGGGCAGAGTGCCTTTTACGTTGGATTAGTACAAAGATACAGAAATCATTGAAAAAAGAAATCTAATTAGGCAAAAAAAATAACATTTTCATGTTCTATCTCTGACATATTTAATGACTTAAGTAAACCAAAGTATCAGTGATAATATTACTTATATTTTTAAAAAGCATTCTGGGTTCCAATCAAATCACTGTTTGAAACACATCTGTGACATAAGTAGAATAGTGACCTGCGGGCATATCAATATTACTTGGCCAGTTCTATTTCCATTAATTGACATCAGCTGTCAAAAGAAAAACTAAAGAAAAAGTAGAAAACATATACTTGAATTCAAGTGTTTGCAATATAATTATATATATACCAAAACTTGAAATATGTTGCTGTATAACTTGACAGTATCTTCTAAGGTGGCTAAAGAAAGAAACAGAGTTCAAAGACGTGGGTGCTAATCTTAGCTTCTCTGAAGGTTAGGTAACATGCTTGTGTTGCAATATTTGCATCTTAAAAATGGTAATAATCATATTCACCTGGTCTATTTCCATGTGAAGAAGTGCCTGGGAAAATATAAGAAAAAATAAAACTTAGTGAAATGGTCTAATATTGCAATAGGCTGTTTTCAGTGATGAGAGTAATGGGATGATAGATAAGCATTACATAAAATATAAAGAAAATTGTATTAAAATAAAAATGAATCACTAAAAAAAATGAATCATGACCAATCAGTTTAACCAAAAGTAATTGTAACCAAAAATAATTGATTTGATGGACTTGTTGATTAGAAACACAGTTTTAGAAAGAACAGTCTTTTCAAAAACACTAAATCTATATGAAATAAAGACTGTTGATGGGTAACTTTAATGTTTTTTAACATCAATAATTTGATGACTATTATTTTAGGGAATAATTGTTTTCAAGCCTTATTGAAAGATTAATTGGGAAATATACTTTTTATTACCATTTTAAGAACAACTTTTATCATTTAGGAAATAAAACTTTTTATGAAAGTTCAACACACAAGGATGCAGTTTTACCAAGATTACTGTATTTTTAATTCTTAATTTTTAGAATTTCTTTCTACCTAGTGCTTTATGTTTAAACTAAAAAAGTACAATATATTACATATTTGCAAATTCAGCTTAAAGAGAAATAGAAAATAGCTGATCAGATGAATTCCTGAATTTACTAGTTTTTGCAATACTCACTTTCAGTTGTTCCATAATTTCCTACATTGCCTTTGAGAACACAAAAGAGATAAATGTGATGCATTGCATAGAGAACTGCTTGACCATCTAGGACTTAGAGCTATAATCTTTCCTCTGGCTATTTGTACGTATTCTGGTATTCAGAAATGTGAAAATTATTGGGTATCCATTTACCTAGTTTTCTTGTATTAATCATTATTATATATTTTTTTATTTTACTTATTTTTAAAATTGAGATATAATGGACATATAACATTATATTAGTTTTAGGTACACAACATAATGATTTGATATTTGTATATTGCAAAATGGTCACCTCAATGTCACCATATATAGTTACAACATTGTGTGTGTATGTGTGTGATGAGAATTTTAAGATCTATTCTCTTAGCAACATTCAAACATACAATACGGTATCATTAACTATAGCCATTAATTCTAATTTATTAATTCTAGCATAATAGCAATAATACTAATAATGAATAAGATCCGAACAGGAAACAGTAACCAATCTAGACCTTTCAAATAAGGACAAATTGAGAAGCTACACACCAATTGGTAAAGGAAATAAGAAACAACAACTACCTTGCCAATTTGATGCTTTTTTATAGATGACATGATACTCTACGTAGAAAACCCAAAAGACTCCACCAAAAAATTGCAAGACCTAATACATGAATTCAGCAAAGTTGCAGGATATAAAATCAATGTACAGAAATCTGTTGCATTTCTATACACCAATAATGAAGCACCAGAAAAAGGAATCAAGGAAGTGATCCCATTTACAACTGCACCTAAAACCATAAAATACCTAGGAATAAACCTAACCAAAGAGGTGAAAAATCTGTCCTCTGAAAACTATGGAACACATATGAAAGAAACTGAAGAGGATACAAAGAAATGGGAAAAAATCCATACTTATGGAATGGAAGAAAAAAAACACTGTTAAAATATCTATACTAACCAAAGGAATCCCCACATTTAATGCAATTCCTGTCAAAATACCACCAGCATCTTTCACAGAGCTGGAACAAACAATCCTAACATTTGTATGGAACCACAAAAGGCCCTGAATAGCCAAAGCAACCTTGAAAAAGAAAAGCAAAGCTGGACACATCACGATTCCTGACTTCAAGTTCTATTACAAAGCTGTAGTCCTCAAGACAGTATGGTGCTGGCACAAAAACAGACACATAGATCAATGGAACAGAATAGAAAACCCAGAAATGGACACATAACTATATGGTCAACTGATCTTTGACAAAGCAGGAAAGAATATCCAGTGGAAAAAAGACAACCTTTTCAACAAATGGTATTGGGGAACCTGGACAGTTACATGCAGAAGAATGAAACTGGACCACTTCCTTACACCATTCACAAAAACAAACTCAAAATGGATGAAAGACCTAAATGTGAGATGGAAACCATCAAAATTGAAGAGGAGAAGACAGGGAACAACCTCTTTGAACTTGGCCATAGCAACTTCCTACTAGACACGTTGCCAGAAGCAAGGGAAACAAAAGTAAAAATGAACTATTGGGACTTCATCAAGATTAAAACCTTCTGCACAGCGAAGGAAACAATCAACAAAACTAAAAGGCAATGTATGGGATGAGAGAAGATATTTGCAAATGACATATCTGATTAAGGGTTAGTACCCAAAATCTATAAAGAACTTATCAAACTCAACACCCAAAAACAAATAATCCAGTTAAGACATGTGCAGAAGACATGAACAGACATATTTCCAAAGAAGATATCCAGATAGCCCCCAGACACATGAAAAATGCTCAACATCATTCATCATCAGGGAAATACAAATCAAAACCATGATGAGATGCCACCTCAGACCTGTCAGAATGGCTAAAATTAACACAAGAAACATACATTGGTGAGGATGTAGAGAAAGGGCAACCCACTTGAATTGCTGGTGGGAATGTAAACTGGTGCAGCTGCTCTAGAAAACAGGATGGAGGTTCCTCAAAAAGTTAAAAATAGAACTACCCTGTGACCTAGCAATTGCACTACTAGGGTTTTACCTGAAGGATACAAAAATGCAGATTTGAAGAGATACCTGCACCCTGGGATTTATAGCAGCATTATCAATAATAGCCAAACTATGGAAAAAGCTCAAGTGTCCATCAACTGATGAATAGATAAATATGAGGTGGTATATATACTTAAGGGAATATACTCAGCTATCAAAAAAAAAAAAATGAAATCTTGCCATTTGCAATGACATGGATGGAGTTGGAGTGTATTATGCTAAGTCAAATAAGTCAGAGAAAGATAAATACCATATGATTTCACTCATGTGGAATTTAAGAAACAAAACAGATGAACATATGGGGAGGGAAGAAAAAAAGCAGGAAGCAAACTGTAAGAGACTCTTAATGATAGAGAACAAACTGAGGGTTGATGGAGGAAGGTGGGTGGGCTAAATGGGTGATGAGTACTAAGGAGGGCGCTTGTTATGATGAGCACTGGGTGTTATATGTAAGTGATGAATCACACAGATCTTCTGGGGAAGGGTTTCACCGCACTGTGGCTTGTGTTGGTTTGTCCCAGAAGGGCAGGAGCACTATGGTACAGGCGCTTGGAGTTTATGTTAAAGCACAGCAAAAAGCCCTCGTCCAAGTTAGCTGCCCTCAGCAGCTGCCTCTGCTCTTATGCTAATGAATGGGGTAGCTCAATGGTGTCCACTGGCTCTTTTGTCTCCAAAGAGGCAGTGCCACCTCTCCCAAGTGCAGTCCAAGAAGGGGAACTGTCTCTCCCAGTGTGACCCAGGTGATTCTCAGATGACACTGCCCCCAGGCCTCTTGTCTCCTTCTCCATCGGAGTACCTCTGCACCCACCAGGCTCCTCCCTGTGATAGTGTGAACTTCTAAATGTTCAGTCTTTGAAGTCTGCTAAAAAACTTGAAATAATCAGCCCCTTTCATTTTTCCTGTCATTGATTTTGGGGAAGTGTTTTTATTGTGCAATGCCCTGCACTCTGTTCACTCTCTGTCTCTCCTCTCTCCTCTCTCCCTGATCAGGGCTCCCTCCTCTGTGCAGCACAGGTGGTTCTTTTTTCTCCCTCAAATCACTTCTCTGCCTCTCCTACCTTCCAGGATGTGGCCTCTTTTCTCCCTCTAGTTGTGCTGTTTGTTCTCTCAGTCCTCACATCAATTTCCTGGATGTTTAGAATGATTTGATATTTATCAAGCTGTGTTGGAGGGATGAGGCAAGCATAGGGTCCTCCTACTACTCTGCCATCTTAACTCTTCTCCAGTAAGAACAAATTTTTGGATCATGTCTTTCACATGTTTTCTTTGTAAAAGGAAGATAGTATGAATTTGTTCAGTTTTAGTTTATTGTAATCACTCAGTTTATGACTTTAAATTATAAAATCTAGTTTATACTTATTTCAAATTATACTTTTTTTTTTTTTAAGATTTTATTTATTTGAGAGAGAGAATGAGATAGAGAGAGAGAGCATGAGGGGGGAGGGTCAGAGGGAGAAGCAGACTCCCTGCTGACAGCAGGGAGCCCGATGCGGGACTCGATCCTGGGACTCCAGGATCATGACCTGAGCCGAAGGCAGTCGCTTAACCAACTGAGCCACCCAGGCGCCCCTCAAATTATACTTTTTAACATATATTTATGTGTGATTAAACTTATTTATGCTTATATAATCTTGTTTTATATTATTATTCTTTATATGATTATAAAAAAATAAAAAAAATTGTCCTCCTTTCTTCATTCTTACCCATAAAACCTGTTACTTTGCATTCAATTAAAAAAGATAATGCTAACACATTACCACATGTTATTTGCTCTTAGACTTTTTTTTTGCATTTTAACCTCTCTGAAATTGGAATGAATCTTAAAATTGATGACATGTCACAGTTTAAATGGAAAGAGTTATTCTTTCTTAGGATTAATTACACAAAATAATAATGTGTCTTACACTAAGTACTTCTTAGCTTTGATTTAAAAAAAAATTACAGTATTAGAATTTCCCATATACTATTTGCCTTCCATGTCAAGATATCTCATTTGGCACTCATATTCCATTTATTCAGTTACTCTATTATTTCAAGTCAAATGTGTGTGTGTGTGTGTGCACGTGTGTGCGTGTGTGTAGGAAATAAGACAGATATAGAAACGGTTTGCCTTTGACCATCTGTTTTACCAATGCCATCCATCAGACTTGAGTGAGCTCCAATGAGTCAACTAAGGAAAATTACAAATGACCTAAGTAACTCCAGCCTCTCATGATTAGAATAAATAATAAATACAAATGCAGTAAAATAAAACTGGGACTAACACACACAAAAAAACCCTTCAAATAAAGTAATAATAATAGTAACAACAACAACAGCAACAACAGTGATATCATCTGGGAAGGTACAGATCTCTGAGGGTCAGCCCTTCCAGGATCTGTTGCCTTCCATCTTTTAATTCTTGGATCAGCACACTGAGTACACAATTAAATAGGCATAAAATCCCTCAGAACCCAAGTTTTCCCATGCATGAGTCTGCCTAAGGATCCCTGGAGTCCCCTGAATCAGGAAAGAAAAATGGATTGAAGGAGGAAGTGGAGGGAGAGAGAAACACGATTCAGATTACCACGTTCCCGCTCTCTTTCTGCCGCCATTTTGGTTCCGCGTTCCCCTCACAAAATGCCTGGTGAAGCCACAGAAACCGTCCCTGCTACAGAGCAGGAGTTGCCACAGCCCCAGGCTGAGACAGGGTCTGGAACAGAATCTGACAGTGATGACTCAGTACCAGAGCTTGAGGAGCAGGATTCCACACAGGCAACCACACAACAGGCCCAGCTGGCAGCAGCCGCTGAAATCGACGAAGAACCAGTCAGTAAGGCAAAACAGAGCCAGAGTGAAAAGAAGGCACAGAAGGCTATGTCCAAACTGGGTCTTCGACAGGTTACAGGGGTTACAAGAGTCACTATCTGGAAATCTAAGAATATCCTCTTTGTCATCACAAAACCAGATGTCTACAAGAGCCGAGCTTCAGATACCTACATAGTTTTGGGGGAAGCCAAGATTGAGGATTTATCTCAGCAAGCACAACTAGCAGCTGCTGAGGAATTCAAAGTTCACGGTGAAGCTGTCTCAAACATTCAAGAAAACACACAGACTCCACCTGTACAAGAGGAGAGTGAAGAGGAAGAGGTTGATGAAACCGGTGTAGAGGTTAAGGACATAGAATTGGTCATGTCACGAGCAAATGTGTCAAGAGCAAAGGCAGTCCGAGCCTTGAAGAAAAACAGTAATGATATCGTAAATGCTATTATGGAATTAACAATGTAACCATCTGAAAACGAGGACTTTTTTTGGTGTTTCAAAAGAATAACTGCAGCTTGGTTTGAAATTTGTACTGTTTCTATCATTAATAAAGTTATGGCTTCTTGTTGGAAAAAAAAAAAAAGATTACCATGTTCCCAGAATTCTTCTTTCTTATCCTGATCTTTTGAACCAACATTTATTAAGTACTTAAAATTTTTCTGGCATAGGCAAATTCCTTAATAAAATTGGTTTTCTGGTGGGAAATTTGACAGACTCTGGAGCAAGCCTTATATGTTCACTTCCTGTTTCTCTAAATACTGGTTGTTTGAGACTGGGACAGTTCCACTTATTAATTTCAATATGTGCACATTGGAGAAAATAACAGTATCTACCTATAGGGTTGTTATGAAAATTAAACAGACATGTACAAGCATACACATACAATATACACAAATCAGTTTCTGGAAAATATTCAGCATTATGGAAGTATTACTGTTATTACCAAGTTATTTTATTCTCAAAACATACATGGTAACTAGTACCATTTTGTTGCTGTTGTTGCTATTACTTGTGGTTATAATAAGAAAACTGAGTATCAGGGAGATGAAGTACCTGATCCAAATTTAAACAGTCATATAATGTAAAGCCTAAGTTTGAAACCAGAATATTGGAATCTAAAGTCTATGTTCATGAATTTAAGCTATAAAATGATCCCCTGTCATTTGCTATTCACTAATACAATTCATTTATACGTTTGGTCAAATTACCTTGTGGTATAGGAGTTAACACATTTCACAGGAAGAAATTTGAGAAAAATATATTTAATGTATTTGTTTTTACTTTAAATATTTAAGAAACAAACAGAGTAAGATAATCTGAGAGGCTTTCATAACACAAATTAAAGTTTTAGTTCCTCCTCTGTCTTCACATAAGAGACTCTGTAGTACCTCCAAACATTTGCTTCATCTGTATTGACTAACCTTCAGCTGAAGTTGTGACTCACTCTCCATAGTATTTCTTACAAAATCAATTGGCACTTTTTTGGCTTTGCCCCTGACTATGATGCCTAATCAATAAAACTTGTCTTTTTCAAAGAAATTGAACTAAGGCCACTGCACCAAAATCCCTTGAAACTGACTTACTTAATTTGAGAAAGTATAAAATTGGTTATTTTCCCTATCTTCTCTGATCTTATAGCTTGAATTGTTCTCAATGCCTTTATCCAACCCTAATCCATATATTGTTCTTGATGAAGAGAATTACAAATTGTACCATGACTACTGTTTACATATTTAGTCTTTTAGGACAAATTCCCAATCTAGAAAAAAAATCAACTACTGGTGCTACTTTCTGATATGTAAGTAGACATGTAAAAATTATTCTGAATATATTAAAGAGGATGCATATGAACATACTCTTATGTCTTTGGAAAACTATTTAGCTCTGCTACATTTATAAATGTTTACCAACTAAAATAAAACACTGGTAAAGCTGGGGTGGGAAAATAATGGAAGAAAAGCACTAAAGCACTGTTGTAGCATGAAAAAAGTATATGAAAAAACTTACTGTATAGCTACCAGGTAAATCCAATTTTCCTACCCATATATTTGTTAAATCATGTGATGAATTTATGTATGGAGCATTTATTACTAAGCACTACTAAGATTATTAATAATTATAAATAAATATTACATAATAGATTTTCCACAGTAAATGAAAATAATTTTATATAAAATGCATATGGCAAAAATTTGTTTAAAATGAGAATGAACTTTAACAATTTTGGTCAATTAAGAATTTATGCTCATTATTTTAAAACTGAGAAAAGCATTTCCTTTTTGTTTGTTTTTCTTCTACCATTCAAACTTAACTGAAAACATGGTGCTATACCTACTCATCACATATACATTTAGTGGTTACAGCAATGAATTTATAAATTGAGAATGAAAGATAGTGAGGTAGAAATTTGGGGGGACTGGCAAATATAATACCCAGAAAAAATGACTATGTAATGGAAATCAGAAGTGTTTCTATGCTACCAATAAAGAAGTTTTAAAAAAAACTGATATTATAAAATAAAAAAAAGTCAATTTTTTTTTTTTAAGATTTTATTTATTTATTTGATAGAGAGAGACAGCGAGAGAGAGAACACAAGCAGGGGGAGTGGGAGAGGGAGAAGCAGGCTTCCCGCGGAGCAGGGAGCCCAATGTGGGGCTTGATCCCAGGACCCTGGGATCATGACCTGAGCCGAAAGCAGACACTTAACGGACTGAGCCACCCAGGCGCCCCAAGTCAATTTTTTTCTAAGAAACTTTTCTATTTAGGGTTAACCATGTATCTGTCATTGAAGCCTATGCTTATATCATTCTTTATTCTAGTGTCTTGTCAGATAAATATGAAATGTCCTTAAAAAACAAGTAATTATCCTAGAAATATTATTAATTTTATTTGCTAATGATTCTTTAATAGAAAAATAACATTGTAGCTTAAGCATAACATTAAAAATTAAAATTTTCATTCCTTTCAGTTCAGGCTTCTGGAAGTCTTTTCTAAGGCTGCGCATATAAAAAAAGTTTGGTTTTATTTGAATATTGAAATTAATATAGTATTGGGGCACCTGGGTGGCTCAGTCAGTTAAGCATCTGACTTTGGCTCAGGTCATGACCTCAAGATCCTGGGATCAAGCTCCACATCAGGCGCCACACTCAGCATGGAGTCTGCTTCTCCCTCTCCCTCTGCCCCTTCCCACTCGTGCTCTCTCTCTTTCTCTCAATCTTTCTCAAATAAATAAATATCTTACAAGTAAGTAAGTGAGTAAATAAATAAATAAAATTGGTTTAACATCAACAAAATAAAATTCATGTTTTGTTCTTTGGTGAAACAAAATTGCCTCCATTTAATGTCTAAAAATGTGCTAGTCTCTATCAGAGAGAAAATCAGAAAATACACATTAATATACTTTAAGGAAAAGTAGATTATGTACTGCTACAATGAGTGTTTCCATAATGCTGATTAGCTTGTATATAAATGGTGAACAAGGACAAAGTTAAGGTAATGCAAATATCATTTTGGTTCACATACTGTTTGTCGCCATTCATTAATATTTGGCACCATCAAGTAGCAATGAAGAAATGAAGACCATACCACATACACAAAGGGCATTCATGCCATGTTCTCCTGGAAGCTCTGTTTGGCCTCCTTGGACTTTAGAATGTTTATTCTGAAGATCTGTCTCCTCTTTTGAGTATTTTGCCTTGGTTTCCACAACTTAGCAACCTATATTCTTCATGATAGCCACTTAACTTTTTAAATGTGTAAATTTTATGTTTACCTAATATTTTTGTATCCACTAGAAAGTTAACATGTTTTAACTATGCTAGTATTTCTTTTAGGATAATTATTGTTTTTTTTTTAATGTTATGGTTATATAATCACATAGTTTTTGAGTGAACTACTCCAAAATCATTTTAGGCATTAGCTCTGATATTTTTAGACTGTAAATATGCAGAACTCAAAATTTTTCAGTAATTTTGTTGTACATTGAGTTGTAGCAGAAATGCCTGTATCAGACTTTATAGGATATAGGAGGAGGAGTATTTGTGACTCCACTTTCAACATTATAGTGCTTATTTGTAACTTTTTTTAATGAAGCCACTATATATGTAGTGTAGATAATCCTACAGTACCTTCTTCATGGAGCTTATCACATAAGAATTATGGAGTAATTAATTTACATGCTTGTTTATAAAATGTTAACATAGGAATAAATTTAATTAGTCAAGAGCTTTTTAGGTTTTATTTATTCATTCACCTAACAAATATTTATTGAGTCCCATTTCAATATATTACTTCATATGACTGCCTTTCTAAAGGGGCATACTCAGCTCATGTTTGTGGTTTATGAAGTCTGTTTCCTGTGCTGTTGCCATCAGAAGACACGATCTCTCTCTTCTACACATAAACATATAATCTTAGGATCTAGTTCCAATCACAGTACTTCAAATCCAAGTTCTAATAATATTTAACACAAACAAATGTTTGGCTAATTAGCTCTTACACAATATTCTGACAAAGCCAGAACTTGTATGAACAATTCTAATTTTGTCTTATCTTCAGGGTATTCCTGCATATAGAAGAATATGCTATTAAAAAAAAATCTTACAGGAGGAGTTAAGATGGCAGAGAAGTATGGGGACCCTGGGCTTTCCTTGTCCCTGAACACAGCTGTATTGAGGTCAGATCACTTGGAACATCCAGGAAATTGATCTGAGGACTGGAAAAAGGATCTCCATGGTTGGAAGGAAGCAGCATGGCAGGTGGGAGGTGCATGGAAGTGAATTGAAGAGAAAAAACTGTGGTGCCATTAGGGGAGGGAGCCCTTTCTTTACGGAGAAAAAAGGGAGAGAAAGAGAAAGAGATAGGGGTTGAGAAAGTGCACTGTCAGGCTCGCACAAGAGGAAAAAAAAAAACAAAAAACACCTCTGGACCATGGACTGGGGAAAAAGGGGTACTGAATGTCGCAAGCTTTTTGCAAAGAGCATGTAGAGCTCAAACTCTGAGGTTGTGGAAGTATGTGATTTTTGAAAGAGAGGAGCTGTGTGAGTGCTCCTGGGGAGGAGGGTGTTGACACAGGAGCACACAAAGTGGTGTAGGGATCTCCTGGATAGCACTGAGAGAGAACGTTCCCCTTCCAGGAGTACATTTGGAAGATGGTAAATTGCCTCTCCAAGGACAAAAGACCCTGCAGGGGACAGAAGCATGTGCAAAGAGTGGATAACCTGATTGCTGCTTTTCGCTGTGCTACACCATAGAGTCCAGGCACCGTGCAGGCGTGGGACTGTTTTTCTGGGACAAACGACACGAGACACAGCTGGCAGGGAAGCTCCACTCTAGAGGAGGGAGCATTTCCCCATAGTGCAGGGTCCTTTAAAATTTGGAGTTTTGAATGCCAGCCCACGCTAAAGACAAAATGTAGGAGATCTGTAGTGCAAGGCATGCTGATGGCCCTCGCTATTCTGTGAGGGTTTCCTGAACAGTGGGGCTGTGAAATCCCCTGTCTGAGGACAAGAATGGGGTGGCACCATTTTCTCCCTCACCACCAACACGGTGGTACTGCAGAGAGCAAACAGAGGCCCCCAGTGGAGGCAGGAGCCCCTTACACCAAACCCTATCTCCCTTTGCCTAGCAAGCGCGTATATACTAAGGCAGGTCTGACTTGGAGTCAGTGCAGTAGCAAGCCTCTCCTCCAGAAAAACAGCATTGGCAGTACCCTGCATGCACCAAGCCTTCATCATAGAATGTTTAAAAGTATCGCCTGCAGTTGACCATGGAAATAGGTCTATGCATTATGTTCTTTTTTTTTTTTTGGGAATCAGGCTTATAGTTTTTTGTTTGTTAGTGTTGTTGTTGTTGTTTCTTTTTTCATTTCTCTCTCTCTCTCTCTCTCTCGTTTTCTTTGATCAGGCTTCTTTTTTCTTTTTTTCCTTTTTTTTCTTTGGAATCAGGCTTATAGTTTTTGATTGTATATTTGTTGGGAAAGGAATGAATTGGTGATTGGCGACTGATATAGAAGCTTAAACTATGGAAAATAATAAAGCTGAAAAGAAGAGGGAAAAAGAACTTAGATCATGAAGGTAGACTTAGGGAACTCAGTAATTCCATAAAGTGAAATAATATCCATATCATAGGAGTCCCAGAAGAAGAAGAGTGGGAAAGAGGGGTAGAAGGTTTATTTGAACAAATTATAGCTGAGAACTTGCCTAATCTGGGGAAGGAAACCGGCATTCAAGTCCAAGAGGCACAGAGAACTCCCCTCAAAATCAACAAAAATAGGTCAACACCATAATATATCATAGTGAAACTTGCAAAATATGAAGATAAAGAGAATTATGAAAGCAACCAGGAACAAAAGGTCCTTAACCTACAAGGGTAGGTCTTCCCTCTGAGCAGGAAAGAGAGACCAAAAGCAACAAAGACTAGAAAGGAACAGAGACAATTTATAGGAGTAGTGACTTTACAGGTACTACAATGACATTAAATTCATATCTATCAATAATTCCTCTGTAAATGACCTGAAAGCTCCAATCAAAAGGCATAAGGTATCAGACAGATTAAAAACAAAAAACAAAAAACAAAAAAACAAGCCCTATCTATATGCTGCCTAAAAGAGACTCATTATAGACCCAAAGACACCACCAGATGGAAAGTGAGGGGATGAGGAACCATTCATCATCCTAATGCACGTCAAAAAAAAGTTGTAATAGCCATACATACATCAGACAAACTAGATTTTAAACCAAAAACTGTAACAAGAGATGAAGAAGGGCATTATATCATGATAAGGGGATCTATCCAACAAGAAGACCTAACTATTGTAAATATTTATGCCCCCAACTTGGGAGTACCCAAATATATAAATCAATTAACAACAAACATAAAGAAACTCATTGATAATAATACAATAATAGTAGGGAACTTAAACACCCCACTTCCAGCAATGGACAGAACATCTAAACAGCAGATCAACAAGGAAACAAGGGCTTTGATTAACACCCTACACCAGATGGACTTAATAGATATATTCAGAACATTTCATACTAAACTAGCAGATCACAAACTCTTTGAATACACATGGAAAATTCTGCAGAATAGATCACATACTGGGTCACAAATCAGGCCTCAACTGCTACAAAAAGATTGAGATCACATCATGCATATTTTCAGACCACAAGGCTATGAAACTTGAAGTCAAGTGCAATAAAAAATTTAGAAAGAACACATATACATGGAGGTTAAAGAACATCCTACTAAAGAATGAATGGGTTAACCAGAGAATTAAAGGAGAAATAAAAAAAAATACATAGAAGCAAATATAAACGAAAACATGACAGTCTAAAACCTTTGGGATACCTCAAAGGCAGTCCCAAGAGGGAAATATATAGCAATACAGGACTTCATCAAGAAGCAAGGGGAGTTTCAAATACACAACCTAACCTTACACCCAAAGGAGATGGAAAAACACAGCAAATAAAGCCTAAATCCATCAGGAGAAGGGAAATAATAAAGATATACAAATAATTATAAGAGAATATTATGAAAAATTATATGCAAACAAATTAGGCAATCTGAAAGAAATGGATAAATTCCTAGAAACATATAAACTACCAAAACTGAATCAAGAAGAAATAGAAAATCTGAACAGACCTATAACTAGCAAAGAAATTAAATCAGTAATCAAAAATCTCCCAGCAAACAAGGTCCATGGCCAGATGGCTTCCAGGGCAACTCTATCAAACATTTAAAGAAGAGTTAATACCTATTCTTCTCAAATTGTTCCAAAACAATAGAAATGTAAATAAAATTTCCAAACTCATTCTATGAGGACAGGATTACTTTGATTTCAAAATCAGACAAAGACCTCACTAAAAAGGAGAATTACAGACCAATATCCCAGATGAACATGGATGAAAAAATTCTCAGCAAGATACTAGCTAATTGAGTCTGACAGTATGTTCAAAGAATTATTCACTACAATCAAGTGGGATTTATTCCTGTGCTGCAGGGGTGGATCAATATCTGCAAATCAATCAATGTGGTACACCACATTA
This sequence comes from Phoca vitulina, assembly GCF_004348235.1. NCBI lineage: Eukaryota > Metazoa > Chordata > Mammalia > Carnivora > Phocidae > Phoca > Phoca vitulina. The sequence goes on along the minus strand of NW_022589708.1, from coordinate 38,003,906 downwards.
ATAAAAGAAAGCCTAAGAACCATGTGATCCTCTCAATAGATGCAGAAAAAGCATTTGACAAAATATGGCATCCTTTATTGATAAAAACCCTCAAGAAAGTAGGGATAGAAGGAATGTACCATAATATCATAAAATCCGTATATGAAAAACCCACAGTGAATATCAGTCTCAGTGGGGAAAAACTAAGAACTTTTCCCCTAAGGTCAGGAACATGACAGGGATGTCTACACTCACCTCTGTTGTTCAACATAGTACTGGAAGTCCTACCTCAGCAATCGGACAACAAAAAGAAATAAAAGGCCTCCAAATCAGCAAGAAAGAAGTCAAACTTTCACTATTCACAGACGACATGATACTGTATGTAGAAAACCCAAAAGACGCCACCAAAAAATTTGTCAGAACTGATACACAAATTCAACAAACCCACAGTATATAAAATCAACATACATAAGTCTGCTGCATTTCCATACACCAGTAATGAAGCAGTAGAAAGAGAAATCAAGGAATCGATCCCATTTACAATTGCACCAAAAACCATAAGACACCTAGAAATAAATTTAAGCAAAGAGGTAAAAGATCTGTAATTCAAAAACTCTAGAACACTTATGAAAGAAACTGAAGAAGACACAAAGAAATGAAAAAAAAAATTCTATGCTCATGGATTTGAAGAACAACTATTGTTAAAATGTCTATGCTACCCAAAGCAATCTACATATCCAATGCAATCCCTATCAAAATATCACCAGCATTTTTCACAGAGCTAGAACAAACAATTCCAAAATCTGTATGGAACCACAAAAGACCCTGAATAGCCAAAACAATGTTGAAAAAGAATACCAAAGCTGGAGGCATCATAATTCTGGACTCAAGCTGTAGTACAAAGCTTAGTGATCAACACGGCATGGTACTGGCACAAAAACGGACACATAGGTCAATGGAACACAATAGAGAACCCAGAAATGGACCTACAACTATATGGTCAACTAATCTTCAAACTAATCAACAAAGCAGGGAAGTATATCCAATGGAGAAAAGACAGTCTCTTCAACAAATGGTGTTGAGAAAACTGACAGCAACATGCAGAAGAATGAAGCTGGACCACTTCTTACACCATACACAAAAATAAATTCAAAGTGGATCAAAGACCTAAATGTGAGATAGGAAACCATCAAAATCCTAGAGGAGAACACAGGCAGCAATCTCTTTGAACTTGGCCATATCAGCTTCTTACTAGACACATCACCAGAGGCAAGGGAAACAAAAGCAAAAATGAACTATTGGGACTTCATCAAGATAAAAAGCTTCTGCATAATGAAGGAAACAATCAACAAAACTAAGCACTCAATGGAATGGGAGAAGATATTTGCAAATGACATATCAGATAAAGGACTAATATCCAAGATTTATAAAGAACTTATCAAACTGAACACCCCAAAATTTAAAAATCCAGTTAAGAAATAGGCAGAAGACATGAACAGACATTTCTCCAAAGAAGATATATGAATGGCTAACATACACATGAAAAAATGCTGATCATTCATGATCAGGGAGATACAAAACAAAACAATGAGATATCACCTCAAGCCAGTATGAGTGACTAGAATTAACAACTCAGGAAACAACGGATGTTGGTGAGGACATAGATAAAGGGGAACCCTCTTACATTGTCGATGGGAATACAAACCGGTGCAGCTGCTCTGGAAAATAGTATGGAGGTTACCCAAAAAGTTAAAACAGAACGATCCTATGACCCAGCAATTGCACGACTAGGTATTTATCCAAAAAATACAAAAATACTGATTTGAAAGGGCACCTCACCCCAATGTTTATAGCAGCAGTATCAACAATAGCCAAACTATAGAATGAGCCTAAATGTGCATCACTGATGAATGGATAAAGAAGAGGTGGTATATATACACAAGGGAATATTACTCAGCCATCAAAAAGAATGAAATCTTGCCATTTATTATGACGTGGATGGAGCTAGAGTATATTATGCTAACTGAAATAAGTCAATCAGAGAAAAACAAATACCATATGATTTCACTCATATATGCAATTTAAGAAACAAAACAGATGAACATAGGGAAATGGAAGGAAAAATTAAATAAGATAAAAACAGGGAGGGAGGCAAACAATAAGAGACTTAACTATAGGGAACAAACTGAATGTTGTTGGAGGGAGGTGGGTAGGGGGATGGAGTAAATGGGTGATGGGCATTAAGGAGGGCATTTTTGGAAATGAGTACTGGGTGTTATATGCAAGTTATGAATCACTAAATTCTATCCCTGAAACTAATAATACATTCTACGTTAACTAACTTGAATTGAAATAAAATTGTGAAAGGAAAAAAAAATAAACAGGTGGGACTACACCAAACTAAAAGCCTTCTGCACAGGAAAAGAAAAAAAATAAAATAAATAAAATAAAAAGGTAACCCCTGGAATAGAAGTAACATCTGCAAACTACACATTGGATACGTGGTTAATATCCAAAATATACTTAGAAACTCACACAACTCAATAGCAAAAATACAAATAATCAAATTTAAAAATAAGAAAAGGCACTGAATAGACATTTTTTCCACAAAAGATATTCAAGTAGCCAACAGTTACATGACAAGATGCTCAACATCAACAATAATTAGGGAATTACAAATCAAAACCACAATGAGATATTATCTCAACCTGTTAATATGACTATCATCAAAAAGACAAGAGATGGGGCGCCTGGGTGGCTCAGTCGGTTCAGTGTCTGAGATCCCAGGGTCCTGCTTTGGGCGTCACGCTGCTTCTCTCTCTCCCTCTGACCTCCCCTCACCCCGCTTGTCCACTCAATCTCTCTTTCTCTCTCTCTCAAATAAATAAATAAAATCCTAAAAAAAAAGACAAGAGATAACAAATGACGGTAAGGATGTGGAGAATATAGAGTTTGTGTACTGTTGGAGAATGTAGCGCTACAGCCATTATGGAGGTTCTTCAAAAAATTAAAGATAGAACTACTATATGATCTAGCAATTCCATTTCAGGGCATATATCCAACTGTAATAAAATCATTATCCTGAATCAAAAAAAAAAAAATCTTACAAAAGATCAGTCTTGTTAATACTTCTTAAGCCTTTGGTAAGTGCTCCATGACTGGAAGAGAATATTCATACGTCCTTCACATGCCAGGATTAATTAGATACAAATAGGAATAAAGTTTTACTAATAAAATTATTTTAATATGATAGCTGCCTTCAACAAATTTTTCTGTATGTTTGGTATTTTTAAACCAACAAAATTATCCTAAAAGAGCATAGGGAAGCACTTGTTGGTAGACTAACCAAACTATTCTGTTAACATTAACATTTTTTTCATAGTTAACATGCATTAATTTTGTATATCAAATCTGTATTTTATAGGTATGTCTATCTTGTTGAATTGAATTGGGCTTCACAGGTCAATTATTTTTACTTTATTTCAACACAGAGGTACACAAAAAAATGACTGTTTCTGTTATACTCAAATGGCTGAACTTCACATTTGAATCCTCTAGACTGTTATTTTAGTTGTGGGAAAACAGTTTTTAAATTGAGCTTTAAAGACTAACATATTTTAAAATATTGCATTTTTTTAGAGTACCAGAGGAAAGGAAGTGGAACAAATTATCCAGTTACCTAAGATTTCAAGTTCATTTTAGGTTCAATCACTGAAGTCAATTGCATTTGGAATTTTTAGATGTAATTCTTTCTACAAATTTTAGATCCCAGGTGGTATCAAATACAGTATTATAGATCCAAAGCTTTTTGTTATAGAATACTTGCAGCATTAATAGGCTGACACTGTTTGGATAACCTCAATCATTCATAAGCCTTTTAAAATATTTTTTATCATTTCAGTCTAATAAACTAACAGAATTCAATTTTCATGTTACTTGAGTCTTTGAATCTCTTACCAGAATTCTGACATCCATTAGCCATTGTCTGAATTAGGTGACTGCTGTGGTAAAGAATAAGCCACAATAAATTATCTTGTTACAAATATAATATACACAACAGCTGGAATTTTTCTTTCTCTTATTTTCATGCTGACTGACATAAGCTGCTAGCTGTAGTTTCCCATATTCTCAATAAGGTTTTTGGCAGGTTCAGAAAGCTAGGTACTTTGCGAGAAGCTTCTTATGATGCAAAGAAACAGAAACCAACAGGTCTCCTGATTTTACTTTTCTTTTCTTTTTTTCATTTTGCTCTTGATAACCAAGTCAGTCATTTATTTTAACGTCTGTGTATGATAATTTCTGTGCTTTTACTTATGCTTCACTTATTTTACTTTTAGAAAATGTCAATAATACAATGGTTTAGTGCTGAAAATGACTTTATATGACTTTAAATGACTTCACTTCATATGACACAATATAAAATGTTTTTAAAAAATACTTAAAACATGTAGACTTAAATAAAGCCAAATTAAACAGTATTTGAATGATAGAAACAACAGGAAAATCTAAGATGTAAATTATTTATTATTTATCTCTTATTTTAGAACATAGAGAAACTTCTTAAAACCTCTGGAAGATTAATATATATATATATATATATATATATATATATATATATTTGTTTACATCACTATACACATAATTGTTCTTTATCTTTCAGTTAGTACCCTCAAAAAGGGGGCATGATTTCAACATTGTTTATATATTGAATATCTCTTCATATATGTTTTCTTTCTAAGCAATGCTGTCAAGCAGAAACAAACATGTGTGACCTATTTTAAAGTTATCAGGTGTCCACTATTTGTAGAAATACCAAATTATACAGTAAGTGCAAGTATCATTGCTCCTTCTGTCTCTCCCTCTTGTCTTTCTCTCTCTTCCAATGATGCTGATGATACAATGATCCATGCCTGGAGGGAGTGTCTCACTGACTTAACTAAGAAACATTAGATATAATCAAGCCACAGAAGACTTAAGACTGTCATTCCAGCTTTTCTATGTAATTGATCCCTCTTTACACAATTCAGCCTCAGGAAGAAGCATGACATAAGCAGAGGCAAAAGAAATCTGTAAGGATTATCAACTGTGGGAATTAGACAGTATTTTTTTTTCAAAATTTTCACCAATTATTAGGGGTGAGAAAGGAGTAAAAATAGATATTTTATTCTTAAATGTGTAATGACTAGGAAGGAAACAAAGATGGAAAACAGTCGTATTGAATAACACATCAGAAATTGAAAAAACTGAATATCAACCTATTACTTTTTACATTTCTCTATCGATGATTACTTCTCCTTTCCTGTTTGAACTTTAATTTTTGATATGTTATTCATACAATAACTTAACCAAGCTAATTTACACATCATTCCATCTGAATTATTTTACTACAATTACCTTTATTTATATTATGTTTTATTCTGTATAAAATGTTTCCACTAAAATTATATGTATTTTTAAGAATTCACATTTTAAAATAATTTAATTACATATAAATGTTATACCCATGTGTGTCTGTGTATAGCATTATGTCAGAAGAAAGCTCAGAAGCAGATGACTATACTAACAGAACTGAATCTTGTGATTGTTTTGGTCAGTTATTTTGACTAGAGAATGACACAGATTCACCTGTTTTCCAACTTAATTATTCTAGAGTACAGCAGCTGAAAACATATTTCTGAATCTCAAACATTTTTAGTTCTTGACTGCATTAATTTTTGTGTTTATCTGAGTGCTAAGCAATGTGTCAGGTTTTAGGAACACATTAGTGAACAAATGATATGACCCCTGCCTTCAGGTTGCTTCAAATACAGTTGTACGTTCCATTTCATCAACTGCAAAGTCAAACTTGGTTCTATGGCCTCTGACATTAATTGAGTTCTATGCTTGTTCCCTTGGAAGAAATATCCAATTAACCCTCATAGAGAGACAGGAAGAGAAATTAACTTAGCTCTTTTTTCACTTTCATCACCATCTGCTTGCTTTCTCTTCCTTTCATATTCTTGCAGGATGTAATAACACACACACACACACACACACACACACACACACACACACCCTATTCATGCTATTGCATATTACAAGTAATTTAACAGCTCCTCAAAATACTTCCTTTGTAAGAGACCTAATGATTTCTATCGCCCATAATTTATGTGATGACTATTAATAACATTTATTTTTATATGTATGTATACAGACATTATGGTATTCCAATATCCACTAAGGCATACAAATTACTACTATAACTTACACAATACTTGTATAAAAACAAGTTTCTTTGTAATTCACATATTCTTCCTGTATTTTTTCAGTTACACTGGGCTTTTTAAACTCTTTGTAATTTCCAATACACTTAATACTGCATCTTCCAGATGCAGGGTACTCTGCACATGGTTAATTTTTTCTCTTAAATCCATAGTTACACATGAGAATCTGAAGTAGATTGTCTCTATAAATTATTAGCTATGTGCCTTTTTCAAAATTACTTAACCTCTATTATTCAATTTCTTCATCTGTATAGCAGGGTTAATGATAATATTTATCTTACAGAGTTAATGAATCAATCATGTAAAACAGTTATAAATTTTCCTAGTATATAGTAAGTACTAAGTAAGTGCGAGCAACTTATTATTTTTAAGGCCTAACGTGTGGCTGCATTATAGTAGGTGTTAGAAATGTTGAGAATAATAAAATGTGACCCCTCTCTTCACTGTAACTACCTTCCAAGGTCCAGAGTAAACGTGTACTTCCAGGTCTATAAAGTTGTTGCTAACATATCAGAAAAGCTAGCTGCCATTGTTCTTTCAACATCAGCATAGCACTTTTTTGTCTTATCTTTGTTGAAATAAGTATCACAACCCAATATTTTAGACTCTGGGATAGAGACTCAGAAAATATGGTTGAAAATTCTGGTTTTGTTAAACTTCTAACTTGTCAAAACTTCAAGCTCCTCACATGTTAAATGAAGATAGCAATAGTTTTCTCATAGAGTTTCTGAAATAAGTTAATAAAGGCATGACTGTAAAGGACCAAACACGTTGTGAACATATATAAATGCCACCTATGCCATTATAATGATTGATCCTCTCATGTCTCATCATTTCAAGTCTCTGTCATCCAATGGACTGTGGTCAAAAAGATGGCTTTGAGGAATTAAGTCTCTTAGGAAATCTGAGAAATGTTGCGGAGTCCATGACCTACCACAGTTTTAGCCAGTATTATTAGAGTGAGTTTTTCTGAAAGACTCCAGGTGATATGTAAATTATACACGTTGAAATGGATTGTACTGTGTCTTGGCATCCTGTGGTATGTCATAAAACAGATCAAGTTGCAAATAATGAACTATATAAGTGTTTTTAGCTGTATGGGAAATATGGGAAAACCTACCTCCTAAACACCTCAAAGATCCATCCTTCCTTCCTTTCTCCTTCCTTCCTTCCTTCCTTCCTCCCTTCCTCTCTTCTTTCCCTCCTTCCTTCTTCCCTCCTTTTCTTCCCTTCTATTTCCTTTCTCTTTGCTTTTATTAGTTGCAACATAAACACCTAGAAGGCTATGCAGTACATTATATCTTAAAAATAAAATACTTTGTAGGAGATAATTTTTAATAACAAGCTATGTTTATTTCAGAATATAGAAAATATCAGGCCCTATACTCTAATAAGCTTACATAAAAAATAAGTTTTTTTAAAATCAAGCTAAATGAGCATCATTTCTCAAATGATCACTGAGTGATAAAGATGGAACATATCTAGTATCTGCTTTATTAAATAAAATGGGACACGTATTTTCACTTTAATGGTTTAGAATTTTTAAAAATTCAAGGGCAAGTGGCAAGATGGCATTATGTTTTTTCACTGCTAGTATGTGTCTGTCCATCCCATTCCCCAGACTAAAGAAGACAAATGACTACCAGTCAGAATGCACAGAATATTCTTGCTTAATTTGCCTCATTTGTCGATGTGTGTTGTTGCAGAACTTTTGAAAACAATAAATTACTCTCTTTGTATGTATCTTGGCAACAAAGTGGAACATATATGGTTTCTGCTAAATCTTTACATTTTCTAACTTGTATTACCTAGTGTCTCTATCTTGGAGTTATTTTGTATGAAAAATTCTCCCGTTTTGTCATTTTTAAGTTCCATTGTTCCTTTTAGTACTCAGTATATTTCTAGCTTGATTTTTTATTTACCATTAATTACCATTCTCAAATGTTTGTATGATAAAGTCTCTTGATGTCCCAGGAGAGAGCATATTATAAAGTTAGATTGTGAGATGTCTGAGTCTTTTGTCAATGTTGGTTGGAGGAGAGCTTCTCATATTCCTTAAGAGAGGAAATTTATATCATACTGCACATCACTAACAATTTTTTTTCCTCTAAGAGACTGGCAAAGAGCCAGTGAAACACTCAGTGGAGTTCTCTATTGATTGTCCTGTGGCTTGCAGGAGAGTATATATTTCTGTGTCTGAGGCAGTATGATTCTATTGTTCAAGAAGGATAAATCTCCTGTAGACTAATAAATGTAAAGATGAGAATTTTTTTCAGAATTGAAGTGATGGGGTCATGGTTTTAATATCTTAGGCAAGAAGAAATAATTTGGTGCAAGTTGGGACTGACATTTATCACATGGATATCACATGGTTCAATATCCTTTATTAAATGAGATGCTTTTTAAGGGCATGCCATTACAACTATTTGACTAATGTTTTGACTTTGGATCATATATTACATAATATCAGCTATTTGGGAAAGGTGGGCTTATCTGGAATGATGCTTCAATGTTTCTAATTATTTGAAGATTCCTCAAGCCTGTTTGCTTTTGAGCATGCTTCCTCCACTACCGGGGTTATTTTACCTGTGATTTTAACAAGTCAAAACTTATTCTTTATGATTCACTTCAAACTATACTTTTGCAATTCAATTTATAAGGTAGAAAAGTGACAAAAATATATTAGTATTAGTATCAAGAACAAATAGTATTTAATAATTAAATAAGCAGAAACAGGAAAAAAAAAACAATTTTTATAAAAAAGTGAAAGTGTTTCATACTAAGTTATGAACAATTAGATAAAAAGAAAGTAATTCTCCAGTTCTTTATGGAAGATTAATCACAGAAGCATAATTTTTTTGTGTATAGTGGTGAGAAGAATAATTAAGCATTAGGGTTATATCTGAAGAAGAAACATACAGGTAAGAATCAGGCTAACTTAAGAAGCTACTCCTGCTCTTCAGAAAATAACACCCTAACAATATGAGAATGTGAATGTTGAAGTATACAGAATTTTGTAGCTGGTGGGGGTCTGGTGTTAGAATTTAAACCTTCACTATCCCAGATGAAAATGTGTCAGTATGTGGTAGGAGTAAAAGAGGAAACCAAAAAGGGAGGATCTATTTTGTGCACATTTGTAAGTTCAGGCAAAAGTTTTGGAGACATTTGGGATCCACAGATCTTCTCCACTGACATCAGCCCCCAGTATGGCTGAAAACTCACATTTTTATATATCCATATGGTCATACTTGTCCTCATAATTAGTCAACACTGCTGCACGGGGAAACATGGAATGAGAAGAATTGGAAACTCACCCTCCTGGAGTCCTATATAAATCCACTTGTTGTTTAAGAACAGGGCTGCCTCAGAGACAGGATAGAATGGAAGAGGCATCACATGCTATGCTTCCCATTTCTTTTAAAACATATTCTTTATTCTCCGGCAGCACCTACATGGTCAGAGTAAATCTGTCACTTGATTAATCAATAAAAAAAAGTTCTCTAAATTGCTTATAAACACCAAAATAAACAAGAGAAACTGAAAAATCATTTTAAAGCAAGAATCCTTCCATTAAACAGTAACGAAAAAAAAGTATCAGATAAAAATTAAATTTATTACAATCAAATGCTGATTGTAGTTTTCTCCTAAACGCACCCCCCAACAAAAAACAACCTTCCCACAAAAAAAACAGAAAACAAGAAAACCCCAAATCATTATTTTCATATAAAAAAACAGGAGTCTCTAGAATCTTCATTTATGTGACTTTTAATGCTTGAATAATGGGTATGATACACAACAGCAGGACTACAGCTTTAGGTTAATGTCCATTCAGAAAGATTTTTCCCCCTGTAGTATGGGAGTAAATAAAAAGCATTACATTATACAGATATGTAAGAAGACTGAGAGCTTCACTGAATTCATTTCTTGGAGGGCCATTAGAGATCATCTATCCCACTTCCTCATTCTATAGATGATGAAACTGAAGCTCAAAGAAGTTATAAGTGTGCTCAAAAGAAAAAACAACAAGCTCATATTTCACTGCTGTCTCTATTGCAACCTTCTCTCAGCAGTTAAGTGCTCCTTTTCTCTTTCTAGACACATTAAAAAGGACTTTTAGTTGCTCCAAGGTCACTTTCAGACTTCTGCAGAAGTTCAGTTGAAATAATTTGTGCATGACAATATGAATTTTGGACTTTATATTATTTTTGTGAAAATTAAATTGTATATTGCTTATTAGATAATTGACAAGATAAATCAAGCCTCCTTTTACTGTGTGAGCACTGTTATTTTTACTTCTCCTCCATGCCTACTTCTACATTATCATAGCATATTTGTTACAACGGTTTAGAGCAATATCTTATTTTGTTTCAGTAAATAGATAAAAAAGGGGAGGTTAAAAATAATGGAATTCCTTTTTGTAAACTTATGTTCAATAGGTATAAATTATATCTGAGTTTTTATAACCCTCACTTATAAGGCATTAGCTTTAAAGCATGAAGAGAAAACTATAATACTTTTATTCAGCATACTTCTGATGGAACATCTTAATAGATTAAGAACTTTTTTTCAAAAAATAAGTATATTTTTTAAAGATTTTATTTTTATTTATTTGAGAGAGAGAATGAGAGAGAGCACATGAGAGGGGTTAGGGTCAGAGGGAGAAGCAGACTCCCTGCCGAACAGGGAGCCCGATGCGGGACTCGATCCAGGGACTCCAGGATCATGACCTGAGCCGAAGGCAGTCACTTAACCAACTGAGCCACCCAGGCGCCCAAAAATAAGTATTTTTGAAACACGTTTTCAACTGCTATTAATACTGGAGTTTAGATTAGACACGTTAGAAAGCTACTTTAAAATCTACAGGGAAATTCTACATCAGAACCTCAAAATAGTGCGTCTGCAAAGGATATTCAATATGAGCATTTTTGGATGTTAGGGCGATCTGGCTGCGACATCTGTTACTCTACTGATCGCCAGGGTTGATTCCGCAGATCTGGCTGGCTAGGCGGGCGTCCCCTTCCTCCCTCACCGCTCATTGCCTGTCCCTCCTCCAGCTGCGCGCTAGCTTGAAGACGACTACCTTTCCAGATAGAGGAGGACTGTTCGGTCAAGGGTATAGGAGTAGCTGCTCTCCTCTGCTAGAACCTCCAAACAAGCTCTCAATATGAGAATTTTACTGTATTCTAATATCTTAAGCACTACGTGATATTAAAGTAGCACAAAATAATATTAAAGGCTAAGATTTGAATAAAATTACAAAGACTAGACAAAAAAAATTTCTAGGCTGCAAAGGGAATGATAACTGTCATGTGGTTCATCAAGGCTAATAATTAAAACCGAGTGACATTTGGCGTTCTAACATTTGCATCTCAAAATAAAGTACTGATTATAATATACATTTTACTTAATTAAACAATTAGTGTAGTGAAGCAGAAAAAATATATAGTATGCAGGTGATTTCTTGTTTACATAGCTTTTAGCTTCTTCCTAAAATGAAATTATATGGGATCATGTTCAGTTATTGTCCTGGACAAGTGTTAAACTGAAGTGGGAATCCCTTTTTATCCCAAATCCCAATCAGTTATCTTTAAGTTTAAACAAAAGATTTTCCCAACTTATTTTTTAAAGGATTTTATGCTGAAAATAATTTGTGTGAGCTATATTGTTATTAGACATAAAACATCCACTGCCTTGCTAATAGATGAAACTAATGTTTTCATAGTGAAGAATGGAATATTGAGCTGAGAGATTAGAAGCCTACATTCCACTCCCATTCTTATCACTTTTTAATTGTGTCATATTGGATAAACTGCTTCACCTCTCACTGGCTTTCATTTTCCTCATGAATGGAGGAAATTACACTAAGTGATCTCTCCAATATGCTTTCCATTCTTTCATTTAAGTTTGAAATTATGTAACCCTGACAAGTTTTCAAATATGCAAGCAAATATTTAACTCCATTTAGTCATTGATGACTGCATAACCTATTTGCTATGTTGGATCTAATAGCAATTACTTGCATAGCATTTTATGTGAAATGTATGAATTGTGATTTGAGTAAGGGCTGACAAAAAAAAAAATCAGTAAGCTCATCACAGCCTTTTAAAAATTAGTCTTATTGTAGGATTATAAAAGGCAATAGTATATTACCACTTTAAAAATTAAAAAAAAATTAGAAACTATACCAAAAAAGTTAAGATCATTTTTAATTCAATGACCTAAAATGATCTACTTGAGTATTTCTTCTTCTTTTTTTATCATACATTTATTCAACAAATAATTATTGGGTACTCCATTGATCTTTTTGACCTTTTCTTTATTCCTTTGAGTCCTATTGCTTTTCTTATTTGTGTGTGCGTGTGTGTATGTATTTACTCCTCGAACGTTGGGGACATTACCTATATTTAGTATTTATTGAAACTTTTTGTTTATTTGACATTTAATTTAAAAAGTATTTTATTATTTAACTTTCATTCTTTTCCAGTCATTGTTTTACTCTTCCCTTGTGATTCCTTCTATTGCTGTGAAGTTTACAAATCCTCTCCTCATTTGCAAATTAATAGACTCACATATAAGAAGGCGTTCAGTAAATACATATTTATTTACTTTAATATTTTTATTATTAAATGTTTTAAACTTCCAAACAACGGATATAAATTTTGGAATCTACTATACCATTAAAAATTAGGTGGATTTTTTTTCTTTGCAAAAGCCAACTTCACCCAAAGCATTTGCTAACTAATTCATATTTTTCATATTACCTTTAGTAGCTATTTTTATTATATGTTGAATTTCCTAAATATATCTGGACCAAGATTTCATATATATGATTTGATCTTTAACCTGTTTATTCTTTGAAAACCCCATTTTAGTTGTTGCAACTTCATGGCATTTTGTAATACTTTAATTATTTATTTTTTCATTTTGTGATAATTTAAAGCAAACATACCCAAACCCTCACTGCACTTGTTCATTAAAGATTATATTGGAAATTCTGCATTGGTATTTTTCTTTCTATGTGTGTTTCACATCTTAAAAACCTTTGGATTATAATTTTTAATACTTTGTTCTTGAAAAATTAAGCCAAAATGGTAAGATATGTATCAGTAATTAGGGTTTAATAATCACATAATTAGTCATATTTTTTAGTCATTTCTGATAAAAAAGGAAGGAGGAAAAGGAAACATAATTAATATCAGATGTAAATGTAAGAACATATTTATAGTAATCCCAGAGTCTGCTAGCTATAAAATGTAGAAAACTATCTGATAATGCTAATTTTTTTTTTTAATCTCTCCAAATGCTGGGCCAAAAGTTATTGATAGTGGAGTTTTAGATTTTTTTCTGATAAAAATGCTATGATACATTTTTCATAATTTATACTCTATAGTTATCTATATCAGTTTCTTCTCCAAAAAATTAGTCATATCTTCCATGCAAAATTGTTCAACTACTTTTTATCAGTCCTGAAAATTTTCCTGAAGGAAATCAATGCTGAAATCAATCATTATTTGTAAATGTAAAAGTCTTTCAATACTGAACAAAATATTCTTTCTAAAATTTTCATATCATCAGTAGTATAGATATGATATATAGATAGATATGATATTATACTGAATAATCATACACATCTGAAAACAAATTTTTGGGAAAAATCTCAAAAATAATATAAAAAATATATGCCAAATACTTTTACAGAACGATATTCAGTGTAATTATCTTATAAAATTTAATTAGGAGTTTAGCCCTAAGGATTTTTAAGTTAAACACTAATTTTGAGATAAATTTTACTTTTGCATTTTTGGTTTTTAAAGTATTTTGTCTCTTAGACCTCCCTTTAAAAAAAAAAAATTCCTGTTGTCTCTGGTGCTTTACTGATTCTTTATATTGTGTCTAGAAGATTCATTTTAATTTATTTTGTTTGGAATTAACTGACCATTTTGAAGCGAGGATTGATACCTTTCATCAGTTCTGGAAAATTCCAAGCAATTATAACCACATATTTAATATGCTTCTCCAATCTCCCAGGAAATTTGACCAATGTATGTTAACCTCTGACTATATCCTCCACATCTCTTACTCTCTTATCTCTATCTTCCTTCTCTTTGTCTTTATGGGCTATGTTCTAGAGAATTTCTTCTGATGCAGTTTTTCAGTTAAATAATTTTTGTTTTGTCTAATCCATTGCCAAATATGTGCAATGTGGGTTTTTGAAATTATTTAAAGTAAAAAAAAAATTTTTACTCATTTCTCCCACCTCTAACCCCCTACCCCTGGCAACCACCCATCTGTTCTCTGTATGTATAAGCTTAATTTTATTTATATTTATTTATATATTAAAATACATATTTAATATATAAAATACATATATATTTTAGATTCCACATATGGTATTTGTCTTTATCTGTCCAATATTTAACTTAGCATACTGCCCTCTAGGGCCATCCATGTTATTGCAAATGGCAAGATTTCATTCTTTTCTTAAGACCAAATAGTATTCCACTCTGTGTATGTGTGTATATGTGTGTACCACAATTATTTTATCATACCTTGGCTATCATAAATAATGCTGCAGTGAACATGGGAGTGCATATATCTTTTAACTTAGTGCTTTTGTTTTCTTTAGATAAATACCCAGAAGTGAAATTGCTGGATCATATGGTACTTCTGTTTTTAATTTTTTGAGGAACCTCCATATTGTTTTCCATAGCAGCTATACCAATTTTCATTTCCACCAACACTGTACAAGGGATTCCATTTTCTCTACATCCTTGCTAACACTTCAGAACAGTCTTTTTGGTAACAGCTATTTTAACAGGTATGAGGTGATATCTCATTGTGGTTTCAATTTGCATTTCTCTGGAGATTTTTGATATCTTGAATCTTTTCATATGCCTGTTGGCCATCTATAAGCCTTCTTTGAAAAGATGACTATTCAGATCCTCTGCCCATTTTTTAAAAAATATCAGGTTCTTTGCTTTTTTGCTATTGAGTTGCAGGAGTTCTTTATATGTTTTGATATCAGCCCCTTATGAGATTTATGAATTGCAAATATATTGTCATTCACTAGGTTGCCTTTTTGTTTTGTTGATGATTTTCTTTGTTTATACAGAAAATTTTTAGTTTAATGTAGCCTGACTTGGCATTTTACTTTTGCTGCTTTTGCTTTCAGTATTAGATTAAAAAAAATCATCATGAAAACCTATATCAAGGAGATTAGCACCTATGTTTCTTGTAGGAGTTTTATGTTTTCTGGTTTTACATTCAAGTCTTCAATCCATTTTGAATTACTTTTTGTGTATAG
The DNA here is from genome assembly GCF_004348235.1 of Phoca vitulina. Taxonomy (NCBI): domain Eukaryota; kingdom Metazoa; phylum Chordata; class Mammalia; order Carnivora; family Phocidae; genus Phoca; species Phoca vitulina. The sequence continues at coordinate 37,988,360 of NW_022589708.1, read as the reverse complement.
TGTAAAATAGTGGTCTAGTTTTATTCTTTTGCATATGGCTGTCTGATTTTCTCAACACCATTTATTGAGAAGACTGTCTTTTCCCTACTGTGTATTCCGGGCTACTTTGTTGTAAATTAATTGACCATATATGCATGGTTTTATTTCTGGGCTCTCTATTCTGTTCTATTGACCTATGTGTCTGTTTTTATGCCAATATCATGGTATAATTTTTTTAAATTATTATACTTATTTATTTATTTATTTTTAAGATTTTATTTATTTATTTGACACAGAGAGAGAGAGTGACAGAGGGAACACAAGCAGGAGGATTGGGAGAGGGAGAAGCAGGCTTCCCACTGAGCAGAGAACCCTATGCAGGGCTCGATCCTGGGACCCTGGGATCATGACCCGAGCCAAAGGCAGATGCTCAGTGACTGAGCCACCCAGGCACCCCAATTACTATATTTTTTTAAAGATTTATTTATTTATTTGAGAGAGAGAGAGTGCACATGTGAGTGGGAGAAGGGGCAGAGGGAGAGAGAGAATCTCAAGTAGACTCCCTGCTGAGCACAGAGCCTGACACAGAGGCTTGATTTCACAACCCTGAGATCATGACCTGAGTCGAAATCAAGAATCAGATGCTTAACCAACTGAACCATCCAGATGCCCCTAGTTACTACAGACTTAATTTTAATTACTAAAGCTTTATAATACTTTTATATTTTAATTTTAATTACTATACCTTTATAATATAGTTTGAAATCAGGGAGAATGAGGCCTACTGCTTTGTTTTTTCTCAAGAAGACTGACAATAAATTAAATTGTTGATACTTCATAGAATACTATCACATATGTCAGTTATTCCATAGGCCATGTCTTTATCTTAATAAATATAGGTATAGGTAAAATAAATTAGCTTAATCTATATTAAAGAGAACTAAAAGAAGATGTATTCACTATAACCAGTATATGCTGATTTTAAAAGTATTTGGAAATTAATAATAGTTATCATCTTGCAATGAATATTACATCTATTTTGAACTGGCCATGATTCCCTAAAGAATCTTGCATCCTCTAAAAAAAGAACAATATCATTTTAAAAGTTACTTAGTCTTTTTGAAGGTAGAAATAATCTATAGTTCAGAAAACATAAATGATCTATCTGTTTAAAGAGCATGCCCAATGTGCCCCCAAAAAAGTATCACCTTTTTTGAAATGGCTAGACTTCCCTGAAATACAATATGGTGGTTAGTCCAAGAATAGAGAAACTGAAGTTTCTTTTAAAGATTCTTACACATAGTCCTCAAGAGGTTGAATTTTAAAGTAAGTGATATATTCTTTCTCTACTCTCAGCATGACCTCAGAGACAGTTAAACTGCTTTAAAGTTTTAACTTTGTTAAAGAGGCTTAGAAGTTTAAAATAGTCCAACAGGAAGCCTGGAAGTGGGAGGGTAAATGGAGTATTTTCAGGGTTGGGCTAACTTTGAAGCAAAACATGAATGGTATTAAAATCCAATATCAAAGGCTCTGTCTATAGATCAGTAAAAATTTAGATAAACTTGAAATCTTTTGATTAAGACAAATAGTGCATTTCAGTACAATCTTTTGTTACCACCAAACCAAATAATCAGCCACAATCAGCGTTACCTGAATATATGCAGTGTAGTTTTCACAAAAACAAATAATATTGGTTACTTAAGATACAGTTTGTCTTTCTCTTAAATGGTGTTGAGATATGGCTATAAAGTTTAGAATATTCTCAGGGTGTTATGCTTTTATAATCAACTTATTAGCTTAAAATACATCTAGATAAGGTAATACTGATTCTAAGGGAACCAAATTTTTTCTTTGCCTTGTTAGATGTGCTTTGGGGTGTCTGTGAAGTGGCACTAACAGTATTTTTTTATTTACTTGTAATTTGCATTGAAGTGGTTTTTTTTAAAGATTTTATTTATTTATTTTAGAGACAGACAGTGTGAGTGTGGGGAGGGGCAGACGGAGAGGGAAAACCAAGCAAACTCTGTGCTGAGTGAGAAGCCTGACTCGGGGCTCCATACCAGCATGTTGAGGTCATGACCAGAGCTGAAATCAAGAGTCGTCCGGACACTGACTGAGATACTCAGGCACCCTGCATTGAAGTGTTTCTGGCAGAGTTTAGAACTGTGAAAATAGAGATGAGAAATACAATAATAGAAAGAAGGATTTTAAGTTAATAACATGAAAAATTTCACACATCCAGTTAGAAAAACAGGACATAGTTAATTAATTGACTCTCTTTATTTGGTACCTATTTTAAAAATTAAAGCCCTAGAGCACAGTTTATCTGTATTTTCAGTCTGCAGTACAATAAAGCTAAAGTGCAACCGATATTTATCTTACGTGATTTCAACACATTTTCCTATTTTTCTTGTGGTTAAGTAAAATTAAACTTCCAGGTAAGTTTACATAGAAACTGTTAAGATTTTTCTTTATCATCTCAGATAACTGATATGTAGACTTTAAAAGGTAAAACCAGGAATTCCTGTTAAATTCTATTTCACTGATTTCCAATGAACTTCCTAAGCATATTAAAATTATCTTGAATTCTGCATAGTTATATCACAGTTATGTATATGTATCAATTACACAAATATGTGTTTTCATCTTCAACCAAATCATTAAAGAAAATACTGAACAAGTTACACAACTTATAATACAATTTCACAGACACAACTTCGGCATCTCCCTTCTTCTTTCTTGGCTTCTTTTCACTGAACTATTAATTGTAAAAGATTTACGAGGAACTAATTACAGTCTATTCTCATTATTTACCATAATCATGTACTATGAAGTCACAGGGACACTGAATTAACAAATAATAGTTCACTGTCCTTAGGGAAAATACAAGATTAGTTTCCTGTGGGCTTCTGGTCACAGTATTTCCATTGACCAATAAATACATGACCTCGTTTTATGTGTGTTTCTGTTTAACATCTTGTTTAGTACATTGTTTAGTAGTTTGACACCTTATTTAGTAGTGTTGTTGACTCAGTAACATTGAATTCACTGCCAACAGCACTATAATTCATGCCTGAAGAAAGATTATCTAACACTGGCATTTTCTCCATAAGGCACATAACAGGCTAATTGCATTTAGGAACCCTAGACGGCACTCACTTGGGGGCGGTTTTAAACAGAAAAAAAATCATGCAGAAAAGAGCATAAAAATGCAAAAACATGGCACTATAGACCCTGAAAAGGACACTTATTTACAATAGGAGAATTTAAGGGGCGCCTGGATGGCTCAGTCGTTAAGCGTCTGCCTTCGGCTCAGGTCATGATCCCAGAGTCCTGGGATCGAGCCCCGCATCGGGCTCCCTGCTCCACGGGAAGCCTGCTTCTCCCTCTCCCACTCCCCCTGCTTGTGTTCCCTCTCTCGCCGTGTCTCTCTCTGTCAAATAAATAAATAAAATCTTAAAAAAAAATAGGAGAATTTAAAACCAAGACAGAAAAAAACCATGTTGATCTCATATGGGAACGGGTACACTGAGTGACTCATATTTTTTTGCTGTTCTGTGCCTGTACATGTTCACAAATTACTTGAAAATATAGTATTGATTTTGGAGTTCCAAATAACTTTTACAAGTAGATGAATTCACAAATATAAAATCTGAAAACAATGAGGAGTAATTGCAATGCCAACACAAAGTCAAATAAAACCTGTTCCATTCCTTCAAGGATCTTTAATCTTTGAGTATATCAGAAACTTCAATCATCACACATATTTGTAACTTATTTCCTTCTCTCTTTACACAAATATTTATTAAGAAAGGAGTATGTTAATCAGTTTGTTATTTGTTGAGTATATAGCAGGATTCAAAGAATAAGATGTAGTCCCTGGTCCCCAAAGAGATCCAATGAAGGATATGGGCTAGTGAAAAGACTAGTAGTATGATGCTCTGAACTGGAAAGCCCAAGTAGCAATTAGGACACATGGAGGAGGCACCATGTGTTACTTATTTACAGGTTAGTAATAATGTCTTGGTAGATGTGACCTTAAAGCTGAAACTTGAAGAAATGTAAATTAAAAAAAATCACAAGTAGAAATTGAGAAGACACAATAAAGTAAATGAAAATATACATCCAAAGTCTTGGAGTTGAGAGACAGAAACAGAAAGTAGTTTAGTATAACAATTGGCAGTGGGAAATGAGGGAAGTTAATGTAAGGGACGTGGAAAAGGAAATGGTAAAGAAGAAGTGGTGAAATAAATTTATCTAGAAATCGTAAGCAGATGCCAGATGAGGAAAGGCATTGATATCAGTTAATTTAAGAAGTTGTCAATTCTTCCCGATGGCAATGAGAACAATAAATTTAAAAGTGGCATGATAGGAATTAATTTGTATCATGATAGTCTGGCTCCAGATATGAGATTCATTAGGGATGTGGGGAGTGAGGCAGAGTTCTGATAAGCAAGGAGATCTGTAACAGATGTTTCAATAATCCTAGTGGGAGATGAATTGATATGAAATAGGATAGTAACAACGAAGATTGAGACCAATGGATTAAGTTAAAAGATATTTAGGAGTTGGAATCAACTGGAGTTGGTGATTAATTGGTTGTGGGTAGTTGTTAGAAAAGGAATTCCACATTGGGCCAAGGATTGTGTTTGCAAAAAGCACACTTTATGGATGGGATAACATCTTCCCACAGAAAGAGTAGGATTACTTACCACTCACTATTAAGCTCAGTTTTCCTCTCTTTTCACACAACCCACTGAGTGTGCAGGTATCTATCTAGAGTGATTTAGATTGCCCCCATGGAATTTGTAGGATCTTGGAGAACTGGTGTTAACACTAGAAATTCTGGCTACTTCTTCTGTCTTGAGTAATAAAGTCCAACCCAGGAGTCACACATCCTTTGCCAATATCCATAAAACAGTAAGAGACTGAGGTGTTAGCTTGCAAATAAGGTAAATTCCAATACCTTTCAGAGTTCCTGGCAGTGGTTAAATAATTCCATGGTTTCTGATTTGTATAACTCAAAATCACTGGTATAGGGGATATAATATGAAATATGAATTTCAGTGAAAAGGTGGCAAGATCTATTTTAGAAATTTTGAAGTGAAAGTACCTAAAGCACATACAAGAGGAGAAATTCAGTAAACAATGGGATATGTAATCTGTAGACAAGAAGATGTGTAAAATATTAAGATTTTTCAGATTATAATTTAATTGATAAAAGAATGTAAGAAATACCAGTTTGAAGGTCTAGACTGATTAAAAGCAGTTTGTACAACAGGATGCAGAACCATATACACATTTAAGAAATGGTTTGGAATTTGGAGCTACCTAGAGGGCAGGCCATGAAATGGTTTAAGACGAAAGTACTCTAATGAGTTGAAAGCATGCTAAGATATCAAATGAACATTGTATTTGACAACAACGTTATTTTTTTTTTAGTTCCAAGTTTTTATTTAGATTCCCGTTAGTTAACATACAGTAAAATAACAGTTTCAGATGTAGGATTTAGTGATTCATCACTTACATAACAACACCCGGTGCTCACAAGTGCCCTCCTTAATACCCATCACCCATTTAACCATCCCCCTTCCCACCACCCCTCCAACAACTCTCAGTTTGTTCTCTATAGTTAAGAGTCTGCTTTATGGTTTGCCTCTCTCTCTTTTTATCCCCCTACATTCACTTGTTTTGTTTCTTAAATTCCACATATGAGTAAAATCATATGGTATTTGTCTTTCTCTGACTGACCTATTTCACTTAGCATAGTATACTCTAGCTCTATCCATGTCATTGTAAATTGCCTGATTTCATTCTTTTTGATGGCTGAGTAATATATATATACACATATATATATGTGTGTGTATATATATATATGTGTGTGTGTGTGTATATATATATATATATACACACACACATATATACACACACACACACCACCTCTTCTTTTTTTTTTAATTTTTTTATTGTTATGTTAATCCCCATACATTACATCATTAGTTTTAGATATAGTGTTCCATGATTCATTGTTTGTGCATAACACCCAGTGCTCCATGCAGAACGTGCCCTCCTCAATACCCATCACCAGGCTAACCCATCCTCCCAACCCCCTCCCCTCTAGAACCCTCAGTTTGTTTTTCAGAGTCCATCGTCTCTCATGGTTCTTCTCCCCCTCCGATTTCCCCACACCACCTCTTCTTTATCCATTCATCAGTCGATGGACATTTAGGCTCTTTCCATTATTTGGCTATTGTTGATAAATGCTGCCATGATCACCCGGTTGCATGTATCCCTCTGAATTAGTATTTTTGTATACTTTCGGTAAATACCTAGTAGTGCAATTGCTGTATGATAGGGTAGTTCTATTTTTAACTTTTTGAGGAACCTCCATATTGTTTTCCAGAGTGGTTGCACCAGTTTGCATGCCCATCAACAGTGTAAGAGGGTTCTCCCCTTTCTCCACATCCTCACCAACATCTACAACAAGAAGGTTACTGATAACTTGCTAGTGTAAATAGTTTTTATAGATTTGATGGAAGTAAAAGCCAAAATATAATAGTTTGTGCAGAGAATGAGTTGTAGGAACTAAAAACAAGATATTAAGAAGAAAAAGGAAGAGAGATGATGCTGGAAAAGAATATGGGGGAAAAGGAATATATTTCTTAAAATGGAAAATATCTGAGTGTATTTGAGTTTTTTTTTTTTTTTTTAGGAGGGGTTTAGGAGGGGAAATGTGGCACAATTTATTGAGGAATGCTTCTGAAAAATGGCAGGAGATGATATTAGCTTTTAAATAATCTTTGCTATCATATACCAAGAAGTGGGAAAAGGTAAACAAGGAAAAGTATGTTTTATAGCAAGAGGAGGGAGGCACTCTGCTGCCTTCTATTTTCTCAGTGCTGTGAAAAGAGTTTATCAGAGAGAGAAGGAACATGGAGCAGTCAAAGGTGTGAGAGTATGGATAAAATTTAAAGGAGCTGCTATTCAGAACTGCCTGAACATAGGACAGCTGAGTACTTTGAGGACAGCTGATGTTGAAGTTAACATCATGAGTTAACACAGGGAGCTGTCTTTGAGACTTTGTGTTGATATTTCTAAGGCAGTCCTCAGCACTGTGGTAGGGACATTCTAAAGTGTATATTAGAGATGACAGACCTTTCAATTGATGGGGTGCAAGGGCTTTTCATTAACTGGTGGGATAGAAAAACAATAAAACTGCTTAGTTGAATATAATAGCAAAAGAAGGATGCCAGTTCTTTAAATAACAAGCTGTAAGTATTAATGTGACTAAAAAAGGAAGAAGAGAAAGCTGAAAAGGAAAAAAAAATAATAGAACAAAAAAAGGCCTGGATGTTTCAAGGAGGTTGAGAAAATTACTAGTGGGAGTAATTTAAGGAGCAAATTAGATGATAAAGAAATTGTGTCATGGATTGCGATATTTAATTGTGGAGTCCATAGGAAGTAGTTATTTTTTTCTTTAAAAAAAAATTTTATTTATTTATTTGACAGAGAGAAGCAGGGGGAGCATTAGGCAGAGGGAAAGAGAGAAGCAGGCTTTCCGCTGAGCAGGGAGCCCGACATGGGGCTCGATCCCAGGACCCTGGGATCATGACCTGAGCCCAAGGCAGATGCTTAACCGATTGAGACACTGAGGCGCCCCTTTTTTTTCATATGAAGCATGAAACTTCATTAAACAACTTATTGAGCTCCTCTTAAACTCAGAACTGTCCTATGTGTTAGAGATATTCTAGTGTAAGGAAACGTTAAAACTCTTACTGTCCTGGACCCTATATTACAAAGAGAAAAATTATCACAATTTCATTTGGCGAGTATGACTCCATGTATTTTTCATTATGTGTGTCTCTAATTTATATTGGTTTTATTTTTTTTAAGGATTATATTACACACTTTCTTTTCTCCATTCTGCTTTACCTTCTTAACAGTCTCTTGTATATATCTAGATCTAATTTATCATTTTAAAGCCATAAGGTTACAGTGTGAAAGTAACATAAATCTCTTCTTGTCTTTGTCCATATTTTCTATTGGACTGTCATCTTTCTCAGTGATTCATTAAAAATATATATAATTATATGATGCAATTATATATATAATTCAGACTATATTTTGATACAATAATTTTTCTATAATATATTGGCACTTCAAAACATGTTATTTATATTTTATTTAACTTCCTGTAATATGTCTCTGAAGAAGCACCATCTTGTAAGAGTAACTCTTGTAAAAAACATTGAGTGTACATGTTTAATATATTAAATTGTCCCCTACCTTCATAGTTATTCAGATATGATTTTGATAGGATGATTTGTTTGGTGAATCAAATCTAAAAGTATTTCATGAAACGTATCCTCTGAAATCCTGCCATACAAACGATAACCACAAAAATGGTCTGGGTTACGCATTTTAATTAAAGAATATGCCTACAAACTTAATATCGGGAGTTAGATGAGGAATGAAATTCTCTAGTAAATATACTTATTATAATTTAAAAGATAGGCTAAATAGACATAGTTTGTATTCCCAACATCCTCCAATTATACCATATTCATTTCCATCCTTGAGCTTTTATGTATAAGTCATGCATGTGAAATAAGCTGCAGGACTCTATTATGAGTTTACTATACACTGAAATACAGAGAAACTGTCATTTGTATTATCAGAACTAGTGATTATTTCTCCAGAAGATCTGCTTATTTGTTGTGTGATGACCACAATTCATAAGGGCAATGACTTTGTCTATCTTGTTCACCACCATATCCTCAGTGCCCACACTGGTAGCTTGCATACAGTTGACAAACCAGTAAGAATTTGGATGGATAAATTTAACTTGAATTATTCACTTTTAATATTTTCTTAACAGAAACATGTATTTATATACAACACCTTATGAAAAGTCACATATAATTCAGTTTAAAAGGTCACATATAGTCCAGCTACTACAAGCCAAGGCCTCACAACATATAAAACATATATTACTATGCACTTTAAAAAAAAACTGCTAATAGTTCATTTGCAAGTTCTTTCTGCTCTTTTGGCTTCTAAGATGTTCATTGGAGGCTTCTTCCCTTATTATATTTTCTTTTTTTCTTTTATACAGCTAAACTTTATGTCTTCTCAGAAAATGAAAAAAAGAAAACACAATATTGGTTGATTGTTAAAAATCTCTCATTTGGAGGGCGCCTGGGTGGCTCAGTTGGTTAAGTGACTGCCTTTGGCTTAGGTCATGATCCTGGAGTCCCAGGATCGCGTCCTGCATTGGGCTCCCTGCTCAGCAGGGAGTCTGCTTCTCCCTCTGACCCTCCCCCCATCATGTGCTCTCTCTCTCTCTCTCTCTCATTCTCTCTCAAATAAATAAATAAAATCTTTAAAAAAAAATCTCTCATTTGGAAACTACAGCAAGGGTTCTATGTCTAAGGAGAGATTTAAGCTATCCCACACCTCAAGAGATTTAACCACCTTTTCATCTGGTATATTTTATATCCACATTTAATTGTTGTGTAACTTACGACAAGACCTTAGAGAAGCAACCGTGTCCTTGAATGTACTATGTTTTTCTTACTACACAGAGAACACATAATAATCATACCATAATAATTTTAATAAAAGAAATAAGAAGTCATATTTCTATCCTACTCATCTTTACTGGGGAAATTTTGTGATTGAAAATGTTTATTAGCAAAGTTTCTCCCTTTTGAAATTTCAAAGCAGTTGTAAAGAGCAGTCTATTTACATTCTTTTTTTCATATAATTTAATTGATAGTAATGCGAACATAATTATCATCTCAATGTAAAGAAGGATAATGGTACAAATTAAAATTAATATATTTAATAATATATTATCTTGACCATTCATTTAAGTTCTATCACCTGAATTTTTCAAACAAGAAAATAAATTTTTCCTATCACCTTTTCTTACCCAATATACTTGTGCTGGCAAAAGAGTAAGAATTTAAACAATTATCTGTATAAATCAGGTAAAAATCAGTTCTGAGAAGCAAACAATGATTTCATATCAAGATTAATGTTCATGTTTCTATTGGTAGGAATGATCTTTTAAGCACAAAGTAAAATGGAAGGTAAGCAGTATCTAGAAGATTACATGATGTCCAAGAATACTATATTATTAATCACCCAATTAAACAGAAAACAAACATGGTTAATTATGCATATAATTTTAGAGTAAATTGCCTCTAATCTTGAGGAAAACAATATGCTTCCAAGATGAAAAATTTCTATGTAAATTACCATATTGATAAAACTCATTGGTCTTGGTCAATTTTCATGACCTATTAGTTTTCCAAGGTAGTCAGCACTTTGGAATTTTCTGCCCTTTATTTTACTTCATTTGAACTGCTAATTGAAAAGTTAATGAACAATTAAATGGCCAAAGGGTAGATGGTATATAGAATAAAAAAGGCAAATATATAGATTTTTTTCCTTTATGGAAGGGACAGCCTACAGTCAATCTAAGCAAATGAACTGATTCATCTTACAGTGGCAAATCTAGTTCTTTAATTAGGGAAAAATTCTTCCCAAGTAAGGCAATGCAGTTGTTTTTTAAAGAATTTTTATGTCTACTTATTTTTAAAATTTTTAATTCAATGAGAGAATGTTTAGATATCGTTGAAGTACAATGTGAAGATTATGAAAAGCTATAGAAAATTGGGAAATGGCCAAAGACAGAAAATACTAAAATAGAGAATCTTAGCATTTGCAGACCAACAGGTAATTAATAGTCCATTAACCATAGGCCAATGATTATTAATTATTGGCATGATTTCTCAAAAAACTGTTTAAACAGAGAAACTGTGAAATGTTAATTATTTGGAACTTGAATAGTTTACTGATTAGAAGGAATACCACAGGGTCGGATATATAGAAAGTACACAGTAAATAATTTTTAATTGCCCTAACCTGAAATAAGGAAATTTACTTTGGCTGACTTTGCATTTTATGGATAATTGAGAGTTAAAACCTACTCCTGTTTTTTTAATAGATATGGCCTTTAAGCATAGATACTTCAAGTATGTGTTTATGGCACCGTTCTATTAAACAGTTGCTTAGGTAAAACCTAGAGGACATGCTTATCAAGCTTGAAGATACAAAAAAACAATCGGACACAAAAATCAGGCTATCCCAAAGCCTTGCAAGTTTTAGGACAAATAAAGATGGAAATGATGGGTAAGCAAAATATGGACTAGTTTTGATTTCTACCTATAAACTACATATAAAATACAATTTGGAAGACTTAATAGCACACAGGGAAATTTGCTCATGAACAAGTAATACAGTAAAATGCCATTAAAAATGAAACAAAGTAAAATCTGTAAATGTTTAGAGACTTTAGAGATTTCAAGGTAAAGGTCCAACTATGCTCTGTATTCATTAGACAACATTTAAAATGCTCTGTACAGTTTAGGCCATCCCATTTTATGGCACCCTTAACATTCAAAATGCATCTAAAGGAGGGCGAATAAATCATATGACAACTAGAAATTATCATATGGGGTATCAGTGAAGTGGAATTTATCTTACAGAAGAAGATATTTGAAGCAATGCAGTATGTGTTATATGGAAGTAGATGTATAATTACTCTAGGGTATATTAGAGGGGCAAAACAGATTAAATAGTAAAAGTTATAGAGAGGAAAATTTTGTTCACTCATTATGGGAAAGGATTTTCTAAAACTTAGTGTTATACAACAGTGGAACTGGCAATTTTCCTTTAAATTAATATATTCAAGAAAAACTGGCATGTTACTCAGTTTGGGTAGGAAATGAAGTTGACAACTCAGTTTCAAGTCTCAACACTATTAAATCTTTGAGTGAAATTTTGTTGTTAATAGATCCCTTGTGCACAAGTCTATACTAAATACTGTATTAGTGTGCAAATATTAAATATATCATATTATTTTAACTATCTGTATGAGTATCCATATAGATGTATATATAGATATGTATGCAATTCATTTCATATTACAATTTATATGAATGACTCAACTCTAAACTAATATACTTAGATGTTTATAATTTGTAGTTATTTGTGATATTCTTTCTATTAAAACTGGAGCAGATTTCATTGTATTTGCATATCTCACAGTTGAGTCATGTGAAAAAAAAAATGTGGATGGGCAATCCTTCATAATTGCTTTTGAGATGTTTGGATTCTCAAGTAGAGAAGCAAACCAGAAATGCAACTTCTTTTTTCTTTTATTTGTAAAGATTTACTAACTTGACCCCGAAGTCTATAAACCATTCATTAGTAGGCTAGAATGCTCTATATATGCAGATGGTAAACTTTTGTTTTGTTTTATTTTTTTACTTGAAGTTGCTTCAAAATGAGAGAAGTATGATACTTAATCATGTTGCAGGATGAATACAAAGAGCATACTAAGCTGCATTTTGATTTATTCATTTTCTTTTATTTATAATTTATTTTCAATTTTTTTTTAGCAAGAGTTACACCGAGAGACATTTTTGTACAGTAGATAAAATACAGCTTTTAGAATTCAAGCATGCCTAGGGGCGCCTGGGTGGCTCAGGTGTTAAGCGTCTGCCTTCGGCTCAGGTCATGATCCTAGGGTCCTGGGATGGAGCCCTGTATCGGGCTCCCTGCTCAGGGGGAAGCCTGCTTCTCCCTCTCCCACTCCTCCTGCTTGTGTTCCCTCTCTCACTGTGTCTCTCTCTGTCAAATAAATAAATAAAATCTTTAAAAAAAAAGAAGCAGAATTCAATCATGCTTAAATTCAAATTACCTAAAATTGCTGAATTCTGCCTTGGTTAAAAAAAATCACTTAAATTTGTATGTTAGTTTCCTCATATTTAATGCATATAACATCTACATCACAGGGTTTCAGGTTAACTAAAGAAAAAGCTGAAATAAAGAGCTTAGCACAATGATTGTCATGGAGCAGATCTTCAAAAGACATTTCATAAATGTCTTTTCTCTAACTTAGTACTACGATTTTAATTATTTTATTCATAAATAATGATTATCTTATTTTTAAAACTATTTTGTCTTATTTTAAGATATTTATTAAAGATAGACACAATGGACTAAAGTTATTACCTATATCCTAATAAAATTTTCAGTTGAGAAAAATTGAAAATACTAAATTTTCAAATATTTTAAAAGCTTAGGATCTGCTATTATGAATTAAAGGAAGGCTTTTGGTTATTATAACACTCAGATTTGGGTTATTCATGTAATCTAAAGAAATGTAATTTTTGTTATACATCCTTCATTGGATAAGATACTACTGTGTGTGAATCAATAGCATGATTTATAGTTTTGTTTTTTTCTTTAACATATTCTCATAGATTCATTTAAGATATGTGACCCATCTCTTTCTTCTGATATACTTTCTACTTATATTCACCTGTCTGACAACTGACAAACTTTAACAGTGCCCTGTATCCTGTGATAGAGCTAACTGGATAAAGAAAAGAATCAAATGATAACATAACCTTACAAAATGTAATTGGATAGAAATTCATTGGTTATAGAATTTAAGTTCTATCATTCATGCACTATGTCTCTTTAAAAAGGAAATTAGAAAATCTAGATTTAAACAGATATCTGCTTAGAGTGAACTGATATTGTCAAAACCCTTTTCTTGCTTTGAAGTAGCTTTTGACTTTGACTTGACATATATCTTATTTCCTGTTTTATATTTGTTTTCAGATCTATATCTATTTACTTTGTTAGTATGAGGCCAAATATGTATAAATATATAACAATATAATAATTATAGCACATATCAAAGTAATGGGAACACTTTATATTGCCTTTCCAATGAAAATAAAGTAAGTTTTCATAGAAAATGTTACAAGACAGAGTAGGAAAATTATGCCAATTAAGATTGCTTAATATTTTAGGTCATCATACAGAAAGTCTAGAGTAGATACATTATTTCTAATACAAAATTACTAGAACTTGCAAATTGTGCAAAGATTATGTTTTACCTCATCTGATCATTCTGAAATGTTTCTTGTTGAAAAACTGTTTTCAACTATGATCATATTTATATGACTTGACTAAGTTGAAAAAACTTTCAGTGATTTTTTTTATTGTTTATATCACTGTTAAGCATTCAAATAGATTTCCTGTATATTGCCCTATTTAGGTATATCCTGTGTAAAATAATAAAAAGTAGGTTATTCCTAAGGGCCTTTGGTTGCAAGTGAAAGTTCTGGATATCTGAAGCAGAGATGGAATTATTTGTAAAGAGACTGGATAACTCTAGAAATGATGAGCTAAAAGAGGATGCAGGTATAGAAAATAAATGGTAGGGATGCCTGGGTGGCTCAGTTGGTTAAGCGGCCAGCTCTTGGTTTTGGCCCAGATCATGATCTTGGGGTGGTGAGAACCAGCCCTGTGTGTCAGGCTTCTGCTCAGCAGGCAATCTGCTTCAGGATTTTTTCTCTCCCTCTGCCTCTACTGCCTCTCTCTCTCTCTCTCTCTCTCTCTCGGGCAGTCTGCTTCAGGATTTTCTCTCTCCCTCTGTTCCTACTGCCTCTCTCTCTCTCTCCCCCCACTAAAATAAATCTTAAAAAAAGAAAAAAAGTAAGTAAGTGGTAAAGAGAGGATAAAAAAGGAGAGAGAGTTAAGTATAAAACAGCCTAGGTCTAGACATTGGGGAGGGTATGTGCTATGGTGAGTGCTGTGAATTGTGTAAGACTGTTGAATCACAGACCTGTAACTCTGAAACAAATAATACATTATATGTTTAAAAAAAAAAAAAAAAAGAAGATAGTAGGAAGGGAAAAATGAAGGGGGGGGAAATCGGAGGGGCAGATGAACCGTGAGAGACTATGGACTCTGAGAAACAAACTGAGGGTTCTAGAGGGGAGGGGAGTGGGGGGATGGGTTAGCCTGGTGATGGGTATTAAAGAGGGCACGTACTGAATGGAGCACTGGGTGTTATATGCAAACAATGAATCATGGAACACCACATCAAAAACTAATGATGTAATGTATGGTGATTAACATAATAAAATAAAATTAAAAAAAAAACAACTCAGCCTAGGTCTTGCAGATTTTTTTGGATAAGATGTTGCCAGGTCCTCTACAGCTAGTTTACCCTGACATCACTATTGACCACCTGCACATGCTGCTTTGGCATAACAGGGAGTAATTTGGCAAGTGATGTCCCTTCATCTTTCCCTATAGATTCAATTTCAAAGCATTTGATTAGTCAAGTTAAGGTCATGTTTAAGGCTCAAGCCTATGTTTTCAAGGGGAAGGAAGGTGTATCAGGTCTGTAGGCATTCCAGAGTGGGATGTGAGGGTCTGCACAACAGGGCATTCTCCTAAATTAGGATGCTTGTTCATGCTCAGAGGTGTTTCATAAAGATAGATATCTATAAGTCCAAGCATTTTTTATCTTCCCTTATTTAATTATTTCTTTTAGTCTATGAATGCAGGCTTATTATGCTACAGAGAACTAGGCAACAAAATTACAAAGAAAAAAACATAAATTCACAATTTACTAACTAAACACAACTATTATATTTTCTTTCTGGTCCTTTTTTTATTTGCAGGGATATGTTTGTGTTTACATTGCATATGCCCACATGTACATACCTACAAGTCACATTTATTTTTAAAAAATTAGATGCCACATAAATAGATTAAATTCTGTATCCTGTTTACTTAACTCCATACATCAACAAAAACAGTAAAAATTATTTTAAAACATAATTTCTATGTTGTATAACATTCCATTCTACAAATGTATCATCATTTACTTAAATATTCCTTTAGTTTAATATATAAGCTATTCTCTTTTTTGCTGTTATAAATAATGATAAAATAGACAACTTTTCTCAAAAAATTTATGTGAATTTTATTTTTTTTTTCTTTAGATTTCCTCAGAAGGAACTTACTTTAAGGACAAATCTTTTATAGTTTCTGCAATATATTGATGTTTTCTCTAAAAAAATTAATTATTGGTAGTGTAGAATAATGTCATTTTTAAACTCTTACTTAATGATAACACTATTGAAAATATTTCCTTATAGAAATAAATAATGTACTCCTTCATTTTGCATTAGTTTGACCATTTGTGTAGATAATGTGTTTATTTCATAAATATGTATTACATGTGTTGAGACTGTGCTAAGTACTGTGAATACATTGGTAAAAAGAGATTAAACTGATTCCTTCTCTTTCAAAGTCTATAGTTTAGAGGAAGAAACTCTCATGAAGTGATTCAAAGCTAGTTTTTAAGAACTATGAAGTGGGGCGCCTGGGTGGCTCAGTTGGTTAAGTGACTGTCTTCGGCTCAGGTCATGATCCTGGAGTCCCGGGATTGAGTCCTGCATTGGGTTCCCTGCTCAGCGGGGAGCCTGCTTCTCCCTCTGACCCTCCCCCCTCTCATGAACTCTCTCTCATTCTCACTCTCTCAAATAAATAAATAAATCTTTAAAAAAAAAAAAAAAAGAACTATGAAGTGTCGGGCACCTGGGTGGCTAAGATGGTTAAGCATCTGCCTTCAGCTCAGGTCATGATCCCAGGATCATGGGATCGAGCCCCGCATCGGGCTCCTGGCTCAGCGAGGAGCCTGCTTCTCCCTCTGCCTCTGCCTCTCCCCCTGCTCATGCTCTCTATCTCTGTGTCTCAAATGAATAAATAAAATCTTTAAAATAAATAAATAAATAAATAAATAAATTTAAAAAAAAAGAGCTACGAAGTGTAGATGATACTATGGGATGACATCATATAAACAGCAGAGCCAAAGCTTAGAGTCACTAAAGCTTCCCAGAAGAAAGGACATCCAGCTCGAGAGTTCAGCAACTATACAAAGAAAAGAGAGAATGGAAAATGTATTTTCCAGAAAGAGGGGAAACAGCATTACAAATTTTGAAATTTATAAATTACAAAAGTTTGACAACATGAGAATAAGATATAAGGAAGCTAAAGTTATCTAGAAAGTTTACAGTGTAGAATATAAAGGGTGGTGGCCCAGTATGAGTATGAAGGAATAAGCAAGAGTAAAATAATATAAAGATACAAAATATAAATAATAAGTTAACCTAAGGAACTGAAACTTCATTCTAACAGCAATGAAGATTCATTGAATTTATTTATTTTTTTTAAAATAGAGGGCACATGGGTGGCTCAGTCAGTTGGGCATCTGCCTTTGGCTCAGCTCATGATCTGGGGTCCTGGGATCAAGTCCCATATCGGGCTCCCTGCTCCGAGGGGAGTCTGCTTCTCTCTCTGCCTCTCTCTCTCCCTGTTTCTCATGAATAAATAAATAAAATCTTAAAAAAAAAATAAAGCAGAGAATGCCATTATAAAATTTGTAGATTAGGAAGACCATTCTTGCTACGTATCTCTAGACAGAGTTCTGTGGAGATGGAAGTAGGAGGTTATGGCAATAATACTGATGAGAGATAATGATAACAACAACAACAACAACACTTGGAGCAGGGAAATGGAAAGAAGTAAGTATTTCCAAGGATACTTTTGATGGATTTTGTATTGGGAAGTGAGTGGGAGAGAGAGAAGGAAGAGGGATCAAATATTATAAATAATTCAGCTTGGAGCACAATACTTTTGAATTGTCTTATCTATACGATACCTAAGAGTATATGCAATATAGGCAGCTAGCATTTTGACTCTGCTATGAACTAAACCGTGTCCACACAAAATTCATATGTTGAGGTTCTAACCTCAACATGACTGTTTTTGGAGATGGGCTTTTAGGAGGTACTTAATGTTAAATGAGGTCACAAGGGTAGGGTCCTAATCTGATGGGATTGGTGTGTTTAACAAGAAGAGGAAGAGATCTCCCTGCCTCTCCCTCTATCTCTGTCTCCATGTGCATGCATCAAGGCAAGGCCAGGAAAGCACCCACAAAGTGGCCATTTGTAAGCCAGAAAGTGTCTTCACCAGAACCTCACCAATGTGGGCACCCTGGACTTGGACTTCCAGAATTCAGAATTGTGAGAAAATAAATTTCTTTGTCTAAGCCACCATATTGTGTTATGGTATCCTGAGATATAATACACTCTATATCTCAGAGGAGATGACTGCATGAACAAAGAAAAAAAAGGCACTGCAAAAGAAACACCACCAGGTACCTAGATATTGTGAATAGACTTATTAGTCCTTGTTTTTCAAAATTTTTCCTATTATGTCTGGTCATGTCTTTCTTCTTTTTTTTTTTTTTTTTAAGATTTTATTTATTTATTTGACAGAGAGAGAGAGATAGCGAGAGCAGGAACACAAGCAGGGGGAGTGGGAGAGGCAGAAGCGGGCTTCCAGCGGAGCAGAGAGCCCAATGCTGGACTCAGTCCCAGGACCCTGGGATCATGACCTGAGCTGAAGGCAGACACTTGATGACTGAGCCACCCAGGGGCCCCTGGTCATGTCTTTTTTTCCTTCTGGTTAAGTTTTAAAGATTCTCATATCTGTGTATACCAGATCTTTTTAAATCAATAATACCAACTCTATTTTTTGTTTTCATTGTGTTTTGTTAATTGTGGTTGATTTTCCATGATTGTCAAATTGACATTTATAGAGGTGAATCAATCAACCATATAGTATTTCCAATCTCCAAATTGTGGTAGAATTTTTTGCATTTTCTAATATCTCTATTTTATACTTAAAATGATTCTGCTTTGTGTAAACTTACTTATACATGGAAAAGCTTTATGAGATGAATGTTGGGCTATGTTCTCATTGCACTAACAAAAAAATCTCAGCAGTGGATTAGATGAGGTGTGCTGCCTAGCAACACTCTTCCATATATACTCTGTGTTGCTTAGCAGCAAACTTTCAATAAACTGCTACCTTGAATTGGTATAATTTGTATCTTTCCTGAGTAGAGAAATATACTGCTGCTTGGACCCAGTTTCCTCAAG
Organism: Phoca vitulina; assembly: GCF_004348235.1. Lineage (NCBI taxonomy): Eukaryota > Metazoa > Chordata > Mammalia > Carnivora > Phocidae > Phoca > Phoca vitulina. The sequence goes on along the minus strand of NW_022589708.1, from coordinate 37,969,491 downwards.
AGTTACATTATGGAATCTGGACAGGGCAGCCAACTAATATTCCCAATTCGTTTTGGACCCTATATTCAGAAGGCTATCTCCTCAAACAAATTTTCTTGACCTACTAGGGTCTGAGAGTGAGTTTGTGAATAAAAAGACTAATCTCTCTCAAAGTAACTCATATTCTATTGACCTTATCGTGCATCAGGATTATTGGAGCTAGCACATGTCTGAAATCCAGATCCAAAGAGAAATTTTCTTTACCCTAAGTTTTACTGTTCTTATGTCTCCTCTTCTACATCATATAATTTCTTCAAAAAACAGTTTGTTACAGTGACAAACTATCCAATAATAACACATTACTTGGCAAGACCAGAGGAGCAAGCCATCAACTGATTTCAGGTCAGTGGTGTTTGCCTTTATTAGTTTCTTTCTTCTGTCAATTTTAATATGTTTATAGTAGTTTCTTGGTCTCATTCGCATTGGAAATATTACCAAAGAGATCAGGTGTTTAACATCTTGATGGAGATATTACCTCCTAAAAATCCAGCCTTGGGGTTTTATTATGTCTATTTAAATAAGAACCTAGTATAAGAGAAAGTGCAATGGATAAAGAAGATGTGGTTCATATATACAATGGAATATTACTCAGCCATCAGAAAGGGTGAATAACCACCATTTGCATCAACATGGATGGAACTGGAGGGGATTATGCTAAGTGAAATAAGTCAAGCAGAGAAAGACAGTTATCATATGGTTTCACTTATATGTGAAACATAAGGAATAGCACAGAAAACCAAAGGGGAAGGGAGGGAAAACTGAAGGGGAGGAAATCAGAGAGGGAGACAAACCATGAGAGAGTCTGGACTCCGGGAAACAAATTGAGGGCTTCAGAGGGGAGGGGGGTGGGGGAATGGGGTAACTGGTAACTGGGTATGGGTGTTGTGATGAGCACTGGGTGTTATACGCAACTATTGAATTATTGAACACTACATCAAAACTAATGAGGTACTATATGGTGGCTAACTGAACATAATAAAAAAATAAAATTAAAATAAAATTAAAATTAAAATAAAAAAGAAAGCAGAGAATATTAAAGGGAAGTAAATGTTTTCTAAATAAGAATAGAAGTTCAAGATAAGTGACTTGTAGATTGGATGCTTGACTCCATTGATTCCTCTTACCTCTTTAAAGTTTACCTAAAATGGGAATATATAATTTAAAACTAGCAAAACAGAAAAATACATAGTCTACTTAATAACTAAGAAAACCTTTTCAAAAGAGTAAGTCCCACTTATATGAGAGCAAGTAGAACTTGCTTATACCAAGAGCAATCACATTCATAGAGACACAAAGTAGAATGGTGGTTGTCAGGGGGTGGGGGGAGTGGGGAATGGTGAGTTATTGTTTAGTGAGTATGGAGTTTCAGTTTGGGAAGGTGAAAAAAGTTCTGGATATGGCTAGTGGCAATGGTTGCATAACAATGTGAATGTACTTAATGGTTAAAATGGTCAATTCTATGCATATTTCAGCGTAAAAATTAAATAATAAATTAAATAAAATTAAATAAAAAATTAAAAATAAATCATATATAAAAATCATACATATATTAGAACCAAATGAACATATATTAAGTTTATTATTTGTTCTAAAAAAAGAACAGGAAATATTTAGAATTAATAATGATTTAAACTTATATCATCAAAAAAATAATCTTATGGATTATAAGTATTATTATATTTATTTTTTCAGATAAAGCAATATACACACAGGTACTATCACTTGTCCCAAATCACAGGGTGAGGAAGTGACAGAGCCCAGAGACTAACTATAGTATTTATATTCTCAACCACTGTGCTGCACTGCTCTCATGGAGATAATTTCTGTAAAGAGTTTACTATGTAATACTATGTATTACTATGTGTACATGTATTATCTACTGGGCAGAAGACTAGGTTACTAACAATAACAACTGTTATACAGATATATTAACCCATTAATCCTCATACCAATTTAATGACGATTAAATAACATCATGCATGTTAAAATAATTAGCTTGGTTTTGGACATAGTAGACACTAAATATGTAAAATCTACTATACTAAATATATACTATCATCAATACCATCTTTAGTTGCATACTCTGTGTCATTTCTAGCAAATATTCTATTGGCATATTTTAACATTATTGTCAATAATAGAGAAAAATGTATTATATTAATACTATGAATATTAATTTCTTTTGGCAAATCTCCTCACTTTGTTCTCAGTTTATCTTTCATCCTTCTTATTCTTCAAGGTTTTATTCTCAGTCAATGATACCTAGGGAATTATCTATCCCAATAATTTTTATTGTAGATTTCATTAATATAACTGTAATTTATTGATACACTTTTATGCATCAGAAAAAAATCACTGGGAAGATCTTTTGAGTAGGATGGTTAAAAGTCTGTTCATACTACATGTATAGGAAATGTATGTTCCATTTAAATTATGGACTTTTAAGTAGAATTGAAATACTAAATAAGCAGCATGGTTGCTCTCCTTCTACTGGTAGACTATTGTGTTATAAAGATAAGGGATATGTCCTATGAAGAACATAACCAACTTTAAGTCAAGGTTAGCAAAAATAGTACACATTCATTGGCATACTAACTTGGTGAATCATGATTTATATGCCTCTTTAGATATGGGCCCGGGGTGGGGGGGTGTGATAGCCTCCATTTAAACAAACTAGCTTTTTAGTTTAAAGGTAGAAACTATCAGGCCTATTTTCTTCCGTAACATTCATAAGAGAACAAAACTAAAAAGGGAACCGAATCAGCATTCACATTGAGTACAGGCATTTAAGGATTATCACCATATATATATTCTTTGAAAAAAAGTCATTCTTCTAGTTCAGACATTAAAAATTACAAGATTTAGGGGCACCTGGGTGGCTCAGATGGTTAAGCATCTGCCTTCGGCTCATGTCATGGTCTCAGGGTCCTGGGATTGAGCCCCACGTGGAGCTCCCTGCTCAGCGGGGAGTCTGCTTCTCCCTCTCCCTCTGCCTCTCCCCCTGCTTGGGCTCTCTCTGTCTCTCTCTCAAATGAATAAATAAAAAATCTTTAAAAAATAAAAAAAAATTAAAATTACAAGATTTATAGAATAAATAGGTTTACAAGCTTACCCTTCAAAAGCTAACTATAGCTGTAACCAAAACAATAGTTATACAAATACTTACAAGGCTAAATTTTGTCTAATATTTACACCTAGAATCACAGTCAGTCCATCCTCTGACTGACCTTCCTCCATCTAGCCTATGCAAACTTTATACTCTTGTTCTCCTCCAGAACAGTCATCTTTAATTGCTCACAAAGTTTTTTGGATTTGAGCTAATGAACTCAGTTGCTCTATTTTCCGTCTAAAGGGGTTAGCAAATTTAAGTATCTTGTCCAGAGAAAGTAATTTGATAGAAGAAAGTGTTGAAATTCATCCCAGGCAGTCATCCTATCAAGTGTGTTCTTATTGCCAATCCACCTGGCAGCTTAAAAAAAAAATGAAAATGTAAGTTAAACTAATGGTAATCACCAACAACCCAGTGTATTATGCTCATATTAGAGTTATATTACAGCAAAACAAAACAAAAACAAACTTGAATACAGTAGAGAACTACTTTCTTAGAATTCTTCAAATGAAAATGGCTGAGAAACTAAAAGTCAAAGAGATTTTTGTTTTGGTTTAGCTTCAGACTTAACCCTCATTTATCCTTTAATGCAAGATTTAAAAGCACAGATAATTTTTTGTTTGTTTTTTCTTTTTTTTTTACATGGAATAAAATACAGATACAGTCTGGTGAAAATAAGTTTCCTACTCAGGATCTAAAACACAGTAAAATTTCAGGCTCTTAATATTTTCAGAAATATGTATGCACACTTCTGTATAGTTTCTGTAATATATTCTTGAGTTTTAACATATCTACGGGCAACTTTGCTATTTATGTTATCTTAGGTTCAGCTGAGCATAGATCTATGCTCTTCAGGTTGTATTATATAGCATTATACTATATTTTTTTTTTTTCTCTGTGTGGTTTGAAAGATTTTCAATTTTGTGAAATGTCAGGGCACAAAATAGAAATGGCTCAACATGTTTTTAAAAAAAGAATTAGGTTTGAGATGACATGATCATGTAGATATGGCTGAAAGTTGGGGGAATTTCTAGATTAATAATTGTCAGTCATATTTTAGCTCTGATGAAACTTCTTTATGGAAGCTTTCCATAATCACCCACTCTATTGTTCTTCCCTTTAACCTACTACTGTGTATCACATTAGCCTGTTTATTTACTTAAGAAAATGTGTCAGCAATTTATATGATCTTATTAATTTGTATATGACATCTGTTTCCCCCACTATAATGTAAACTCGACACACAAGCAAAATCTTGTTTTGGTTCCTCTTATCCACTGCATCCTGATATAGAAGAGTTCTATCTGGGGAGCTCCTGGAGTCTATGAATGAATAAATAAATGAGTAAATGAATATCATCACTATCATCACACTTATTTTTCTTGTATATAATTTCTTGAAATTATGTAAGTGGGGGGGCATTGTAAGTAGTGACTATACAACTTCATTTCTACTTATGTTTCATTGCTCAAATGTGATTATCTGAAATAATATAAATGTTTTAGATAACAAAATTTGAAAAAATAACCCCTCTTTTTTCTAATCTAATTTCTCATATGTTTAAATTATTTAGATAAAATACTGAAAAATATGAAATCATGACATTCACTCAAGAAAATATCACCTATATAAATCCTAAAATAGTCACATATCCTTACAAATTCAGGATTTGATGGAATTGAATAGCTTTGTTTTTTCACTTAATTAGGTATAGCTATAGCAAAAGCATGTTAAATAAAAACCAAAAAGGGAATTATGGTACTTTGGTATATCATACTGATTTTAACCATAAAATTAATTATTTGTGATGCTAACTTTCTTAACAGATAAATTTGGTAAGTCTCCATTTGCTTGTGAATTCTTGAAAAAGGGTAAATTGATATATTACTCATTGTTCTCTATGTAATCACAGAAACTGCAATCAAATGTGGCATTCTTAAATCCAATTGTCAAGACTTATCCATGAGTAGGCCTTATGAAGAGTCAGAGTAGGCAGCTGAATATGTCATACGATTTGAAAGCACTGAGAAATTATTTTTACTTAAAATATCTTCCTCATTACCTTTCTCTGTGCATGAAATTTCATCTTTAGAAATCTCTTGGGGTTTTAACTTTAGTTTTCACTTAATACTTAGAAGTGTGACTCTTCTTTTACAAATGCTTTTTGAGAGCTCATATGGAGATTCAGGGAAGACATTTCCTCTTATACCCACCTAAAGAACTGTTTTCCTATTTCAGGGAAATTGTTCCTATCATGAAATTCAGATATAATTTATAAAGAAGGGAAGAAGGCCACACTTGTAGCTGGCCAGATCGGTCAAATCATACCTGGGGAGTCACTCACTTTGCACTCATATGCTCTTACAGGGGGTTAGTTGACCAAAATTAGAGGCCAGGAGAAAGATTGTGAGAAAGGAGAATCCACACAATAAAATCTTATTATATTTGAGAAAATATTCAGTTTATCCCATCATCATACTAAGGAACTGAAGATCAAGAGACTATATTTGCTTAGAGAAATACAGATACTTTTGAACGAGAATAACAACCACATTTCCTGACAATCTCTTTTTCTACTGTGTACAATTACCTCCCATCCAAATTAGAAGAGAAAAAAGTATAGCTGGGATGTAATTATTCTTTTCTGTGTGTATGTGTTCTTATTTTGTTGTTGTGTTTAATAAAACTCATTTTGAATGAGGGCACCTGGGTGGCTCAGTCTGAGTCTCTTACTCTTGGGTTTGGATCGGGTTGTGATCTCAGTGTCACAGGATATAGTTGGGCTCAGCATTCAGTGGGGAGGCTGCTTGAAGATTCTCTCCTTTTCCCTCTCTCTCCCCTTCTGCCCTTCTCTGCCAGTGCTCTCCCTCTCTAAAATAAATAAATAAAATCTTAAAAAAAAAACAAACACCTCATTTTGAATGGATTACCCACCAAAATGAAGCTCCTTATTTCATTACTTAAACATTTGTTTGTCTTACTTCCCAGTTTTAATTTGAGTAATAAATATAAAATATTCAATTACTAATATTTCCCATACTTTTTCTCTTTTTACACTTAGCAATTAATACTCTTCAACATACCATATGCTTTTTTCATATATTATATTTATTGCCCATTCCCTGCACCCTCCACCAGAATTAAGTTTTATGAGGGCACAGATTTTTACTGATTTTATTCATGGTTATGTTTTCAGTGCCTCCAACAGTTTGGCACATATTCAGTATTCAATAATATTTTCTGAGTGAACAAATGCATGATATTTGAGACAAGAGAAGCAAAATCTTCATTAACCAAAATGTTACCAGTAGCATTCCTACCACTAATACATATTTCTAATACCAGATATAATAAATGCATAGGGTAAATGTATATGTTTTAAACAGGAAGTGACAAATGAAAAAAAACCCACAGAATGCAGTAATGTTTCAGAATAGCAAATCTCATCTTTTAGTGGACTGTTACTTTATAATTCAGGTGTCCTTCTTAAGTGAGTTCTATTTTATAGCTTCTAAAGTTGCATTACAAATGATTGTAAGGTTTATAGGATTTATTTCTCCATTTCCCCTTACTTTTCTTTTCAAAATTTGCTAATAAATAAAAGATAAAAATAAAAAAAAATTGACTTCAGTCAATCTTCATGCATTATTCAATGCTCTTCTCTGTATATGTAGTACTTAGATGCTCTTTAATTAGCTACCTTGGGCAGAAAGGTCTGGTTTAGAATGTTAGAAAATAATAGAATACAGAGAACAAATAATTAAAGGTACATGTAGTATTAAACTGTCCAGTGAAAGGTGAAAATTGCTTGATATTATTTCAGTTTTAATAGTATATATTAATTGTAAGATGAAAATTTGTAACTCAGTTGTGAGAGACAGCAAAACCACTTGGTTCTCCATATCTCTTTAAAAAATAATAATATTAAATAATTTGATTGGTATAATGCGTGATCACTGAGATCACAATCAATATTTTTAGCCTATTTATAATGAAAAAGTTCACTGTTTATTACAAGGGTATATAACTGTGGTGTTCCTTCCTAAACTTACCAGAGAGAGAGCTCTCTAAGCAAAACTGCATCAGTGTCTGTTTTGATTTTGGTTAACCGCTTAACATCTTAGCTTGTTTTCAATCAACATAAAGCTTGTCTAACTCACTGACCGTATATGTGATTTAAAGTTTTCACGGTATATGAAGAATGTGATTTAAAATGTAATTTTATTTATTTATTTTTAAAGATTTTATTTATTTATTTGACAGAGACAGACACAGCGAGAGAGGGAACACAAGCAGGGGGAGTGAGAGAGGGAGAAGCAGGCTTCCCGAGGAGCAGGGAGCCCGATGTGGGACTCGATCCCAGGACCCTGAGATCATGACCTGAGCCGAATGTGTTAACACAATCTTTTAAGTTAAAAAAGAAAAGTTGAGGCAGTTCAGTGTAACAGATAAATTAGCCATTTATCATGAGCTAAATATTTAAGACTAAATCATGACTAACATCATAGTCACAAGATGGTGTATAATCATGATAGCATGACAAAAAAAAATTTAAAGATCCTGAATATGAGAGAAGCAGATATAGGCAGACTCTAACCTGCGCAATTCTATATAACAACAAGAACAAACTTCAAAAAGCAGTTGCAGCAGACAGAAATGTAAGATCGTTAACTAGAAGCTTGAGGCCATTTATTGTAGGAGTAAATAACTTCTCTAACTGAAAAAAAGCCTATATTACTATACTATTAATTTTATAGTAAGTGTTCCTTATCTTTAATTTTTAAAGTTGTGTTCGTATTTTTTCTTTGGGTTAGCATGGGAGTTTATAATTTAGAAAGTTTTCTATTGGGAAATTCAGAAGAGAAATCAAAGTATTTTGACTTTACTTAATAAATGATGGTGATTAAAATGAGGTACATAATGAAAAATTATTTTCCTTTCTCCTTCCTCTCTTCCGGCCTCTCTCCTTCCCCCATTTTTTCCCCTTCAAACATTCAAACAATATTTATTGCACACAAATTATGTACTAAAATTCTGCTTGGTACTAATGCTATAAATAGAAATGAGAAAAAATTTCTGACCCCAAAAAGCTTATAGTGGAGAATATGAATATTTGCAAATAAAAAGATGTCATTCCTCCTTGCTTAAATCAAATAGACATTTACGAGATTCTTGCCATAAAGAAGTTGCTGAGAGACATGTCCTTATTCTTTTTTTCTGTACCACATTTGCTGTAACATTTGGCACGTCAAAGTTCCTCAAAATAATTTTACTAAATTACTGTTTTGTGTATTATATGTAAACTTTCTGTGTAGGGCTCTTCCATACCGATACTCCCTGGTTCATATTAATGTGGTATGGACTTTTATTGTAAGTCTGTCAATGATTGGAAGAAGATATATAAACACTGTTTAATGATATTTAAAAATTCATATAGGGGATGCCTGGGTGGCTCAGTCAGTTAAGTGTCTGCCTTTGCCTCAGGTCATTATCCCAGGGTCCTTGGATCAAGCCCCATGTTGAGCTCCCTGCTCGGCCAGGAGTCTGCTTGTCCCTCTCCCTCTGCCCTGCTTGTGCTCTCTGTCTCTCTCTCAAATAAATAAATAAATAAATAAATAAATAAATAAATAAATAAAATCTTTAAAAAAATAAAAATAAAAATTCATATGATTAGTACATTATAAAGAAATCAAACATCATTTCTGTCTCTCTTATATGTCTATGTATCTCTCCCTTGACAATACATATATTCAATAGGGGCATAAGCAGGACTCATAGACGAATAGAAGGCAAATGAAGAAAAAAGGTTTCAATACATTTATGTGAAATAAGAGTATCATTTATTGGTGATATTCTATCCTATTTGTAAGTGCTAAAGGGGCAATTTATTCTACTAGTTTTTAAACATGTACTTTTCAGCCAGAAAGAATGGTTTCTAAACCCAGCACAAACTTCCTGATTGACAGTGTGATGCTCTTTACTCTTCTTCACTAGACTTTAATCTCTATGAATGGAAGAACTGGTCCATTGAGTTCACTGATGTATTTCCAGCACATAGCATGATGCTTCCTACATGGTAGCTACTCAATAAATATGTCTTTTACAAATGAATAGTTTCCAAAGTTTTAAAGTCCTTTTAAGACCTTATGAAAAAGCAAATATTATCCCACTCTAAGCTAGTTTTAGATCTTGCCTCAAACAGCTTTCCTACATAACCCCAAAGTAGATTAAGGCCCTTGGTAAATGCTCCAGTAACACCTCATAGTTATCTTATATGGCATTTACCACATTATAACATTTGGTACTTATTAAGTAACTATTACTTTACTTTCTGTCTTCTCTTCTAGACTGTAAGGTCCATAGGGACAGAACATATCTACATCATATCTACATCACTTTGTCCCTGCTAAGTATAATATTCCCAGAAACAATATTAGCAACTCAGAAAATATTAATTAAATTATTTAAGGAATTACTGTGCTTCAGTTTATCATAAACTAATAAAAATGCTAACCAACTTTATCATGGTTTTTGTAATATAGCTACACTATGTTAGAAGGGTAAAATTATAGGTTTTATATGATGTTTCCCTTCCTTCCCTAAGTCTAAAATTTATAAAGATCACCAATCTGCAATTAAGTTAGCCCAAGTAATTTTAATTTTACAACTATTAGATTATCAGCCCTTTAAATATTTCCTTAAATTCTTATTTTAAAGTTACTATTTGTTATTAAAATAGAATGCACAAATTTTACTTCTTTTAGGCAAGAAACTATATAAAGATAAAGAAATAACTCTTAATTAGTTTTCAGTAAAGCTTTAAACTCATCGTCCTTTTCAACTAGAGTTATATTGCTTTTCAACAGCTAAAAATATGAAGAGCAAGGTAACCTCTGAGAAAAGAAAAGAGAAATGTCATTTTTATTGCCAATAGGGCACAAAAACATGACAGATTTTTTATTGGTAATATTCAAGAAACTAATGACAAAGGTGTCTTGTCAGTGAATGATAATTGTTGAATTTCCATGAGTGTGTTGGAATTTCACTGTTCCTATGCAAAACTGTGAGGCAGAGAAGTTTCCCTCTTAGCTTCTCATTCAAATTCTTCTCTTTTAACACATCCCTTCACATGGTCTCCATGAATGCCCAGTGCACTCATGGTTCCCCTTCATTTTACATAGCTCCTCACTTCAGCACTCTGCCCTATTTTTATCTCCCCTGAATCATGATACAGGTTATTTATTTCAAATCTCACATACAATGCTCCATATTCTAGTTTATTTTCTTAGCTATTGTCATTAAACAAAGTAGTCTGATAAAATAAGTTACACAAAGCTGATGGTATATTTTATTATTCCTTGCATTTGTATATTCATTTTATTTTATTTACTTTTTTCATCCCACACAATTACCATTTTATTGTTTTTCTGGTGAGAATATTAAAACTCTACTCTCGTAGTGACTTTCAGGGATACGATCCAGTAATAACTACAGTCACGTGCTGTACATTAGATCCCTGGGGCTTATTTATCCTATAACAGAAAGTTTATACCCTTAGACAACATCTCCTCATTTCCTGCATCCCTGAGCCCCTGGCTCTCTCTGTTTGATGTTTTTAGATTTCACATAAAAGTGAGATCATACAGTATTTGTCTTTCTCTGACTTACTTCACTTAGCACAATGCCTTCAAGGTCCATCCAAGTTGTCACAAATCACAGAGTTTCCTTCTTTTATATGGCTAAGTAATATCACTATATATGAACATTTTGTTTATCCACTCATCCATCGGTGGACACTTAGGTTGTTTCCATGTCTTGACTACTGTGAATAATGTTTCAATGAACATGGGGATGCAGGTACCTCTTTGAAACAATAATTTCATCTCCTTCAGATATATACTCAGAAGTGGGATTGCTGGATCATATGGCAGTTTGTTTATTTATTTATTTATTTATTGTCTCTACCCCCAAGGTGGGGCTTGAACTCATAACCCTGAGATCAAGAGTCACATGCTCTACCAACTGAGCCAGCCAGGCACCCCAGCAGTCCTTTTTGTAATGTTTTGAGGAGCCTCCATTCTATTTTCTACAGTGGTTGTACCAATTTATATTCTCACCTATAGTGCACTAGGGTTCCCTTTCCTCCACATCTTCACCAGCATCTGTTATCTTTTCTTCTTCTATAATAGCAATTTTAACAGGTATGAAGTTATATCTCATTGTGGTTTTGATTTGCATTTCTCTGATGAGTGATGTTGAGCATCTTTCTGTGTACTTGTTGACCATTTGTATTTCTTCTTTGGAAAAATGTCTATTCAAGTCCTCTTTCTTTTTTTAATTTATTTTTTAAATTTAAAATCAATTTAATTAACGTATAGTATATTCATTTTAAAATTAGATGTGTGAGGGCAACCCTCTTGGGTTCCCCTCCCTCTTCGGGAGCTTTTTACTGTCACTCAATAACCCTTGCTTTGCTGCTCACCAAAAATTTAATTAATTAATTAATTAAAAAAATAAAACTAGATGTGTGAAAGTGACAGTATCTTAACTCGGATTAGTATAGCAATAATCAGGCAATATAAGGACTTTTTGTAGGTTGATGTAAGGCATATTAGGCAGAAAAGAATTCTCACTGCCTCAAAATTCTGGATCCTAGTTGCCTATAGTATTCTTGTACTTTTTTTGATTTGTTGTAAAAATATCATTCAGTAGCCCCACTTATTAATCCTTTTGAGAAAAGAATATAAACTTTAATTTTCAAAAAGCAGACTTCTGCAATAGTCTTAGGAATAAAAAAAATGATGCTTTGGTTTAAGATGATTAACCTAAGGCACATTATATTTATCATTGATAATCATAATGATAATGCCAAGCTTGTCAGAACATTTCTGTGATGATGTGAACCTACCATTATGCTACATGTAAAGCACTTTAGAGGGTATCAAGTATTATTTCTTAGTACAAATGAACCATCGCAGCCATTACTCCTGGAACACAATTTAAGCCTCCTGGCAAAGGAGTTACATAGTATTAATATTTGAAAGAAAACTACAAAACTCCCCCCGCTGGCAGAAAGTACTAAGAAAATTATAATAGTAAACAAATCTTTTTGCAGGCAACAAGAGGGGGAAAATTGATAAGAATCAATCAGCTGCCCAAGGAAATATAATAATCAGAAACCAATCAGCAAGTTAACTGCCCTGGGGCGGTGAGTAGCTTTCTAATGGCTGATAGGTAATGATACATAGTCAGAAAAACAGGCTTACAGGTAAGTAACCTTCATTTTTCCAAAGGCAATGCACACCACTTATTATATTGTCATGATTCCATACCTGGAGGCTTAGAGAGCTCTTAACTTGTAAATAGATTTTGGATAATGGTTAAATCCAAATGACTTCATTCTTGAGGCAGATTACAGATAGCAATTTTTTAGGAAGATCTGATGGCAAGACTAGCTAGTTGCCTAGTAATTTTCCACTACTGTAACATTTTGACCCTTAGAAAAATGTTGAATTAGTGCTATTTGACCAGTTTTGTTATTGTTGCCAGATTTTTGTGGTTAGAGTAGCAGCATCTTCTCAAATATCTAAGGTTTCTATGATCCAACTAAATGATTTTCAACATTAACATTTTAGAGACAGTTTAGGATAGAGTATACATAACTAGCAAGGCATAAACTGGAGCTGCCCTCTTAGGTGGTGATATTTTAACAGAAATTAAAATCTTAATACAAAGACACTCTAGAATGTTAAGCACTGGTACATATTTAAATAGATGGGATTATTTGGGGGAATATTTCTCAAGACAGAATTATTTTTGTTCCATTTTCCTATAAAGGCAAATTGATAGGTTTACATCAGTATTTCTGCAAGATACTATTTGTACCTACAGGGGTCTGTGTTCAAAAAAGTTTGGGAAGCACTGGTTAGTGTGTATCTCTTAATATACCTAATGTGAGTCAGTATACTGAATTATTTGGAATTAAAAAAATTGTTTTTTATGGTTTTCCAAACGTATGTGACCATGGAAATTTTTTTTAATGTAAATCCTTACGATATGCAGTGAAATACTACTTGAGAAATACTGATCTAGAAAAGAAGGACATTGACTTGTCTTTGATTACAGTTATTTTTCCAAGGAACAAAGGCATAGTAAGATATATTAAGATTTTTAAAAAGCTATATATAAAGTTAGTAAACATTAAATGTAAAATTATGTCATATTGCCATATGTGAAATTATTTTAGTTGTTCACAATGGTTACTGCCATGTTTATATCTCCCCCGCCAAATATTTTGCAGTACATACAGCTCATGGAAAGCAATATGTGATGATCATAAGGCAATCTTTCTTCACTCTAAATAGAGATTTGAGTCACAGGAGAGCAGAAAGGGCATTATAGATTGATAGTGCACTCAAATGCTCACAGGTGAAAAAGAACATTGCAATTTCAAGGAAGTAAGGATAGCTCAGGAAAAACATAGTGTCCCATGTCTGCTGGTATAATGTTTAGTAAAAAAGGGAAATGAAGATGCAAAGAACAATGGTCAGAACATGAAATACTTTGCATGCAAAGCCAAAGTCTTAGAACGTGCCCTATAATCTGTGAAGAGGAGGCTTTATGTAGGGGGAATAACTGAGGAAAAATAAAAATGTTCATGGCCTGCATTTTTCTCCTGCAAATTAAAAGAACTTTGTTGAATTCCATGAATAATATATATTCTTATAACTTGGATGAGCTATTTTAGTGAATAGAAAAATGTTACTGAGAAATTGGTACTGCTCTTTAATAATGAAAATTAATATTAATATCTGGAAATATTTTAGAATGAACAACACAAAAACAGCTTTATTGTTCATCCCCTTCACTTGTGACCTGGCAGGTTTACCTGTATGATCTCACTGTATTCTCACTTTATAGCAAAAACAATTAAAGTTTGGAGACTTCAAGTTACTTTCTCAATCTCACACTTAGAAGAGCTGGAGATTCAAACTGATTCCTTTCAATGCAGTGTTTATTTAACACCTTTTTAGTGTCAGGTACTGTGTGGGCCACTGGGAATAGAGCAATGAACAAAATAGTCCTCTCTCAGCCTTTTCAAAACCAGGCCTTTTTATTTTGTAGATTAGGCTCTCTGTCTACTTGGGCCAGCCCCGCTGAAGCATCATTACCGCCTGAGATCTCCTGGAATGGCCAAATGCTAGGGCATAGTTACTATCGTTGAATTGCTCCACAAATTCTAGACCCAAGCGCCAGCAGGGGCACAACATTGCATCATTCACAGGCTGAGCATCTCTACAAATTCCTTTTGTGAAACCCTTCATTCTCAAGTTTGTGGTTACATATTGGTTGTACCACATTCACTCTATCCCCCTGTGTTTTCCTTTGCAAAAAATGAACACTGCACTTCAAATTAGATTACCAAGCTAAAAGGTGTATATGCTGGTGGTAGGCACTGAGTTGCTCATGCCTGTGCGGCCTGAGAGAGAGCTGCAGAATAATTTGTACCAGGAGTGCGCTGTGACTTAGAAAGATAATTAAGGCTTATTTAATATAAATAAGCCCTTCTACTTAGTGGAGAAAAAAAAAATCTATAGGAATAAGACTAGACACCAATTGGGAGATAAGTTGGAAGGTTGTCGCAGAGAGCAAAATAAGAAATTATAAAAGTCCAGCCAAAGTAGAGGAAATAGGATACAGAGTGTTGATTAGGAAAATATATAGAGAATAAAAACTGAAGTATTTAATGGCTGACTAGGTGGAAATGAAAACAGAAGAATCTAGAGTAAATTCTATATTTCTGAGTTGTACACTGTAATACTTCTTTAAGGAAGGAAGAATGGAAAATGTGAACTACTCTGTTTAAAAAGGTTGAGTCTGTGTGTCTATCACAGATAAAGGTTGCTATTTCCCTGCTAATTTTATTTTCGCACACTTGGATTCCTAGAAAATTCCATTATTTTTGTGGCTTATTCTACTACTTATTTTTTTTTTTTTAAGATTTGATTTATTTATTTGAGAGAGAGAATGAGAGACAGAGAGCACGAGAGGGAAGAGAGTCAGAGGGAGAAGCAGACCCCCCACTGAGCAGGGAGCCCGATATGGGACTCGATCCGGGGACTCCAGGATCATAACCTGAGCTGAAGGCAGTCGCTTAACCAACTGAGCCACCCAGGCGCCCTATTCTACTACTTATATACTCACCATGACTCTAACATGATATGTATGACTAGCTCTCCATACTCTACAATACACTTTCTCTCCTAAGCTTCAGACTCTTAAATCCACTTCCCTACTAGACACCTCCAGGTGAATTTCCCACAGGTAAATTAATTCAGTATGTCCTAATCTGTACTTATAGTATTTGTATCCAAAATTGTTCTCCCTGCTACATAACACATATAAACTGTATAATCTGGGTTGGCTTCCTTTAGTTCTATAAACCCATTTTCTCATCTACAAAAGAGGAATAATGCCTACACTAGGTTATTTCTATAAAGAGTAACAAGACAGAAGTATTAGCATTATGTTCTTACACTAGTAAAAGCTCAACAATTAAAAACTGTTGATGATTGGTTCATTCAGTCATTAACTCTGAAACAAATATTACTGAGTAATTGTTTTGTGAAGGCACTATTATAGGTACTAAAGGTGCAGCAATAAACTAAGGCCTCAATTCTCCTACAGTTCCATTCTAATTGGCGGAAAACAAATGATAAAAAAATAAATATATGATAAAGTTAATGGTATAAGAGCTACAAAGATAAATAAAGCTAGCTCTGTGAATCCAGATAGGTAGGGGTGATCTTTCTGGTAAAGAAATCACTGAAGGTCATTCTGAAGAGGTGACATTTGAGCAAAGACATGGTAAAGTGAAGAATGAATGGGATGAAGAGCTTTCAAGGCAGAGACTAGGAAATGAAAAGGTAGAAGTATGCTTGGTATATTTAAGGATTAGCAAGAGGTCAGTATGGCTGTTGTTAAGTGAGCAAGAGGTGAAATCCACAGGAGATAAGGTCAGAAAGATAGCCACAGGCCAGATATTCTGATGTTTATTTATTGCATACTATGGATTGTTGTTTATTCTAGAAACACCAGAGGGAGGTATAAAATGAAGCTTCTTTAAAAAAAACTGTTAAAAAATAATAAACAACAATAATAACATAACCTTGTATAAAGAAATAATGAAAAATTATTTTTAAAAAGTCAGAGTGATATTGTGATCAGATTAAATTTAAAATGATACTGTTTTACAGTTGTTTGGATGAACAGCACTAGTTGAATCAGATTTTATTTTTTTCTCTGTATAGTTTGGCCCTTCTTGTACATACATATTATTCTTGAATACAGCTTACTTATTCCAACATTTTTTTAATTACCAAAACTATTCTTAACAAGTGGTAAAAATTATGCATTTTAACCTACTTTAGTTTTCACTTTAAAATGCATTTGGCTCATTTTAAATATTCAAGATGCAATCATGTTCTATTTTGATTATCTTCTAGGAAATTTCATAATTACAGTATGTTACATTAAAATTTTACATATATGCTTGAATCCAAGATTCTGTACGTCCCATAAGACATTTTTTATAAGAAAATACAAATCAGCTGACCTTCAATCCAATATAAAGATATTTCATTATTCAAATTAGTGTTTTGGGATGGTGATATGCAAAAATGTTAATATTTACACAAAACATTTACTGAGGACTATAAACATAGAAATGTCATATTTAATTGGCTACAACATAGCTACACCTCAAGAACTTTTTTTTTTTCTCATTAAACTTTTGTTTTAATGGGTCTCAAAATTCTGTGACAGATTTTTGGTCAAGTTATTTCCATTAAAAAGTACTGATTTTAAAAACTAATAACTTAAAACTGCCACACACACACCAAAAATCAACAAATGGTCCACAAAACATTCTCCTTTCCTTCTGAAGGTTTTACGATGCATTATTATCATTAACCAGTCTTTTTACTATTAAACTTAAAGGGCCAATTGACACAAACCGTTCTGAGACCATTCTTCCACCACTGATTAAGACTGGAGTGGCAGGTATTGGGGATAATATTCATTTAGCCTTCTGAGCTTTCTGGGCAGACTTGGTGACCTTGCCAGCTCCAGCTGCTTTCTTGTCCACTGCTTTGATGACACCCACAGCAACCGTCTGTCTCATGTCACGAACAGCAAAACGGCCCAGAGGAGGATAGTCAGAGAAGCTCTCAACACACACAGACTTGCCAGGAACCATATCAACAATGGCAGCGTCACCAGATTTCAAGAACTTGGGACCATCTTCCAACTTTTTTCCAGAACGATGATCTATCTTCTTCTTCAGCTCAGCAAACTTGCAAGCAATATGCGCTGCGTGACAATCCAGCACAGGTGCATATCCAGCACTGATTTGGCCTGGATGGTTTGGGACAATTATCTGAGCTGTGAAGCCAGCTGTTTCCAGTGGTGGGTCATTTTTGCTGTCACCAGCCACTGCCATGACGAACATCTTTGACAGATACGTTCTTGATATTGAAGCCCACACTGTCCCCAGGAAGAGCTTCACTCAAAGCTTCATGGTGCATTTCAACAGACTTTACTTCAGTTGTAACATTGACTGGAGCAAAGGTGACCGCCATGCCAGGTTTAAGAACTCAGCCCACAGGGACAGTACCAATACCACCAATTTTGTAGACGTCCTGGAGAGGCAGACACGAGGGCTTTTTAGTTGGATGAGTTGTTGGCAGAATGCAATCCAGAGCTTCAAGCAGTGTGGTTCCACTGGCATTCCCATCTTTATGGGTGACATTCTATCCCTTGAACCAAGGCATGTTAGCACTTGGCTCCAGCATGTTGTCAACATTCCAACCAGAAATTGGCACAAATGCTACTGTGTCAGGGTTGTAGCCAATTCTCTTAATGTAGGTGCTGACTTCCTTAACGATTTCCTCATATCTCTTCTGGCTGTAGGGTGGCTCAGTAGAATCCATCTCGTTAACACCAACGATTCGTTGTTTTACACCCAGGGTGTAAGCCAGAAGGGCATGCTCACGGGTCTGCCCATTCTTGGAGATACTGGCTTCAAATTCATCAACACCAGCAGCAACAATCAGGACAGCACAGTCAGCCTGAGATGTGCCTGTAATCGTGTTTTTGATAAAGTCTCTGTGTCCTGGGGCATCAGTGATGGTCACATAATACTTGCTGGTCTCGAATTTCCACAGGGAGATATCAATGGTGATACCACATTCACGTTCAGCTTTCAGTTTATCCAAGACCCAGGCATACTTGAAGGAGCCCTTTCCCATCTCAGCAGCCTCCTGCTCAAATTTTTTGATAGTTCTTTTGTCGATCCCACCATATTTGTAGATCAGATTACCAGTAGTGGTAGACTTGCCCAAATCTACGTGTCCAATGATGACGATGTTGATGTGAGTCTTTTCCTTTCCCATTTTGGTTTAGGTTGAGCGGTGGTTTTCACCACACCTGTGTTCTGGCGGCAAACCCGCTGCGAAAAAGCCACCTCAAGAACTTTTAAAGAATTGTTTACTTTTTCATTTAAATTTTCTTTTTTTTAATTTTAAAGATTTATTTATTTGAGAGAGAGAGAAAGAGAGAGCACATGCACATGGGGGTGGTGGAGGGGCAGAGGGAGGAAAGAGAGAACCTCAAGCAGACTCCCTGCTGAGCGAGGAGCCTGACACAAGGCTCAATCTCAAGATGCTGAGATCACGACCTGAGTCAAAATCAAGAGTCAGACATTTAACTGGCTGAGCCACCTAGGTACCCCAAGAATTGCTACTCTTTTATAAGAAAATTATGTTTGTATTTCTTTGTATATACACATCCTGAAAGCTTGATTTCATTAGTACTCAAAATATTTGTAGGGACTGATCCCATAAAAACATCCAAACACTTTACTGTGGAAGGAGATACAAACACTTCCAATAATAATTTATTTAGGATTTGAATTTAGTAATATGCTGGGCAAGGAAGAGTTTTGACTCTCTGAAGAGAGTTCAGTGAGTCTCCTCAACTCTGAAGTAGAACAGTGTCATATAGAATAAGGCAGAAATACCTCCCACTTATGATAGAATTGTAAAGGCATTTACTGATTGCTTATAGAAGGAAACTGGAAATCTATCTTGCTTATTATTATCACAGTGTGATGCTGTTTTAGCAGGCATAAAATGAAGCTCACTTCTTAAAAAGGTCTGAAATGTTAAGACTTGAGTTGGCTTGGGGTCATGGAGGTGTCAGACCCATGCATATGCACATGTGAAAAACTGAACAGAGATCTCCTTTATCATTACTTACACTCGTTTAGCATCCTATAATCTCAAGGATAGAAACCCCAAGGATGTATTTCAAGATGTTATTTGGTTCAGTAACTGTTGGTCTAGTCAACATTTTTTGTTGTTATTCTTTTCTGTTTTTCTGTTTTTATTTGATTTTTGGCTGTAGTAAATTGGTTGCAATTACTCCATCCCTGGTTTGCTGTAGACACCTAAATGCCTTTGCACATACTGTTTCCTTTGCCTTTCAATCAGTGTTAATAAATATCTATTAACAATGTGTATTTAATAGGTATTTATTATACATTACTTATGTGCTAAGAAATAGGATATATAATGGTGAACTAAAAAAAATTACAAGATTTATTCATTCAATATGTATTTTGAATATCTACTTTGTGCTAGGCATTGTGCTATGAAGTAAAGATAGTATGATGAGCTAAACATAAATTACCACCATCATCATAGTGTTGAAGGAAACCAGAATGTCAGCCCTACACATGTCTTTTTGCACATAAAAATTATTTTGAGCTGAAGGTAATTAAAAGGGAGCAAATTCAGAGTTTTCTCTGCCATCCATGTCCTCTTCTGCTTCAACCCAGAAATAAATTCTTCTTTTACTAGCGACAAACTCTTTATCAACCAAGAGATGACACCAGAGGAATCTCAAACAAAACTTACTCCATTAGTTTCCTCTCATATATTTTCCTTACCACAGTTTGCCACCCTTGGAAGCCTAAAACTGCTTTCCTTTGTCCTGTTTTTTCTCTATAATTTATTTTTCTTTGTTGAAGATGCCATGTAAGCAAGCGTTCTATGCCACCTGTTTGAGTTACTTTTCATTGAGGTTTCTCCTATATGATGTGTGATGCATGTTAATAAACTATCTGTTTTTCTCTTGTTAATCTATCTTTTTATTAAAGAACCCCAGCTGAAAGCTATGATGTTTTAGCAGTAAAATTTTGTCTCACCTAAATATTTACATTCAAGTGGAAGGTTCAAAAGTAAATGATGTAAGATAAGTCTTGTTAGGAGTATCAAAGCAAAAACTGCACTGGGCAAAGTTAAACAGGGAAGGAAGATTTTTTTCAAGGGTATCATAATAGGGGAAGTAGTCCAAAACTAATATGAACTCAATTTTACTGAAACAAAGGGTGAGAGAATTTTCAAGAGTTGGAATGAACTAGTGAAAAAGTACTAGAGGATATCTGAAAGGAGGCTGATCAGAGATATATGTGGAATACATTGAATTATTACCTGAGTTTGCAGATATTTTTCTCTGTCATTAGGCTACCTGTGTTTCCTAACTGGCTGCCATGGAAATTAGGCTCCTATCAATTTCACAGGGACTGAGAGATAGAAGTACTATCTTTCTTGAAAGAGATGTCTCCTATGTGTGTGAGAAAGATATTCCTGGGTTGTAAGTTTTCAAGAGACTTTTTCAAAAAGACTAACATGAATTTCAAAGGGGCACAGAAAGAATTCACAATTATATGTTTTCTAAATAAAATATTTTAAGAAAAGAGAGGTCTGGGACTAGAATGAGGAAGAAGCCTGTCTAACATTCAGTCAAGCTGAGGTTAGTGTGAAGGCCATCTTGGTCAAGAGAAAGCAAGCAGGAGAGAGTAATGGAGAACAACTAGTCAAGAAAGAATTTTAAAGAGATGACTGAGGAGGTGATATTGAGCAGTGGCAAAGAGGTAAATATTCCAAAAGTATTCCACAGAGGGGCCAAAGTTTCTTGGCAGGGAGAAAAGAAAAAATATTTTCTTCCCTAATGTTCCCCTTTTAACCCCCATTCTCAACATTGTCCTAAAACAGCTGAAAAATTTAAGTAGTTTCTCTAGTTTTCTCTTTTATATCCTGGGGCTAGAGGACAGCCCTGATCATAAATACTTGACTTCTATTCCCCAGCTCTTCAGCTCTGTAAGATGGCTCCATACTGAAATATATCAAAACATGAGGCTAACTTTCACCACAGTTATTTAACATAGTACTTGAAGTCCTAGCCACAGCAATCAGACAACAAAAATAAATAAAAGGTATTCAAATGAGCAAGGAAGAAGTCAAACTTTCAGTATCTGCAGATGACATGATCCTCTATATAGAAAACCCAAAAGAGTCCACCAAAAAAACTGCCAGAACTGATACAGGAATTTAATAAAGTTGTAGGATACAAAATCAATGTACAGAAATCTGTTGCATTTTTAAACACCAGTAATGAAGCAGCAGAAAGAGAAATCAAGGAATTGATCCCATTTACAACTGCACCAAAACCAATAAGATACCTAGGAATAAACTTAACCAAGAGATAAAAGATCTGTGCTTTAAAAGATATAAAACACTGATGAAAGAAATTGAAGATGACACAAAGAAATGGAAAAACATTTCATGCTTATGGGTTGGAAGGACAAATATTGTTAAAATGTCTATAATACCCAAAGCAATGTACATATTTAAAGCAATCCCTATCAAAATACCACCAGCATTTTTCACAGAGCTAGAACAAACAATCCTAACATTTGTATGGAACCACAAAAGACCCCAAATAGCCAAAGAAATCCTGAAAAAGAAAAGCAAAGCTTGAGGCATCACAATTCTGGACTTAAGCTATATTACAAAGCTGTAGTAATCAAGACAGTATGGTACTGACACATAAATAGACACATAGATTAACAGAACAGAATAGAACACCCAGAAATGGACCCACAACTATAGGGTCAATTAATCTTTGACAAAGCAGGATAGAATATCCAATGGAAAAAAAGACAAACTTTTCAACAAATGGTGTAGGGAAAACTGGATAGCAACACACAAAAGAATGAAACTGGACAACTTTCCTACACCATATGCAAAAATAAATTCAAAATGAATTAAAAACCTAAATCTGAGACAGGAAATGATTAAAATCTTAGAGGAGAAGATAGGCAGTAACCTCTTTGACATCAGCTGTAGCAACTTCTTACTAGATATATTTCCTCAGGCAAGGGAAACAAAAGTGAAAATAAACTACTGGGCTCAACAAAATAAAAAGCTTCTGCACAACAAGGGAAACAATCAACAAAACTAAAAGGCAACCTATGAAATGGGAGAGGATATTTGCAAATTACATATCTGATAAATGGCTAGTATCCAAAATCTATAAAGAACTTATCAAACTCAACACCCAAAAAACAAATAATCCAGTTAAAAAATAGGCAGAAGATAAACAGACATTCTTCCAAAGAAGACATCCAGATGGCCAACAGACACATGAACAGATGCTCAACCTCATTCATCACCAGGGAAATACAAATCGAAACTAGGATGAGATACCACCTCATACCTATCAGAATGGCTAGAATTAACCACACAAGAAACAGCAGGTGTTGGCAAGAATGCAGAGAAAGGGGAACCCTGTTGCACTGTTGGTGGGAATGCAAACTGGTGTAACCACTCTAGAAATGGAGGGTCCTCAAAAAGTTAAAAATAGAACTACCCTATGATCCAGCAATTGCACTACTAGGTCTTTACCCAAAGTATACAAAAATACCAATTTGCAGGGATACATGCACTCCAATGTTTATAGCAGCATTATCAACAATAGTCAAATTATGGAAAGAGCCCAAATGTCCATCAACTGATAAATGGATAAAAAAGAGGTGATATAATAGTGGAATATTACTCAGCCACCGAAAAGAATGAAATCTTGCCATTTGCAATGATATGGACGGAGCTAGAGAGTATCATCCTAAGTGAAATGTCAGTCAGAGAAATACAAACACTATATGATTTCATTCATATGTGGAATTTAAGAAACAAAACAACCAGATGGGTGGTGGGGGTGGCGGGGAAGAGAGGCAAACCAAGAAATAGACTTAACTACAGAGAACAAACTGATGGTTACTGGAGGGGAGGTGGGAGGGGGGATGGGTTAAATAGGTGATGGGATTAAGGAGTGTACTTGTTGTGATAAGCACTGGGTATTGTATGTAAGTGTTGAATCACTAAATTCTACACCTGAAACTAATACTACACTGTATGTTAACTAACAGGAATTTAAATAAAAACTTAAAAACAAACAATCCAACCCAATCCAACCCAAACCAACCCAAACCAACCAACCAACAAACAAAAACACATGGCTATGGGAGAGTAAAGGGAAAGGACTATATACATTTCTTTTTTTTTTTTAATTTTTTTATTGTTATGTTAATCCCCATACATTACATCATTAGTTTTAGATATAGTGTTCCATGATTCATTGTTTGTGCATAACACCCAGTGCTCCATGCAGAACGTGCCCTCCTCACTACCCATCACCAGGCTAACCCATCCTCCCAACCCCCTCCCCTCTAGAACCCTCAGTTTGTTTTTCAGAGTCCATTGTCTCTCATGGTTCTTCTCCCCCTCCGATTTCCCCCCCTTCATTCTTCCCCTCCTGCTACATTCTTCTTCTTCTTTTTTTCTTTCTTAACATATATTGCATTATTTGTTTCAGAGGTACAGATCTGAGATTCAACAGTCTTGCACAATTCACAGCGCTTACCAGAATACATACCCTCCCCAGTGTCCATCACCCAGTCACCCCATCCCTCCCACCCCACCCCCCACTCCAGCACCCCTCAGTTTGTTTCCTGAGATTAAGAATTCCTCATATCAGTGAGGTCATATGATACATGTCTTTCTCTGTTTGACTTATTTCGTCAGCATAATACCCTCCAGTTCCATCCACGTCGTTGCAAATAGCAAGATCTCATTCCTTTTGATGGCTGCATAATATAGGAAAGAAATGTTCTTTTATGTGTTTCACGCACTGTGTTGCCTTACACAAGGACACAATGTTAACTGTTAAAATATCTTTAACCATTGTTACTATTTAATAAATGTTTAATCTACAGTATCTTTAACTTACATTCAGTACAATTATTTCTGCAAAAATATTAGAATGCAATTCCATACTGCCATACATTTTTATGGCTCTTATACATTTCCAGTGATTGACAATTATATTCATAATAAAAACTTGCCTCCTCAGCCATCTCCTTATAGTAGGCTAAAAACTCCAAATCAGAACATGGGTCACCCTGTCTGACTGAAAATGTAAACTGATTCATAGAATTTTTTTTTCAATCTCAGAAGTATTGTTTTATTTTTAATCATAGAATTTGTTTTAATCATAGAATTTTTTAGACAATGAATAGATCATTATAATAGTGATGATCTATTCCAAACAACTGCTAACAAAGTGCTACCAAGTAGAGGTCCACTAGGTCCTTTTTCAACAAATAAATAAGCTTCATTAACATTTAATTTGTACATTAATAAGAATGAGATACTTGAATATTCTCTCAGGTATGTTAAATATTTCCCATGCCATTTTATTTCCTTATTACTAAAATGGTTTCTTTTTTATACAAAACTAAGGGGGGATAAAGTAAACTCTAGTCATAAAATTCCAATGCAGTGAGTTTTATTATTACTCCCTCTCCCTCATAAACACCACACAGTGAATTTTCAAAAACTGGCTTCTGGACTAGCTGGATTTATAAAGTTGAATGCCTTATAAATAACCTGGATAAAGAATGGAAAAATTTCATAAGGAGTAACCATACAAATTAGTTTATATGATAATATTCTAAAATTACTGCTCAGTTTGAATAGTAATAATTTTAGGGAAAAAAGTTATATCTGTCTCTCATAGTCATATTTTTACTGCAACAAATATGTACTTTTATCTTTCAATAAAGTAAAAATTTTAAATTTAAGCAAAATCCTGATTAGGGTGAAAGTGGATAGTATGGACAGCAACTGACTGAGAAGTCCTTAGTTGTTCTAAAGGTATTTTTTTTAAGAAACTAGATTAATGAAAATATTATGGTAGAACATAAATTAATGAAGCCTTATTCAGATGTGAGTTAACTGTTCATTCTCTTTCAAATTTTGCTATTAGTATGTGAACAGAAAACAAAATCTGATACTACAAAATTCCTTGTTTAAAACTATCTTTAATTATACTATAATTTAAACAGAGAAATAATTTCCTATGAAATGGAACTTGTTCTTCACTAAAAAATGAAGAGCTATAAAGTTAACATTAGCCAACATTATTTAAACACTGAGAATGATTTTTACATTTTAGTAATTTGTTAATTTTAGTTCACATTTTTAAGTAAGTAAATGCATTCATAATTCATTAGAAACAATTGTGTTTATTCATATGTAATGTGTTCTCAAATTATTATGCAACAGTAGTATTCTTTGTTATGTAAATACTGGGTTGATATGGCCACCAAGCACAGAGTTTTCTCTCTGTGAGGATTTGCCTATTTCCACCTTGTCAAGGATAAAAATCCCCAATTGCTATGCACTATCATCAGTGTAGGGTACAAAATAAAGGCACTGTGTAGCAAGGAGGAAGCGGTCAATATCTCATTAGTCCTGCTGAACAAGATTTACACTGCAACACATCCTCAAGCTTCAGTCTATAAATTATGTAGAACTGTTACTCCCCAATTCGGTGACATATTTGTGGCTGCTATTTAAAAGATAGAACAATCCTTTCATGTAAATAATTTAACTAGAGGTCTGGGTTCTAAAAAAGCAAATTTTAACAGGAACATTTTATAGGTATGTTAATGGATGAAAGTAATTTTTATAAAATCATATTCTATGATGGTAGATATATGTTTGTAAGTCTTTTTAAGACACAGAATAATGAGATTAGCATTTATTTTATTTAAAAAAAAGAATTGATAAATATTTTGAATACCTTGGGCTGTACCTAGACCTTAAGTGTTCATATGTTCTTCAGTAGCCTGGATTCCGCCCCCCACGCCCCCGAGGACTTAAAAATAGTAACATGGCGTAACGCCCATTTTATTAAAATAACAAAAATACTTTAAAATAGACAAAATAATAGTTTCCTAGAGAAAGTATAGGAATTTATTACATTATCTTTTATAGTCTAGATAAGAATGATTTCATAGACATCATTTGGACTAATAAGTTAGTAGGACCTGAATTTGACTGCTGGTACTTATATCTATTAAGGGAAGTGAAGGTGGGCACATTACTTAAGGTTTCTGATGCACAGTTCACTCATCTAAAAAAAAATGGTGTAACTAATTTTTATTTACCATAAACTTGTGAAAAACTTAACATATGTGCATTAGGATCCCTCAAAGAATATGCACCTCTAAATGTATAGACTATTGCTGTTTGATTTTTATTCTTGGTTTTAACACATGCCTTCACCATTACTTATTTGTAATGACATAATAATGGCATCATTAATTTAATCTTTTCAGCCTCATATTAATCACACCACCACCCTATTCAAAACTTTCTCTTAATTTCTTTAATCAAGGGTTTGAGGGCTTTTACTATTTTTCTATTTTTTTAAATAAATCTATTTTTTTCTTTCCCCTTACTATTTCCCTTCCCCCAAACATACATTCCTGTCAAACTATGTGACTTCATATTTCCTAGATATTTCTTCCTCTGTGCCTTTATGCATGTCATTATTTCCTCATTCTGAATTACCTTTCACTCACTGCTGATCTAGCCTATAAAAATTTCTCATCTTCTAAGAATCAGTCAAATCCTACATATAATTTTTACTGACCCTCATCTTTCCCTTTCCTTACGGTATATTATGTGTATAGTATTTACATAGACCACATAATAAATTGGTTTATTTTGCAAATTGTATAAATTTTATATCTACTTTCTTAAATTATAAATGATATTATGGCTCCCAAACCACCTTATATATCTTTGTAACCCTAAACTCTAGTGTGTATATTGGGTGTGTGTGTGTGTGTATGCTTTTTCTGAAGAGTATTGAGCTTACCTGAAGCATGTTTTGCTAACAGAAATGAATCAGTTCCCAAATGAAAATCAGATAATTTGATCTTTTTTCCCCCATTAAACATAACACTCAAGTACAGAATATATATTGCAATGTGTAATAGTATTGTAGTCAAAGTTCTCTGTAACATGATTTCTGACAATTTAGAAAGCAATTTGTAAATGCAACAGAAATAATCTTGAAACAATTTTTAAATTATTTTTTTCATATTTACAAAAGGTTAAGATATAACTTTGTTGACATATAACTTTATATATACTTGGAACACCGAAACACACATTTATTGAGGGTATTATATAAATGAAGGTGCAGAACACCTTTACAAGGCTTTATTATGGAATGATTATAAACTAACACTGAGGTTAACAAAACATTTGCTTAAGAGTACTTAAAAAGAAACCAAAAACTTACTAATACTCAGTGAGCCAATGTCACTAAAAAGCTTCAAGGAAAAGGAGTCATTTTAAAATTAATATATTGCCTAACCTACAATTTAGACAACAAACAGAAAGGAACATGAAAATATATTCAGACTGATGCTTTTTGCAAAAAGAATCTGGCAGCAACATCCTGTACCAGGGGGAGTTTATGCAGGTTCCTCCTGGGCCAGAAGCCAGTAGAGGATTGTAATAATCTAATCCTGAAATAACAAAAGCATGGATGACCATTTCAAGGTCTAATTCAAATAGACATGATTACTAACCTAATAGGGATTCCTTTATGTGAAAGACAGAGTACCTTCTTTAGAAGACTAAATAGTTTAAAACAAAATAAATACAGGAAGTGGAGGAAGCAATAATAATATTTTATAATTATTCATTTTTACCAGTAATTGAAACATTTAGCTCAATAAAAGAAAAACTTAAAAAAATAAATATTATAAAACATATTAAGACAAAAAAGGAACATATTACAGCTTCAATTATTTCTGTAAATATTCTTCCACAGTCCATAGTGAATATATATCATATACTGTAGGTAAACTGGCTGGCTAAATTATGGGAATCAGACAAATACAAAGTACTACTGACCATTATTTTTATTTTATTTTTTAAAAGACTTTATTTATTTATTTGAGAGAGAGGGAGAGTGAGAGGGAGCATGAGCAGAGCAGAGCAGAGTTAGAGGGAGAAGCAGACTCCCCGCTGAGCTGGGAGCCCGAGGTGGTGCTCCATCCCAGGACCCTGGGAGGCAGACGCTTAACCGACTGAGCCACCCAGGCTCCCCATGACCATTATTTTTACTATCTGATTGGAATCTAACTCCACTAGAAATACTTTAAAATGTATAAAATAAGCAATATATTAAAGTGATGAATTAACAGTTAACAATGAAATAATACTTGTAATAAAATGAAAAATCATATTTTAAAAATCCCATCTTAGACTGAATAAAGAAGAGAATAAAAGAAAGACCCATATTGCCAATAGGAAGAGTAAAACAATGACTGCATATATGTATGAATGATATATGAATAAATGATATGAATTAGGGGTTATATATGTTATACTCTATGACCACCATCAAAAGTCAAGTTAAGCTCAAAGAAAATAAAAGTCATCCTCAACATAGTTGTTTTGTGTTGTTAGCAATGTTGGTACTTAAACAGGATTTTATATTTACAAGATTTTTAAACCTTGAATTTCTGTCCAACTGAGGCTTTAAATTATCTTCACTTCTCAGTTCATTCAAACCAGGTTGTTTGATCTCCCTCTCACTCTCTCTCCATGCACAGACACACACACAGGACATATAATTATATAATCAGTTTATCATAACTGAAAACTATTAACTTTGATATTTAACATGTTAAGTTTATCTATAGTTCCATGAGTTCACACTAAATAAGACTAAGCTGATAGATCTTTCAATGAGTAGCTAGCATTCCAAAACTTACGTCAGTCTGTAGGCTGATGTGCCACACTGGGGCCATGCTGAAGGAATGGAAATGTGTATACCCAGAGCTTTAATGAATCCTGATAATACAAATCTGTTGATATTCCACAGAATCCTAAATGAAGTATTAATAAATAGCTGTTTGATAAACTTATGAAATTTGCCCTTTCCTTGGAGATTAAGCAGTCAAATCATGAATTAGAGTCTTGGAAAACTAGTAAGTGAATTTGTCATAAAATTTGCTAAAATACCCATAATAAATGATGGCATAAAATATCCAAATATTTACATGACTAAATTAAAAATATATATATATTTGTCTATTCTTTCCTTAAGAAAAAATATAGCCTATTCTATTCAACCATGACTAATAAAAATTTCTATTCATGAAACAATCAATTTGTAAACAGGGATTACAAGATTGTGAAAACAGAACAAAATCTTAATAGATGCTTGACTCCTCTATTTAGTGAATATGAGAGTCATTTTAATGATTCACAAAGGAAGAGTTTTATACTTCCCTCTGAATTTTATATGAGAGAACTTGAGGACCAAAATATGGATTTTATTAAGGCTATACTGAGTTTAGCACTGAAATACAAAGAAAAACTGCATGTAAAAATAGCTATTTCTATAGAAAGTGGAGGCAGGGGAGGAGGAAGAGGAGCAAAGACCAGCCAAGTTCAAGCACATAAGCTCAGGAAGAACTAAAGAGAAGTTTACAGAGTAAAGTGGTTCAAATGTTCCCTTCTGGATTGTTGTAATAAAGTCATTAAAATAAATTGTTCCTGGAGGAAAAAGCAGGTTTTTGATCTAAACCTAAATTTAAAGTCTAAAGGGTATAGGTGGATTATATTTTGGAAGCAAGATTAGGAGACTGTCAAGAAACAACCAAAAAACTTTTGGCAAATATTTAGTGTTGGAAAAGGAGAGAATCTTGTCTTATCTATTCATATTATCAAAAGAAGCAAGATTTCCTGACCCTAGAGAGTCTCTGATATAGACATACAGGGTCCTCTCCCCTAGCTTTTGTTAATATTTTTTGAACCTAGATAAAGACCTTCAGATTTATTATCAAAAGAACATTTTAAAAGAGCATAATCTTCTAGTTAAGGGAATCCTGTGTTTGAAATATTAAAAAGTAACAGAGCACAACAAATTGTCATCACTGATCTACTAACTGCCTTTAGCAGCTAAGCAGCAGAACTGTCCATCTGTAGGATCTTTACTGGGAACTACTACAAACTTCAGGGCTGTCATCAGGCCACATACCTACCCTTCAAGCCAGAGAAGAATAATGCTTTCTTCTTTTCCATCTTCCAAATATCATGTAAGTACATTGTTTTAACAAAATCTAAACCACAATTTTGCTAACAATACTGCCTGGAAACATGACTGTAGTTTGCCAGTGTGTATAATAGGAAAAAAAATTCAGGAAGACATAGATGATCACTGAATCAAAATACAGTATACAGAATTACTTACTCATTAATCATTAATCAGCGATCTGAAAAAATACAGCTATAAAAATGACAAAATGTAGATACTGGATGTGAGAACTTCTCTTTTCTAGCAGGGCATATTGACCAGTATCTGGAGAGGAAGAGCCTGAGAAAGTGAAGAACACCAAAAGTAGACTTATAAGTGTTACTAAAAACACTTTCAACTACTTAAATATTTTCCTAGGACTGACATTCACTCTTTTCTCAGTGAATCAGCCATGAAAGAGAGTAAGCACATTCATATGTAACAAGAGTATGTACGTATCTGGAGAATCGTGGCCAGATATATTTACTGAGGTTGAGAAGTAATTAATAATGATTGAGTCATATTACCATCATATGATTTATTAAAAATGAAAAAAATCATTGAAATTCAGAATGCAAATTATCTTTAAAGATCAACTATTCTAACCATCTCACTTTAAAAATAAAAATAAAAAACACTGAGGCTCAGGGAAGTTAAGTGTCTTGATACCACACATCCAGTAATTAGAACAATGTATACCAACTTTGTTCCCTTATTCCTAATATTCTGCTCTCTTTATGATCCATTTTTAGGTTATGTAGTAGACAAGCTTTGTTTTTATCCATTCAGCATCCATTTTTCTGCTTCTAGTAGTATCCCCACCTTGGTTTGAGAATATCCATATTCTCGTTGTATATATTCCTTATTGAACCATTAATCAAGCTGGCAGATAACCCTCCTCTCCACCAAATTATGTACACCTCACAAAGCCAAGCTAACTAGAATCTCTTATCCCTTAAATTTAATCAGTAGTAAGGTATACAGGCCTGGAAAAAAAAAAAAAAAATTAGGAATCCATTTCTACAATGGTATCCTAAAGAGAATATGCATTAAATTCTGCTACCTAGCTCATTTCCTATTTAAAAATGGCTATTTTTTCCTTTAAATTCTGTGACATAATTCACATAATTAAAAAAAATTACTTTTTGCTTACAGTAGGCAGTATAATTATTGTTATTTGCAATCAATCCTAATCATACAGAAATTGTTACCAGAGAATGGATGCTAAGAGCAGATGGTCAGGGATATGTAAATGATTTAGCAATGTGCAGTAAAAGAGTGAGATTCCAGTTCATGTTCTAGAATGGGCTTAAGAATGTGTGAAATGCAACTGGAGGGTACCTTGGAATATTCATGAGACTTAGAGACTTCTGAATTCCTGCTTTCTTCTCCTCCACAGTTCATAAACCTGTTCCTTCCTTGCTAGATAAAACTAAGAAGGCCTTTTAGGGTCCAACCCTGTTTATTACTATGCAATTACCACAAGCTCTTGATCTCAGTATGTGTGTAGCATAGTGATGAGATAGAATTATGTAATCACTGAAAGAAAATTGAGCCATTTTAATAGGCAGCTGGAACTACATGGTAATCATAGCTACAAAAATGTTCCAAATAGCAGAAATCTCTAGATATGTATAAATAATTTGTATAAGTCCTCTATCCCCATTGAAAGTTGAAAGAAAAACAAGTATTTTTATGAACACAGCTCTGATTTGAGACACTATATGAGATCATTGCAATTACAACTTTCAGGCTTACTTCATAGACCAGTAAGTACCTATGAAAAGGCCCCTTCTATAAAATCACAAGTGCGTATTTTGAAATATTTTCTTAAATTTGTCAAAAGTGTCTTATGGTCATTAACCCAGGTAACTGCATTTTTTTTTTTTTTTTACATTAGTTTCAGGCATACAAGATAATTAATATAATGATTCAAAAAGTCTATACATTACTCAGTGCTCATCAAAATAATTGTACTCTTTATCCTCTCTATCTTACCCATCCCCCCCCACACACACCCCTTACGGCAACCACCATTTTGTTGTCTGTATTTAAGTCTTTTTTTGTTTGTCTCTTTTTTCCCCCTTGTTTGTTTTGGTTCTTAAATTCCACATGAGTGAAATTATATAGTATCGGTCTTCCGCTGACTTATTTCACTTAGCATATACCCTCTAGGTCCATCCATGTTGCAAATGGCAAGATCTCATTCTTTTTTATGGCTGAGTAATATTCCATTGTATATATACACTACATTGTCTTTATCCATTCATCTATGGATGGACACTTGAGTTGCTTCCATACCTTGGCTATTGTAAATAGTGCTGAAATAAACATAGGGATGCATATATCTTTCCAGGTAGGTGTTTTTATTTTCTTTGGCTGAATACCCAGTAGTGGAATTACTGCATCTTATGGTAATTTTATTTTTATTTATTTTTTTAAAGATTTTATTTATTTATTTGACAGAGAGAGACACAGTGAGAGAGGGAACACAAGCAGGGGGAGCGGGAGAGGGAGAAGCAGGCTTCCCGTGGAGCAGGGAGCCCGATGTGGGACTCGATCCCAGGACCCTGGGATTATGACTTGAGCTGAAGGCAGACGCTTAACGACTGAGCCACCCAGGCGCCCAATTTTATGTTTTTGAGGAACTCCCATACTGTTTTCCACAGTAGCTGCACTAATTTGCATTCCCAGCAATAGTGCATGAGAGTTCCTTCTTCTCCACATCCTTGACAACGCTTGTCATTTCTTATCTTTTTTATTTTAGCCATTCTGGCAGATGGTATCTCATTGTGGTTTTGATTTGCATTCCCTTGATGATTAGTGATGTTAAGCATCTTTTCATATGTCTGTTGACCATTTGTATGTCTTCTTTGGAAAAATGTCTACTCAGGTCCTCTGCCCATTTTTAATCTTATTTGTGTGTTTTTTGGTGTTGAGTTGTCAAGTTCTTTATATATTTTAGATATTAATCTCTTATCACTATATCATTTGCAAGTATCTTCTCCTATTCACTAAGTTGTCTTTTTGTTTTGTTGATGGTTTGTTGTGCAAAAGCTTTTATTTAGATTTAGTCCTAACAGTTTAACTTTGCTTTAGTTTCCTTGACTGAGGAGATACATCTTAGGAAACAGTTTCTACTGCTGATGTCAAAGAAATTACTGCCTATGTTTCTTCTAGGAGTTTTATGGTCTACATTTAGGTCTTTAATCTATTTTGAGTTTATTTTTGTTTACAGTGTAGAAAAATGGTCCAAAGTTATTCTTTTACATGTAGCTGTCCAGTTTTCCAAGTACCTTTTGTTGAAGACAGTCTTTTCCCCATTGTATATTCTTGTCTCCTTTGTCACAGATTAATTGACCATATAAGCATGGATTTATTTCTGGGCTTTCTATTTTTTTCCATTGACCTATGTGTCTGTTTTTATGTCAGTAGCATACTGTTTTAATCATTACAGTTTTGTAGTTTATTTTGAAAACTGGAATTGCGATACCTCCAGCTTT
This sequence comes from Phoca vitulina, assembly GCF_004348235.1. Taxonomy (NCBI): domain Eukaryota; kingdom Metazoa; phylum Chordata; class Mammalia; order Carnivora; family Phocidae; genus Phoca; species Phoca vitulina. The sequence continues at coordinate 37,935,489 of NW_022589708.1, read as the reverse complement.
GTTTTTCTTTCTCAAAATTGTTTTGGCTATCCTGGGGTCTTTTGTGGTTAGGTAACTGCACTTTTGAGGAAAGCAAAATACCTAAATCTTTTTAGGGAATATCGGATATTACTTCTGACCTTACTTGAATCTTTAAGAAATATGGATACCACTGTTATCCTTAAAGCAGAATGATGCATTATAGGGATCAGATGACAGACATAGCTTGATATAACAATGAAATCCTTTAGCTATATATTTTTTCCTTCCATTCTTGGGTACATAGTAGAAAAAGATATATTCAGCCCTTAGGATAATTCTAGCTTTAATTTAAAGTATCGGTTGTGGGGGTTATATAGAAGACATTGACTCACTCTCTACCATGTATATTCCTGCATAGCTACTTGAAACATTCAGAAAGTAAAAATTTTCAAAATTCAATAAATCAGTGACTCCAGCTATAGCTGCTATTTCAGATATGGAATTCTTATAAATTAATATGGCTTCTATCTCCTGATATATAGTTATTAGTTTGGCAGATGTTTTATCTGCATGGGAGAAACATATACACTAGATATTAGTATGGATTGATCAAATAAGCTGAGTCAGTTATATAGGAAGAAAGGATTTATTATAGATATTAAATCTTATGCACTTATAGGAGCTAGTGGAGAAGTCTCTAAAAGACTGTTGCCTTTGCATACCATATTGCAGTTTAAGTCACCATAGTTAAGCCAGGTTGGGAGTCATGATGCGAATGGCAGGGAGCATGCAACACTGGAAAATCTACAAAGAAAATTGGGAACCCAAACAATATGAAAACTTCAAGGACAAAACAGGATGCCAAAGGAAAAACTGGAACTCATGTATGTCTGGTGGAATTATGGAATTGGCTCATATTATTTCATGAGAGGCAAATGTTAAATTTTAAGAATTTGTTGACACAGTTAATATCACACTGATATTGAAATAGGCCATGATGAGACAATTTTCACCACGAAAATTGGCAAATTCTTCCAATTAGTGATTTTATTTTCTGGAAAACCAACTTCTAAGTATTTACCAATACAACATTCCATTTACCTCTGACCACCTCCAATGTCAATGATGCTATTGACCCATATTGCACCCTGCACCACAGAGCAGCACAACTGCCTAGCCTGGAACTCAGAAAAGCTGAAGGAGAAAATCCATGGGAGCTAGAGCTACAATCTGGGTGATGCCACTGTCAAGGAAATAAGCCAGCAAAAACATGTATCTCAGAAAAGGTGAATACCATAAAAATAGCTGCTGCTTCACGTCTTCCTCCAAATCTAGCTCAATTTTTCCATATCATAAACCATACTTCAGAAATATTCAGGGAAATGAATTCTAAAAATATAGCTCCAAATTAGTTGACAAAACACAAAGCCACCACACAGCCAGACACAATATATTGTCACTTGTCTGGAACAGCTATAGCTTTTTTTTCATTGTCAACTCTGAATCTGCACAATTTTGCAAAATGTGCTAATTATCTACCATGCTGATGATATTGTGTTGATAGGATCTGAAAAATGTGTGGTATTTAGATTCATAACAGGGTCTCAAAATAAGACCTCTTGGTGGCCTGGTCTCCACTTATAAATAATATTGTGGTTTGAGTTTTATTCCTAATTCATTTCCCTTTCATAGTACAATAAGCCACACATTTGCAGTTTCATGGTGAGTGGAGGACACTTCTACTTTCCAAAACCATAATTTCAGCTAAGCCACAGAACTTGCTTTAGCCAATGAGGGGAAAGCATCCGCATAAAGTAAGTGTGGATGTGTGGATTTAGTAATTCCATGCTTCTGCTATTGAAATCTGAAAGAAACACCCCAGATAGCCACTATCCAATCCCTGAAGCCTAGAGCCGAGGCCAGGTGAGCCCAGCCGAGGCCAGCTAAGTTCATAAAAATTACAGCTAACCTGTAGATATATGACTTGAAGGAGAACCCCGCTAGATGACCTGGAGAGCTACAGAAAAGAGGATAAAAGAGGATAAAGGCTTATTATTGGCTATCGGTGAATTTTCAATAATTTGTTAATAAGCAATATTATAACAGGAGTTAACTAACACAGCTACTTTGTAAAGAGGGTTTGTTTTTTGTTTTTGTTGTAGAAAACATTTTTTTTCATTTTTTAATTAATTTATTTTTTATTATGTTATGTTAATCACCATACATTACATCATTAGTTTTTGATGTAGTGTTCCATGATTCATTGTTTGCAAAACATGTATGGATTAAATATGTATTTGATAAAATTTGATAAAATTTGATTATGCCAATTTGAATACAGACAAAAAAAATCCATTCAAAATTTTAAGAGTGAGATTGCTTTTAGGTATGTATTATTTAAAAATTGATGGTTTACTTACTGAGTCATTCCCAAAATTCAAATTCAGGACTACTACCAGTGGACCCCATAAGTATGAAGAATTGAATAGCAATCTTTCCAGGAGAGTGTGAAACAGAACACGCATGCAACTGATGTCAAAGTTCTATACCTGCAAAAGCCTCTGCTGTACATGTTCTTCCCATACAAGGAAGGATATAACTTCTGGTTCCTGAAAATATGTAACTAGTATATAACTATCACCTCAACATTTAGCGGGTACCTTCTGCCTTGAAAGCAAGAATATACTCTTTCATTACCTTTTTTTAAAGATTTTATTTATTTATTTGAGAGAGAAAGAGAACATGAGCAGGAGGAGGGGTAGAGGGAGAAGCAGACTCCCCACTGAGCAGGGATCCAGACGTGGGGCTCAATCCCAGGACCCTGGGATCATGACCTAAGCCAAAGGCAGACGCTTAACTGACTGAGCCACCCAGGCACCCCACTTTCATTACTTTTTTGTATTATTCTCATTTTTTGACTCTGAAATTAGTGAAAATAGCATGGTAAATAATTTTTCTCAAATCTTATAAGGTTCTATATACTCCCTTAGGACTGCTAATAACATATGACCACAAACTAGGTGGCTTAAAATAATAGACATTTATTTTTGTATAATTCTGGGTGCTAGAGGTCTGAAATCAAGGTATTGACAGGGCAATGGGCTCTCTGAAGACTCCAGGGAAGAATTATTCTGTTCCTCTCCCTAGCTTCTGGGGACTCCCAGAGATCCTTGGCATTCTTTAGCTTGTGACTGCCTTCCAAACTCTGTTTCTATCTTTACATGGTTCTCTCCTCTTGTTATAAGGACACCAGTTATTGGATTTAAGGCCCCTAATCTAGTATGATCTCATCTTAACTAATTACATCTGATAATATACTATTTCTAAATTAAGATCAAATTCTGAGGTTACAGGTAGACATGAATTTTTGGAGAACACTATTCAACCTCCTACAGTATGCCCCCTGATCCTCTGCAATTCACATCTGTCCCACATTCAAAATAAATTCACTTCATCTCAACATGTCCCAAAGTCTTAACCCATTCCAGCATTAATTCTAAGTCTAAAATTATATCTAAATATCATCAACTGAAAATATTCCAAATATCTTCATCTAAATCATACATGGGGGAGCCTCTGGGTATAACCCATCCTAAAGCAAGATTTCTCCCCCTCTGTGGGTTTTAAAACTAGAAAGCAAGTTGCTAGCATTCAAAATATAATGGTGGGACAGACATAGAATAGGCATTCCCATTCAAAAATGAAGAAAATAGAAGGAATACATGAATCATTGCTCTAAAATAAGTTTATAACCAAGCCAAGTAAGTCTGTGGAATATAATCTTCTGTGGCTTTATGCTCTGTTCTCTGGGCCCTTGGCAGCAGTGGTAGCCAACTCTCTGCACAACAAACCACATTAAACTTAATGTCTTAAATGACAATTTATTATCATCACTAAAGATGCTGGGGGGTTGACTGGGCACAGCTGGTGGTACTTGCTTGGATTTCTCATGCTGTTACAAAAAAATTGCATCTGGGACTGGAGTCCCCTAAATGCTTGAGTGGTCTGGACAAGCCAAATGGTTTCCTGGAGAAGTTGGTAATTGATATTTACCATTGGATGGGACTGTTTAATGGAACTCATGACAGGGCATTTCCATGTGGTGGGGCTCTCGACATGACATCTGTGTTCTGAAATGGAATGTTCTAAGAATAACAATTTCAAAAAGTAGAAAGCTAAAGCTATTGGGCCAACCAGGCACTAGTTCCAAAACTACTGCATGTCACTTCTACCATGTTTGATTGGTCACAGCAATCACAAGCTGGTTCAGATTCAAGAAGGTTGAAAAACAAAATCTGTATCTTGATAGAAAAGTGGCAAAGTTACATTACAAAAGAGAGATAGAATACCACATCACTTATTTGTGGAATCTAAAAAGAGGTGGGAGGTGGATGGTGGGCAAAATGGATGAACATGGTCAAAAGGCACAAACTTCCAGATATAAAATAAATAAGTCTTAGGGATGTAATATACAGTGTGGTAAATACAGATAACAATACTGTCTTGTATGTTTGAAAGTTGTTAAGAGTAGATTTTAAAGTTCTCAATGCAAGAAAAAAAAGTTCTTGTGTGGTGATGGATGTCGACTAGACTTATGATGGTGATAATCTTGCAATATATACAAATGCAAATATTGAATAGTTATGTTGTACATCTCAAACTAATATAATGTTATATGTCAATTATATCTGAATTAAAAACAAACCCAAAGAAAATCTACCATATTCTGCCTGCCACATGGTTACAAACCTGAATTCACGTATTTTAGATTTTTGTTATGGAGCAGTTCACACCCAAGTATCAAATTTAATTCCAAGTTATTACAGCTACATAACAAACAACTCTAACCTTAGTGGTATAAAACAATAAACATTTTATTATCATTTTGGATTCTGTGAGTTGGGGATTTAGACCGAACACAGAAAGAATGTCTTGGCTCTGCTTCTTCATGTCTTGTAACTAAGCTAAGAAGACCTATGTGGAATGGCTGGTGATAAGCTGATTTGTATGGGAGTCAGTGAAATGGTGCTGGAATATCCACTTCCAAGATAGTTTCTTTATTGTTATGTTTGAGACCTTTACAGAATTGGACAGAAAGCTGGGATTAGCTGGGATTATTGGCAGGGAGTTTACATAAAGTATCTTCAGAATTGCAGTAGTAGAGTAGTTGAAGATCTTTCCTAATGACTCAAAGTTCTGGCAAACAATGTAGAATCTGCATGCCCTTTTAGACTTCAAAGTCATTTCTGCAGTTTGTTGTGAGTCAAAGCAGTGGCAAACTCATTCATGTTCAAGAATGTTTCAAGAAATTAGTGGTCAAGTTTTAAAACCACCATGATGGGAGTTTTATTTTTATGTATGAAGTGCAATGGTTCTGCTTCTCTAGAGAACTCTATTATAACTTTTGGTACTGAGAGTGGTTCTACAGGCACTGAACTTTTAGGATGAGTTTCCTGAGTTGGTTTTAAGGTTTCTGGAATTGGCTAAAGTGATTAGATTTAAAAAAAAACTTGTCTTTAAAGATTTAAAGACAATAGTGATTATTTTCAGTAGTAAAGAGAGCACTAGCACTCCACTATATGAACTAGTCACAGAGATATGCAAAATACCTATATTGGATACTCCTAATCTACCACTTAAAAGAAGCAAATATGAGCTCAGGAATTTGAATTCCCAACTCAAGTAGCATAAAAAATGACCTAAAGATGCCCTTATCTCATGAAGCTGTAGGACTGAGATTGCTGAAAACTAAATAGAGAATCTCATCCTGTGATTGGGTGAATTACAATGCAAGTTGAACTCTCAACTTGGCAGGGGTGTTTACTTTTAAAGTGAGGGTATTGATTGGGAAAAAATGGCATCTTGTAAATCAGGATGGTGACATACAGGAAGACCTGGATGAAGCTGTAGACATTAAGTCCCTAAATTCTGATTTTTCTTTGCCAGTGGAAGAGGCCTCTGGATTTCCAGCAGTATTAGTCTTTCCACCTCCATCCACATCACCTGAGGAAACTTCCATAGCCTCCCCTGAGGGAGTAGCCATGCAAGACAATGTTGATTCTTCTCAAGATCCACCCCCAGCACTCTTCTTTCCTTCTAGACCTATAAGGAGATACAAGTCCCAGCAGGCCCCTAAAGGTAAGGTACAGTGTGACCCATGCGCAGATACATTACACTATGAAAGAATTATCTGAATTTCTAATTTATACAGAGAAATCCAAGAAACAAGTGTGGGAATGGATAGTAAGAGTACCAGACAACAGTGAAAGTCAGATAAAATTAAACCATGCCAAACTTATAGATATGGACTTACTAAGCAGAGATCCTGCATTTAATGCTGCAGCTCAAGGAGTCAGAAACAGCTGTCACAGTTTAGTTGGTCGGTTGCCTGAAACATAGGCCAAAATGTGGCCTATGGTGAGCAAACTGGAAATGCCCAACCTGCCTTTGTTTAATACAGAAGAAGGGATTCAAAGCCTTAAGGGGATTGGGATGTTAGAGCGGATTTTTTCATTTAAAACCTACTCACCCACATTAGGAGGGCCCAGAAAACATAGATTCCACTAATACTGTGAGAAATAAATTTGTGATGGGAGCCCCAACATTCTTGAAGGTCTTTGTGATTGCTTTTCTCCAGGCCAGACCTTACAGTAGTAGGAACCAAAGCCACTCAACTGAGAAACTTAAGTGCAATGGGAGTAATCTATTCCTGGGTGGTGGGGACTAAGTGGCAGCACTCAACCACCAAAGGAAAGTTGGGACTGGTTACCTTAATAGACAGGAGAGTCAAAATAGCAATCAGAAAAGTCTGACTCATGTAGACCTATGGCATTCACTAACTGATCTTGGTGGTCCTAGAAGTGAAATAGGTATGAAGCCAATTAAATTCTTATTTAATTTGTAGAAACAGAAAAGTTCTAGGTCAAGAGAACAACAGTCTAGCTTGAATCATAAAAAGAGAGTCATGATCCCTCGATCAATTCCCAGACTTGATCCAGTTTACAGAACCAGAAGCCCTTAAATGAAAGAGAGGATGGGTCCCCTTGAGGAATGACCTAGTACACTGCCAAAATTTAAACTGTCAATCTTTCTCCTGGTCTTTCCCAAAGGGACCTACAATATTTTACCATAGTAACTGTGCACTGGGGAAAAGGAAATGATCAGACCTCTTGGGGACTACTAGACAGACACTGGTTCTGAACTGACTCTAATTCTGAGAGACCAAAAATATCATTGTGGTTTACTAGCCAGAGTAAGGGCTGAAGGAGGTCAGATGATCAATAGAGTTTTAGCGCAGGTTCATTTCACAGTGGGCCCAGTGAGACCTCAAACCCACCCTGTGGTTATTTCCTCAGTTCCCAAATGCATTATTAAAAAAGATACACTCCACAGCTAGCAGAAGGTCCACATAGGTGCCCTGACCTATGAGTGAGGGCTATGGAGTGAGAAAGGCTAAGTGGAAGCCAAGAGAATTGACCTACCTAGGAAAATCATAAATCAGAAGTAATCCTACATGCACTCATGGAGGGACTGCAGAGATTAGTGCCACTATCAAGGCCTTGAAGGATGCAGGGGTGGTGATTCCCACCACTGTCCCATTCAACTTCCCTATTTGGCCTGTGTAGAAGACAGATGGATCTTGAAAAATGACAGTAGATTATCCTAAATTTAAACAGGTGATGACTCCGATTGCAGCTGATGTATCAGATGTGTTTTCATTGTTGGAGGAAATTAACACATTCCTTGGTATCTGGTATTCAGTTATCGATCTAGAAAATGCCGTTTTTTTTTTTTTTTTTCTCTTTCCCTGTCAATAAACCCAACCAGAAACAGTTTGTTTTCAGCTGGCAAGGCAATAATATACCATCACTGTCCTACATCAACAGTATATCAACTCTCTAGCCCTATGTCATAATTTAGTTCACAGGAATCTTGATCATCTTTTATTTTTACAAGATATAACACTGGTCCATTACATTGACTGACTTATGCTGATTGAATTTGTGGAGCAAAAAGTAGCAACTTACTCATTAAGTATTGGTAGTAGTAGTTACTGGTAAGATACTTGTATGCCAGGGGTGCGAAGTAAGTCTGACAAAATTCACAGGTCCCTACCTCAATGAAATTTCTAGAGGTCTACTGGTGTGGGGCATGTCAAGATATCCATTGTAGGAAGTACAGGCACCCCCTACAACCTAAAACAAAAAACAACAAACAAAACAAAACAAAACAAAATAGCCACAGTGCCTAGTAGGCCTCTCTGAATTTTGGAGGCAACATATTTGTCATTTGGGTGTGTTACTCTGGCCTATTTACTGAAATATCTAAAAAGTTGTTAGTTTTAAGTGGTGCCCAGAATAAGAGATGGTGCTACAACAGGTCCAAGCTGTTAAACAACCTGCTCTGTATCTTGGGCCATATGATCCATGAGATCCAATAGTGCTTGAATTGTTAGTGGCAAATAAGAATGGTATTTGGAATCTTTGGCAGGTCCCTATAGGTGACTTGCAGAGCAGATCCCTAAGATTTGAAAACAAAACCATGACATCCTTTGCAAATAACTCTCCTTTTAGAAAGGGCTCTTGACCTGCTATTGGACCTTAGTAGAGACTGACCACTTAACCCTAGACCATAAAGTTGGGTGTGTACAGCAACACTCCATGGAGATGGTATATATGTGATGAGGAATGAGCAGGCCCTGAAAGCACAAGTTACAAGAACAAGTGGCATGAATGCACATGATCCCTCCTTCTGTAACACTGCCTTCTCTCCCTTCCTGCACTTATAGCCACATGAGGAACTTCCCATGATCAGATGACAGAGGGAGTGAAGACTCACATCTGGTTTACAGATGGTTCTATATGATTTACAGGCACCACCCGAAAGTGGACAACTAAAGCTCTACAGTCCCTTTTTGGGACATCCCTGAAGGACAGTTATGAAGGGAAATCCTCTAATGGCAGAATTTGAGCAGTGCACCTATTTACTTTCCTTAAAAAGATAAATGGCCAGATGTGCAAGTATATACTGATTCATGGGCTATGACCAATGTTGGTTGGATGGTCAGGTACTTGGAAACATGATTGGAAAACTGGTGACAAAGATCTGAGTAAGAAGCATGTGGACTGACTTTTCTGAATAGATAAGAAATATGAAGATATTTGTGCTCCTGTGAATACTCACCAAAGAATAACCTTAGCAGAGGAGGATTTTAATACTCAATTCACCCATTCTGTGAATACCAGTCAACCTTTTTCTCTACTCATCCCTGTCATCATCCAACATGCTCATGAAATACGAGACCATGATTGCAGGGATAGAGGTTATGCATGGACTCAGCAAAATATTCTTCTACTCACCAAGGCCAATCTGGCTACAGCTACCCCTGGTGCCCAATTGGTCAACAGCAGAGACTAACACTAAGTCCCTGATATGGCATTATTCCCCAAAATGATCAGTCAGCTACCTGATGGCAAGTTGATTGCTTTGGACCAGTTCCATCATGGGAAGGGACAGACTCTTTTTCTACTGGAATAGACACTTACTCTGAATATAGATTTGTCTTCCTTACACACAATGCTGCTGCCAAAACTAACATCCTGTCCATGTACTTACAGAATGTTTTATCCACTGTCAAGTTATTCCACACAGTATTGTTTCTGATCAAGGAATTCACTTCACACATACACACACACACACAAAGTAAACAAACAAAACTTGCAGCAGTGGGTGCATACTCATGGGATCCACAGTTTTTATCATCACTGTTCATGATCCTGACACAGCTGGTTTTGTAGAATGACCTTCTGAAGATTTAGTTATAGCACCAACTGGGTGACATTATCTCACAGGGTTGGGGCAAGGTTCTCCAGAAGGCTATTTATGCTCTGAATCAGCATCTAATACATGGTGCTGCTTGTCTCATAGCCAGAATTCATGGGTCCAGAAATCAAAGGATGGGTATGGGAGTTGTAATACTTATTATTACTGTTTTTGTTTCCTGTTCCCATTACCTTATTCTCTTTTGGCCCTGAGGTCTTAGTTCCAAATGGAGGAATGCTTCCACAGGAGACCCAACAATGATTCTGTTGAACTTGAACCTAAGACTGCTGCCCAGGCACTTTAGACTCCTCATGCCTCTTAACCAAGTAAAGAAGGTAGCTACTGTGCTGGCTGTGGTGATTGAGCTTGTCTATCAATGGAGAAACTGAACTGCTACTGCACAAAGGAGGTAATGAAAAGTATGTCTGGAGAGTCTTTCAATGTTACTTTGCCCTGTGATTAAGGTCAACAGGAAACTACAACAACCCAAACTAGGCAGGACTACTAATGATCCAGATACTTGAGGAATGAAGTTTTGGGTCAACACCCCCATGTAAAGAATCATGGCCAGCTAATGTGCTTGCTGAAGGCAAAAAAAACAAAAAACAAAAAAAACCCAACAACAAATAAACAAAAACCCACTACCCCCCCAAAACAACAAAAACAACAAAAAACCCAGAATGTGTAATGAAAAAAAAGTAATTACAATTACCAGTTATAATGTAATGTTACAATGTTACAATGACCAGTTATAGCAATGAGGACTGCAATCGCCATGAGCATTCCTCATTATTATGTGTGTTTATGTGTGAACTTGACTGGATGGCAGAATGCCCAGGTATCTGATTACTGATTAAACATTATTTCTGGGTGTGTCTGTGAAGATGTTTCTGGACACATCTGAATCAGTAGACTGAGTAGAGAGGATTGCCCTCCCTCATGTAGGTAGACATTATCCAATCTAATGAGGAAATGAATAGAACAAAAAGGTGGAGAAAGGAAGGATTTATTTTCTCTATCTGCCTGAATGCTTGAGCTGGGACATTGATATTCTCCCTTCAGTGCTCCTGTTTTTTCAGACCTTCAGTCTCAGATGAGAATCAACACCATCAGTTCTTTGGTTCTCAGGACTTTGAACTACACGTCCAGTTTTCCTGGGTCTCCAGCTTATAGATGGCAGACTGTAGAAATTCGCCATAATCACATGAGCCAATACCTTATAATAAATCAATCTCTCCCCCATCCCCACATCTCTATCTACTATTCCAACTAGTTCTGTTTTTGTTTGTTTGTTTTTTGTTTCTTGTTTTTTTGAGAACCTTGATTAATCCACTGAGGAATGTTAAATATAAGGACCATAGACTTAGTTGATTTCCTCAGGATAACTACAAATATGTGGCAAAGCCAGGGCATGACACTACATATTCTATCTTCTTATTTCTCTGTTATTTTCAGAATAGAAGGTACGAAAAATAATGGGTTATGGCTCAAATCAGTTCAGTTCTTAACATGAAATGAACTTAACATGACTGAATTCACTATGAGAAGTAAAAAAATGGTGGGAAAGAAAGCCTGAGATAAACTTCTATCCATTATGCTCTTTCTGACTATTTTTTTGGATATAGCTAAAGCTTTTTGAGAAGCTCTGTCTTTCTCTTGGCATACTGAATTATATTTTGCTTGTTAAGTCTTTCCTCTAAGCATGCATTCTGCTCTACAAATAAACTAAGTAATTATCAAGAACAAAGTAACTGTTTTTGTTTACATCACTTTCTAACACTGCCCACATGGGTTAATAAATGCTATTAATTCCATTAAGCAATTACATAAAATGTAACGTTATTTCAAAACAATTCACCTGCTATTTATGTCTATTGATGTGTGCATACATGTGTTCAAGTACAAAATCTTCACACCACGTTACTGAAGGACTTTGTATTTACATTAAATGCTGAAAATTACATATTAAATTAAACTTTGGATATAAACTCAGCAAATATAGTTTGTCAGTTATTACCAATATTAAATAGACATTCCATAATAATCAGGACAAAACAGAATGTCCATTTAGTATTTTAAAAAACTTTTGTTTTCCTTAAAATAATTATGTCTTACATTTGTATTAATATAGCATCATCTTGAAACAGAAAATAATTCTCCATACTGCCTGCCTCTTTATTTAAAGTTATCTGAGTTCACAGATAACCTATAGAGTAAATATATACAATTTTATGATTTATAAAACATTCTTTTCCACTTACTTATTGAGTAAAATCAGTGAATTGGGTAAAGTTTCATTAAAGACTGTAGAAAAAACAATGCTCATTTCAGCAGTATACAGTTTGCCTCAGTTAACACAACACATAGAATGTGATATGTAACAGATGGTGGCATAAAAGCAAAGTAGTGTTTCCCTTTTGGTACTTTTATATTTATGTGCCTATTTATTGGGAGAAGAAAACAGCTAACCTGCTATTTTTTTAAGAGAAATGGAGTTTTAAGAGAAAATTTCTAAAGACAGGATTGCTATTTTGCATGTTATACTGAAGCTACTACAAAACTAGAAATAAAAATAAAATTTCTTAAATTCACAGTCTGCAAAGTGGAAGAAATGGCAAGGGCATTTGTAAAATTTTGACTGTGTTTGCAAAACCATGCTTAAAAATTACACTTCTTCAAGTCTTCCCACTGAAGTTTGGTGTATAATGAATTAACTGACCTACCTTTGTTTTTAACACTGAACAGTATCATGTCAAATTAACTCTGTGTGTATGTATGTAAAAAAGGCTCCTTAACCTTGAAACAAATGAACTGAAATACACAAACCATACCACTGATTCTCTATCTTGTGTACATATCTAATGCACTTAATTTATATTTTTCCTTCTGTGATTTTCACAACCATTTAATCTTATTTTCTTAGATAAAGAAATTGAAGTTTAAGAAGTAATTTATCTAAATTTACAGAGCAGATATGTAGTGATCCTGGGGTTATACTTTACTATATAATTTTCAAAATTATGCCACAAAGTCAAAGTTGCGGAAGTCAACACTGACTTCACATTTTGGGGTCTTGTTATTTTTTATGAGAATTCAGAATGAATTACTCAAGCATGAACAGATTAGATTTGTTATGACATTAATAAAATTTGGGCTTCAGAATCTCTTTATACTCCCTTACATAAAACCTTCTAAACTGGGCACACTTTTTCAGATGATCTACCGGATTTTAATTCTATTATCCTTCAGAACCTCTGTTTGTGGATTCTCCATGTTATCATATGGAGATATAAGAATCTACAGTGCTTTACACTGCGCTTGTGCTATAAAAGAATCTGTGGCCATCTTGAAAAAAAAGGAGCAATGTGGTAATAACTATGAATTCTTTCCATCAGAATATTACACTTTTTGAATTCCTTTTCAAGTGGTTCTCAGTCTTCAGTTCTATAGACCTTTTCCAAACTCTGACCTTGGATGTAAGAGACTTGAGGGCCAGGATGATGTGTTATTCATCATTTTACTCCGAGTATCTAGAACAACATTCTCCAATAAATACCTTGATATGCCTAAATGTCCCTCTTATTACAGATGTAGTTATTTCAGACAAGAATAAAAAGGTTAGCGTATTGAGGGCCGTACAGCTTTATAAGCAAATAAGAACTCCTCAGAAGCAGTAATTATTTCTAGCACTAATCACCTGAGAATGAAAGCTGTGCATCTTCTCAAATATAGGATATGGGATCAATATGGATGGGGTTTAGATAAGAGGGGAAGATATGCTCTTCTTATCTTGATCATAAAATAAATTTCAAATTGAATATATGTCTACATTGTAGATGCAAACTGGGAATGAGAAAAGTGAGACCTGAAAAGCAGACTACAACCTGGAGATATAATTAATAGGCCAAATACATGATGTCATGTTATTTTCTGTATAAATTTCTACTAATCTGGATATATGTATGTGGCTTCCAGGTTTCACTGTACCATACATTAGCACACATTTCCCCCTATTTCTTTGTTTACTAATGCAATACTTTTACTACCAACAAACATGCACAAACCTATAACATGCACATACACATTTGGTTTTTTTTTTTGCACTAGGCTTTTTATCTATTGGGATCTTTATGCCTACTAATTTGAGATTTTAGCATTATTAGAGTTGCAGTAAGATAGCATTAAAATCTGATTAAGCTTGTAAATTCAAAGAGCAAAATATTTTTAATGGAAAAAATCTCAAATATATTACTTTTAAAAATCTCTTGTTCATCAACTTTTTAAAAAGACATTCAGAGAAGGACCCAGTCAACCATGCAAAAATTTATGAGGGCAGGGCAGGGAGAGTCAGAAGAATTAGAGCCCTAGTAGGAAATCTAATATCATATACACAACATGGTTCTTCTTCTTCTTTATTTATTTTTTTTCCTTAGGATGGGTTAGCCTGGTTCTTATATTTTAAGGATCTAAAACATGTTGAATTACTTTGGTGAGGTTGACAGGAACAACAGTGTTTGAAACCAGAATTATATCGCTAAATAAAAGCATTACATAACAAAGCAATGGTAATTCTTCTAGCACTATTTAAAAATTATTCTTTTGGATACAATGTAGTAGATGTCATCTTATCATGATGTCGTTCCCTGATAGCATTAAGATAAAGTTATTACAGAATACAAAGCCTTCTGTGAACTGAACCTGACCAAACATCCTTAGACTCAACACCTGAGCAAAACAAACCACATGCTTTCCCATCCCTGTGACTTTGTACAAGGTATTCTCTGTATACCAAATCATTCCCTAATTTCAGTCTGTTTTGCTCACTCGTCATCCACATGATGAAACTTCAGCATCAATATCTCCAGGGAAGTCTTTTATAACACCCATGGTGAACTAAATACTTCTACTGGAGTATGAGCTCCAAGTTGTCACAGGTTATTTCTTTCTTCTTCTAACCTGGCACAAGGTAAAAAGAGAGGTATCTCTCCTTACCTACTAATATGAACATTTTTCCTTCTGTGTTAAGGACCCACCTATTTCCAAGATGAATATTCATCCCTACAGGGAGACAATACCTCTTCTTGTGACTTTACAGGCACAGCATAGGGTATACATAATAAATGATTAGTTACTATATAAATAAATTTTATAGCTTTTTCCTTATTTGATAAAAATAAAATTAAGTTGCAACAGGGGCGCCTGGGTGGCTCAGTCCGTTAAGCGCCTGACGTCAGCTCAGGTCATGATCCCAGTGTCCTGGGATCAAGTCCCGCATCAGGCTCCTTGCTCAGTGGGGAGTCTGCTTCTGCCTCTGCCTCTGCTCCTCCCCCCAGCTTATGCTCTTTCTCTCTCTCTCTCAAATAAACAAAATCTTTTAAAAATAATTAAGTTATAAGAAATTGTTAAGAATTCTGAAGAATAATTTAAAATAATATTTTATGTCAGAAATTAACCATGAATTAACCAAATAAATACAAATTATTCATGTTTTAGGGATATAGAGTATTTGTTGAGTCCATGTGTTCTTGTTTCCTTCTCTTGGTAGCTATTTTACCAAATTTTCTAACAAATACATTTTAATTTTAGAATTTTTATTCAAGAATTGTATTGTTTCTTTACTTGTTAAACTACTGGTGGGTAAGCACATTGCTAGATCAATTTATGAGCAACATTAAATTACATGGATTTGGTAGAGTTATGTAGAAGAATTAACATAGTAAAGTTAAGCAGGGAAGAGAAGTGGCAGGTATATCAAGGTCTAAAACCATATTCTTGTTCAAATCTCATTTCTGATATTTATTAACTTGTGACTTTAGACAATGTCATATTGAATTTTCCCATCTATAAAGAGGGGATAATAGTAGTCCCTTCTACTTAGGGCTGTTGGAGAAATTGAATGAAATAAGAATTATTAAAAAAAAAAAATCAGTGTTTGGAACATAGTAGATGTTCAATAAATATTAGCTATTTTTCATTTTAATAGTAAAGAGGTAGCTAGCATAATCAATAATACAGAAAACAAACAAAAAAACCAACCAAGCCTAATATCCAGGCTCTCTAGTTGAGGACCCCAGGAAATACACAGTTATTAGGATTACAAATTGTAAAATGAAAAAAAATTGTAAGATGAAAGTCTATGTGAAAATTGGAGACTGAGATAGAAGGGTCCCACTAACGACCTTGGTGAGAAAAAACAATCAGCAGAATCACTGATCCATAAAGCATTGCTGCAAGGTAGCCTAAAGGAGATCTTTGAAAAGAGAAAATCAGCACAGAATAAAGAGGCACAGAATTACAGAAGCAATTGGGAGAAAACCATTTTGAGAAGTTTTGAATTGGTTTTTATTTTTACTTTCAAAGACATCTTGATGAAAGTTCTTTAAATGTATTCTGCAATTATTCTTTTAAAGTCTAAAGGAAAGAAAACAAATGGAACAGGTGCTGACTGCAAAAGGAATTCTACCTATGAGATAGCACTAACTGAACAATAAAGAAAAGTATACTACTTCATATTAACGAATTCTTTATCAAAGAGTATATAAATAGCAATATGCTTTGTTACTGTGTCAATGAAATATTAACAGTAACAAAGTGATTTTTTTAGGGAAGGTTAATTGTTAATTTGTTTCATGCTTTAAAAACATACTAACTTTTCACTGGTATCTGCTGTCTAAGGAATTTATTCAAAACAGCATTAATTTAAAAACAGTGGCAAAATGATAGTGGACCAATGAACCCATGGAGCTGCATACTGTATAAAAGGAAAATATTAAAACAATGTTGTACCTGTAATACAACTGTAATTCCATTACCAATAACCCAAGTTTTCCATAAATCTGCAACAATGTTGAAATTTCTGTCTGGGAATGGTTTTCATTGTTAATGGCATGAACAAAAGTTTGAGTTAAAAGTTCTTCACTCAGATGTCTAAATCTTTTAATATAGTAGAGAAGTAAGGTAATCCAGAATCTAGTAGTTTCAGTGAACCAGTAAAGACCCAGCTAAATTGTTTGGTTCAACATTGTAATAACCTCATTCTTAAATAATATCTCTCACTATGCCTTGGGTTTCAGGCAGTACCGATACCTCTCTACCCTTTAACAGATATGAAATAAGTATTTTATAATATCTAGCTGTTAGGAGTCATTTAATAAAAAAATATGATTTAATCTAGAAAAGTAATTTTGAACAAAAAAATAAATAAGTAGCAAGTAGACAAATCAAGGTACAAAGTACAAACTAGTTTAAATTTCAAACCAAAAAAGAGAGTTGGATTCTTTTTTTTTATTATGTTATGTTAATCACCATACATTACATCATTAGTTTTTGATGTGTTCCATGATTCATTGTTTGCATATAACACGCAGTGCTCCATTCAATACCTGCCCTCTTTAATACCCATCACCAGACTAACCCATCCCCGCACCCCCCTCCCCTCTAGAACGCTCAGTTTGTTTCTAAGAGTCCATAGTCTCTCATGGTTCGTCTCCCCTCCAATTCCCCCCCCCTTCTTTTTTCCCTTCCTACTATCTTCTTCTTCTTCTTCTTTTTTTTTTTTTTTTTAACATATAATGTATTATTTGTTTCAGAGGTACAGGTCTGTGATTCAACAGTCTTACACAATTAACAGCGCTCACCATAGCACATACCCATCCCAAAGTCTATCACACAGCCACCCCATCCCTCCCACCCCCCACCACTCCAGCAACCCTCAGTTTGTTTCCTGAGATTAATAATTCCTCATATCAGTGAGATCATATGATACATGTCTTTCCCTGATTGACTTATTTCACTTAGCAATACCCTCCAGTTCCATCCACATCATTGCAAATAGCAAGATTTCGTTTTCTTGTTGTTTTTTGTTTTTTGATGGCTGCATAATATTCCATTGTATATATACACCACATCTTCTCTATCCATTCATCTGTCAATGGACATCTTGGCTCTTTCCATAATTTGGCTATTGTGGACATTGCTGCTATAAACATTGGGGTGCACGTACCCCTTCAGATCACTACATTTGTATCTTTGGGGTAAATACCCAGTAGTGCAATTGCTGGGTCGTATGGTAGCTCTATTTTCAACTTTTTGAGGAACCTCCATACTGTTTTCCAGAGTGGCTGTACCAGCTTGCATTCCCACCAACAGTGTAGGAGGGTTCCCCTTTCTCTGCATCCCCGCCAACATCTGTCATTTCCTCACTTGTTAATTTTAGCCATTCTGACTGGTGTGAGGTGGTATCTCCTTGAGGTTTTGATTTGGATTTCCCTGATGCCAAGCGATGTTGAGCACTTTTTCATGTGTCTGTTGGCCATTTGGATGTCTTCTTTGGAAAAATGTCTGTTCATGTCTTCTGCCCATTTCTTGATTGGATTATTTGTTCTTTGGGTGTTGAGTTTGGTAAGTTTTTTATAGATTTTGGATACTAGCCCTTTATCTGATATGTCATTTGCAAATATCTTCTTCCCATTCTGTCAGTTGTCTTTTGGTTTTGTTGACTGTTTCTTTTGCTGTGCAAAAGCTTTTATCTTGATGAAATCCCAATAGTTCATTTTTGCCCTTGCTTCCCTTGCCTTTGGCGATGTTTCTAGGAAGAAGTTGCTGTGGCTGGATTCTTAAAAACCTTTTATTTTGAACTGATTTTAGAATTATAGAAAAATTTCAAAAAAATAGTATAAAGAGTTCTTTTATATCTCTCATTCTGCTACTCAGAGGCAAAGGTTAGAAGAGAAACAGATTTATAACAATCTCTGTATCTCTCTTAAGATATTTATTTATCACAGGAGCAATGGTAATTCATGTTTCCATTGAGAAACATGGCAGACACCAACTAAACCAAATGATTAAGATAAACATCTAATGAAAATCACTAACATCCATGCCTCAAAGGAAAATATTGTTTTTAATAAAAAGGAAAACAATAATCAAATGTTCCTTACCATTCCTGGATATTAAGTAAGTCTCAATTGGTTTAGTAATAAATTTAGCCTCAGAAAATGCTAGAGAAGATCTTAAATATTATTTAAGAGATATGATTCTACTTAGAAATGTGTTTATTAATCTTAATAAAGTTTTTTTTTTTTAAAGATTTTATTTATTTATTTGAGAGAGAGAGAATGAGAGAGAGCACATGAGAGGGGGGAGGGTCAGAGGGAGAAGCAGACTCCCTGCTGAGCAGGGAGCCCGATGCGGGACTCGATCCAGGGACTCCAGGATCATGACCTGAGCCGAAGGCAGTCGCTTAACCAACTGAGCCACCCAGGCGCCCCTATCTTAATAAAGTTTTGAGGGCACGTGTTGTGATGAGCACTGGGTGTTATATGCAACTAATGAATTGTTGAGCACAACATCAAAAACTAATGATGTACTATATGTTGGCTAACTGAAAATAATAATAAAAATAATAAAATAAACATTAAAAAAGAAAAAAATTAGGACATTTTACATTAAATTAAGGGACTTTTTTTTTTGTCTTTTGAAAAGCTGGAAGATCTGGCTATCCTAGGTTTACATTCCTACATGGTGATTGCCTCTTAGAGAGAAACTGCAATGAGTCCCAGTCCCCACCACTTCTGTTGCCTTATTTCAGAGCCACTTCACATTTTGCTTTACCTGCATTGTTACTCAGACATTTGATTCTTGCTCCCCAATGTATAGTATTATGCCACTTTGAACCCCACTCCACTCTGCCCCCATTGTGTGTGTACACATGTATGCATGTGTGTAGAGATTATATACACACATATGTATAAATAAATACATATATATATTTACTTTAGCTTGGAGAAGGATAGGAGAAGAAATACAACAGACTTATCACTTAACTTCAGAAGAAATATAATTAGAGTGGGATGGTGAGAAGATTAACTTTTTATTTATATTTCTCTGTATTATTTGAATTATTAAAATGAGTATATGTTACTTTTGAATTCAAAATAAAATCTCAAAAATACTATTAAAGAGTGAAAGAAAAAAAAAAAGACAGAAAGAAAAAGAAGCAAATTATCACTGGGATCAAGAAGCATGACCATACACAATCTACCAGGATCTAAAGAATTCCACATAAACAGGTGTAGTTTTGTCAAATCTCAGCTATATAGTCAACATTAAAAACTCATACAGGAAAAAAGGGAAATTCTGGAGGTTGAAGAATTTAAATCCCTTTCCTTGAGAAACTTATAGTCTATTGGGAGAATATGAACAACAAATTAAACAAGAAATAAAACAAAACAAAAACAAGCAAACAAATAGATAAGAGCATAGTTTAAATAGTAAAAGAATAAGTATAATTTTATTTTTTTATTTTATTTTTTTTTTTAAAGATTTTATTTATTTATTTGAGAGAGAGAGAATGAGAGACAGAGAGCATGAGAGGGAAGAGGGCAGAGGGAGAAGCAGACTCCCTGCCGAGCAGGGAGCCCGATGCGGGACTCGATCCTGGGACTCCAGGATCGTGACCTGAGCCGAAGGCAGTCGCTTAACCAACTGAGCCACCCAGGCGCCCCAAGAATAAGTATAATTTTATAAATATGTGTAATATATATATCTAGTACTTAAAAGTTTCCATTTTTTTCAAGTCTACTTTTCAAGTCTGTAAGTCTGTTAAGTCAACTTATGTTCACAATACATGTAATAAATAAGGAGATAGGTATCATCAATCCAATATTTCAAGTGAAAATAAAGAAAGAAAGAAAGAAAGAAAGAAAGAAAAGGATGCTCAGAAAGGAATTTAACTCCTCATGTTTAAACCAAGCTGGAAGTAGAAGTAAAATTATCTGATTTCTCTAGACTACTAACTCTCCCTTTCACTACAATGTTCTACCTCAGAAAGTATTTAAAAAGGTCAGATAATGGTGTATACAATTTCATCTTCATAAGATAGAGATGGATTCTTACAAAACTGATATGTAAACATCATTGTGAGTAGAGGCCTACTAAGTTATCTTCAGAACATTTTTGCCTAATAGCTGTCTGGCATTGGTCAGCCTCATTAGACTCTTCTGAGGCTGATGAAAGTCTCAGATTTTCAGTTGATATAATACAGATTTTTAGTCCCAGTCCCATATCTGATTAGTAGGTCTGGGGGGTCTGGGTTTGGAATAAAAATGTGTGCATTTTTAAACCAACTTTCCAAGATTAAGAAACTTCTGATGTTTATACAAATGTAAAAACCTCTGGATTGCTAAAATAAAAAGGAGAGAGGAGAGTTCATGTATGTTGAAAAAATGTGAGAAAAAAGGATTCTGAATAGGTTTTGTTTTAAGAGAAGAACAATGTGCAGACAAACTTGACTTGAGTGGAGCATGTAGGAGTTTAATTTGGACAAGGTTAAATGAGTGGATTTTAAAGTTGCTGTCAACTGGGCTCCATCTGGCCATGATTTTGCTGTTCTGAGAGTAGCTTCTCTTTCAACTCAAGGTCAGCATCAATGTAGTCTTAAAACATCAACGGGAGTAAATTTGATTCTGCAGGAGCCTGGGGCTATTGCTTGTATTTTCTCTGGTTCTATGTCTGTATCTGTTCCCAAATGCCCATTCAAATAATCATTCACATCATATATTAATAATAGAACTTGCAAGGTTAGACACAAAGTTTCCAATGAAAGTGCCCTGAGAAAAAGGAATCTTAAATTTATTCTGTAAACTTTGGAATAAATCGAAGCTCTTTAATCAGTGCTTAATATTTATGTTGCATTGTTTAGGTCAAATATTTTTGCAAAGTGGAGGGTCAGCTGAAGGAGGGGAATGATCAAAGGCTGGCTGAACAGGAAGAAAATTATTTAATAATCTCCATAAAATATGATATAGATGTGAACTAATTAAATGGGAATGGAATTAAAAAAAGGCATTTGTGAGGGTATTTAAGAAGGAAGACTTGAAAATACTTGATGATGGAATAAATACGGAGGTAATTAGATAAATGTCAAGAATGTCATTGAGTTTAGTTTCCTAACAAAATCATGATGCTTTTTTTAGAGGATGTCCAGAGAACTGATTTTAAGAAATATTGATAAATTTACTTTTCAACATGTTGAAGAATTTAAGGTGAAAGGAATGCTAGATGGGAGATTAAAATGATTTATAAACTTGAATGTTCAAAATTGACTATAAACTGAAGAAGCAGCTATGCATAAACTCAGAGATAGGAAGGACAAAAATGGTTGTTTAGATTTTATATCAAACTGTGTGGTGGTTTAAAAACACTGCCCCTCAAACTTTTAATATCCTCCTATTGGAAGGCAGAGTATATGGCCATCTCCTTGGACATGGGCTGTTTTGTGAATGCTTTGACTAACAAAGTGCAACAGAACTGATAATTATGAGACGGCCAAGGCCACCTGGTTCTCTCAGGATGCTCCCTCTCCATAAATCCCCTCTCATACTTTTTCTCTAAAACACAGCCACCATGATGTGAGAAGTATAAGCCAATGAACAAGCCATATGTGGGCTCTCTCATTCTCAGTCCCAGTGGAGCCCATCCTACAGCCATTAGCCCAGGTTCTGAACATAGCAGAGACAAAGACATCTTGTAGGTGGATCCTCCAGTCATTTGAGCCTTTCCAGCTAATAGTTCTCTTCTGAATTCTTGGTACACAGAAACTGTGAGCTTAATAAAAAACTGTGCTGCTTTACACATTAAGATTAGGATGCTGCGTTACACAGCAATAGTAAGCAGAGTAGCCTCTATTAATAACCCCAGTCAGTTACATCTTCTTAAATGAGATCCAAGCATTATAGCATGGACACAGCCTTACCTGCTACGCCTTGTCAGGATTCCTGATCCACAGAATCCATAAACATTAGAAAACTTTTTTTTATACCACTAAACTGGGGTAGTTTGTTATCCTGCAATAGTAACTGAAACATAACCTTTTGAAAATCCATGAAATTCATGAATGTCTTCCCCTATATTGCACTACACCCAAAATATTGCTTATAACTATGAGGATTTCTCAAACCCCCTTTTTTATCACACTAATAAAAAACTATTAACATTGAATAGGGAAAACACCTTCAAGAACAATTTATCTGAAGAAATTGATCTGTCCCTCATAATAAACTACAGAGGTAAGTACTCCCATTATCTTAATTTAACATATATATGCCACTGCCTAAAACTCTAAAAGATAGAATATTATTACTATTACTTCAATATTAAATGTTAAAAAACCTGAAGCACAAAGAGAACAAGTAATTTTTCCAAATTTATGTGATTATTTAGTAATGGAGAAAGTGTATAAACTCACACAGTCTAGCTTGAGACTGTGCTGTTAACCTCTATACTAGGATGCCTCTCAACTAATCCTGGGGAAGACAAATACCTCAAGTAAGATGAAACACTTGGTTACAGATAGTTTCTAAACTAAATTTAAGTTTGTTAACTCCTATTCCATGAGTCCTCATTTTAGTCTGCCTCAACAAATGATTAATTAATAATTCTTCTACTTTTCTATGTGAATTGAACAGTAATTAAGTTAATTATGATGTGTTTTTCTAAAAATATAAGACTAAAACTTACACAAGAAGGATGTACATTGAGCATAGCAGGATACCAATCAGGGGTCATTAAATAAAAGTAAGTTAATTAAGGACATTAAACTGTTTCTAGGCATGGTGATCTGACCTAAAAATATACAACCTTTTCCTGCTCTATTAAATTTGAATTGTGCCTTTGTAGATCTCTTCCTTTTGGAAAAAGCTAAAATATACTTGGAAGTAGAAAATTAGAACATCAGAGGATATTTATGATCTCACAGGAATGTCTTATTATTGAACTTGACTCCACGTGTTTTTATTATGGATGCTCTAACAAGAGAGAAGTGCTTATCATGAAGGATGAGTATTTTTTTTTTTCAAGGTTGATATTCCTTTAACTGGGAGCAGGAGGGATACTTATGAACTGGGGAATGACAGAAAGAGCCCTGTCAGCTAAATCAACTGATTCACATTCTGTTAATAGAGGGACAGCTGTTCATCTTAATCACTCTCATGCCCTCTTTTGCTGTGCTGTTTTACACTGTCATTCCCACAGTTCCCTTGGACATGTGCTATCCCTTCTGCATCAGCAGGCTATATCTGAGCTAACAGTGCTTGCTATATAAGGCAATGAATATGACATTTGGTGTGTCCCAGTTCTTTTTCAAGCATCTTATATCATGTTGATTCTATTATTTGTGGTCCTGTTTGTTTTAATCATGCAGATACAGATAACCTTTGAAAAATGATGTAATCTTTATTTAATGTCCTTTGTTGTCTCTCCTCTACTCAGTCTGTTTTGTGATATAGTCTTCAGTGTAATCAATCCTTTATTTCTACAGTTAAACTTTGAAGTTTTTTCCAACATTCTCATTAATGGCTTCCTTCTTATTAACTTATTTATTCCATAAATTGACTCAGTATTATTCATTTCTTGCCTCCTTAAGGAACTGATAGAGAAACTGATTTCTTTTTTTTTAAAGATTTTATTTGTTTATTTGAGAGAGAGAGAATGAGAGAGAGCAAGTACATGAGAGGGGGGAGGGTCAGAGGGAGAAGCAGACTCCCTGCTGAGCAGGGAGCCCGATGCGGGACTCGATCCAGGGACTCCAGGATCATGACCTGAGCTGAAGGCAGTCGCCTAACCAACTGAGCCACCCAGGCGCCCGAGAAACTGATTTCTAACTATTTCCTAATTGTTCCAGAAATGTGTCTCCTTTTTGGTCAAACTACACATAAAGTCATACATAAGAAAGCCACTTATGGCATCATAAACGACTTTTCAAACCTGTTTTCTAGTAAGCTTTTTTTGCCTTTTTTTAAAAGATTTTATTTATTTATTTGACAGAGAGAGAGACAGGCAGAGAGGGAACACAAGCAGGGGGAGTGGGAGAGGGAGAAAGGCTTTCTGCGGAGCAGGGAGCCCTATGCAAGGCTCGATCCCAGGACGCCAGGATCATGACCTGAGCTGAAGGCAGATCTTAATGACTGAGCCACCCAGGCGCCCCCCCCCTTTTTTTTTTTTGCCATTTTTAATGATATATATATTTTTAATTTAAATTCAACTAGCCAACATAGAGTACATCACTAGTTTTAGCTGTAGTGTTCAATGATTCATCAGTTGCACATAATACCCAGTGCTCATCACAACACGTGCCCTCCTTAATACCCATCACCCAGTTACCCCAGTTAATACCAGTGCAATTGCTGGGTCCAAGGGTAGCTCTATTTTTAACTTCTTGAGGAACCTCCATACTGTTTTCCAGAGTGGCTATATCACCTTGCATTTCCATCAACAGTATAAGAGGGTTCCCCTTTCTCCACATCCTTGCTAACATTTGTTGTTTCCTGTTTTGTTAATTTTAGCCCTTCTAACTGGTGTAAGGTGGTATCTCATTGTGGTTTTGATTTGTATTTCCCTGATGACAAGTGATGTGGAGCATTTTTTCTCTAGTAAGCTTCTAAGTCTCTTCCTACTTCCACATTTTAGTTTTACTCTCTTCATCTTTATATTGGTTTTATTATTGGTTTTTATTTAACTACAAAGTGAATAAGAATTCTCCATGATCTAGTCTTCCTTTTTTTTTTTTTTTTTTTTTTTTGAGATTTTTTTTTTTTTTTTGGGAGAGAGAGAGCGAGAGAGAGGACATGGGAGGGGGGCAGGGAGGGTGCTGACAGGGAGGGAGAGAAAGGGAGAAAATCCGAAGTGGACTCCAAGCTCAGCGGAGCTGGACATGGGGCTCAATCTCACAACCCTGAGATCACAACCTGAGCTGAAACCAAGAGTTGGACACTTAACCAACTGAACCACCCAGGTGCCCCTATCTAGTCTTTATTTTTAAAACTTGGGTAGCATGTATTTCTAATGTCATTGTTTTTTATTTTATTTTTTTAAAGATTTTATTTATTTGTTTGAAAGAGAGAGAGAGCATGCACAAGTCGGGTGGGGGGAGGCTAGGAAGAGGAAGAAACAGACTCCGGATAAGCAGGGAGCCAGATGTAGGGCTCAATCTCAGGACCCTGGGATCATGACCTGAGTCAAAGGCAGACGCTTAACTAACTGAGCCACCCAGGTGCCCCACACCATTGTTTTTTAATTCCAGTATAGCCACCATATAGTGTCATATTAGTTTCAGGTATATAATATAGTGATTCAACAATTCTATACATTACTCAGTGCTCATCATAAGTGTACTTTTAATCTTATTCACCTATTTTATCCTTTCCCTCACCCACCTCCCCTCTGGTAACCATCAGTTTGTTCTCTATAGTTAAGAGTCGGTTTTTTGGTTTGTCTCTATTTTTCTTTGTTTTGTTTCTTAAATTCCACATGAGAAATTGTATGGTATTGGTCCTTCTTTGACTCCTTTCACTTAGGATTATACTCTCTAGATCCATCCATATTGTTGCAAATGGCAAAGAGTTCAGTCTTTTCTATGGCTGAGTAATACTCCACTGTGTGTGTATGTATGTGTATGTATGTATGTATATGTGTATGCATATACATTTATATATACATTTGTGATGTAGTCTTCAATGTAATCAGTCCTTTATTCTACAGTTAAACTTTGAAGTTTTTACTGTGAGATACATTATACAATGGATATATATATGTATACTGTATATATACATATATATACATACAATATATACATATATAGACACATTATATATACATATTACACACACACACCACCTCTTCTTATCCATTCATCTATTTATGGGCACTTGGGCTGCTTCCATAATTTGACCATTGTAAATAATGCTGCAATAAGCATAGGGATGCAGAGATCTTTTCAAATTAGTATTTTTATATTCTTTGGGTAAATGCCCAATAGTGGATTTACTGCATCATATAGTAGCTCTATTTTTAATTTTTTGATAAATCTCCATACTATTTTCCACAGTGGCTGCACCAGCCTGCATTCCCACCAAGAGTGCATGAGGGTTCCTTTTTCTCTACATCCTCACCAACATGTTTCTTGTGTTTTTGATTTCCGCCATTCTGACAGGTGTGAGATGATAACTCATTGCGGTTTTGATTTGCATCTCCCTGATGATAAGTGATGATGAGCAGCTTTTCATGTGTTTGTTGGCCATCTGTATGTCTTCTTTGGAGAAATGTCTCTTCATGGTTTCCCATTTTCTCCCATTTTTTAATGAAAACTTTATTTTGTTTTTCTTTCAAGTTTTTATTTAAATTCCAGTTAGTTAACATACAGTATAATATTAGTTTTCAGGTGTAGAATTTAGTGATTCCTCACTTACATACAACACTTAGTGCTCATCTTAACAAGTGCCCTCCTTAATACCCATCACCCATTTAACCCATCCCCCCTCCCACATCCCCTCTAGCAACCCTCAGTTTGTTCTCTATAGGTAAAAGTCTGTTTTCTGGCTTGTCTCTTCTTTTTTCTTTTCTTTTTCTTTCTTTCTCTTTTTTGTGTGTATGTGTGTGTGTGGTTTTGATTTGCATTTCCCCGATGATTAATGATGTTGATCATCTTTTCATGCATCTGTTGGCCATCTGTATGTTTCTTTGGAGAAATGTCTGTATCTTCCACCCATTTTTTAATTGGATTATTTGGTTTTTTTGGTGTTGAGTTGTAGAAGTTCTTCATATATTTTGGACACTAACCCTTTATCAGATATATCACCTGCAAATACCTTTTCCCATTCAGTACATTGTCTTTTAGTTTTGTTGACTGTTTCCTTTGCTGTGCAGAAGCCTCTTATTTTGAGGTAGTTCCAAGAGTTTATTTTTGCTTTTCTCTCTGGAAAAATATTGCTAAAGTCAATGTCAGAGACATTACTGTGTTCTCTTCTAAGATTTTTATGGTTTCAGGGCTCATATTTAAGTCCTTAATCCACTTTTAGTTTATTTTTGTGTTTGGTGTAAGAAAGTGGTCCACTTTTTATTCTTTTGCATGGAGCTGTCCAGTTTTTCCAACACAATTTGTTGAGTAGACTTTTTCCCATTGCATATTCTTGCCTCCTTTATTGAAGATTAATTGACCATATAAACATGAGTTTATTTCTGGGCTCCTTATTCTGTTCCATTGATCTATGTGTCTATTTTTGTGCCAGTGTCATACTGTTTTGATTACTATAGCTTTGTAATATATCTTGAAATCTGGGATTGTGATACCTCCAGTTTTTTCTTTTTCAAAATTGCTTTGGCTATTTGGGGTCTTTTGTGGTTCTATACAAATTTTAGATTATTTTTTCTAGTTCTAGGAAAAAAACTGTTGGTATTTTGTTAAGGTCTCTAACACTATATAAATAAAGCCTGCCATTTCCATTTGAATGTTTGATTTATCTTCCTGATTCTGATGATTATACATATTATATACTACATATGTATATACATAAAGTTACACTATTTATATTAATGTATCAGTTATATATATTTTTTAAGATTTTATTTATTTGACAGAGAGAGACACAGCGAGAGAGGGATCACAAGCAGGAAGAGTGGGAGAGGGAGAAGCAGGCTTCCTGCGGAGCAGGGAGCCCGATGTGGGGCTCGATCCCAGGACCCTGGGGTCATGACCTGAGCCGAAGGCAGACACTTAATGACTGAGCCACCCAGGCGCCCCTGTATCAGTTATATTTATATTACATATTAAACATATATTAAACTGTCTTTTTTTAAATAACTGCATTAATTCCTACTATATGAGGATATATTCAAAGTACATATCTCTTTTTGGTTCTTAGACTAAATATCTTAATTATGACATATTTTTTCTTATGATCAAGGGTATATTATCCATAGAAGTAATAAGCCCTACATCAAGATCTCTTCATTTTCTGTAAGACTTTTCATTATAAAGTTCTTGCTCATCTATCCAGTCCCAGCTCTCGCCACAAGAGAGCTGCATTCCCATAAAAAGAGGTTTATGCTATAACAACAATGAAATATCTGTAATTTCTGAAATATTACAATTATACCACAGTACTGCAATTATTGACCCCAAAGGCAAGGACTGTGTTTTTTCATTGCTGCTTCCCCAACAACTAGCAGCATGGGGGCATAAGTATATTTGTTGAAGAAATTAATAAATAGATTATCATTCATAGTATTTACTATATAAATACTTATTGAAAAATTAATACATGGCTTGGCTTGTCTTTTAAACAGGCTTAAAAGTTTTTAGGTTTTTTATACCTAAAATGTTTTCATCCAATCTTTATTTTCTGCAATCAGCTACTTACTTACTGATTTAAATTTTATTAAGTTCCATAGTCTTGGAGCATTCAGCTCAGCAAGATGTTTCAAATTGTGTGAATGACAAAGTCAGACTTATGAGACAGGTTTGCTAAATCCTACTCTTCTAAAATTTCTAGGGGTCCTAGGACAATGTTTTGGAATCTTAATTGTAATAACATTATTTCAATGATATAATACACTTAATACATTAATCAGTTGATTTTAAAATTCTGAGAAAATGTTGATTTTTTACGAGAAACTTTTCCTAAGTGAAAAATAGCAGTTTGTTAGTCTGTTACAATGTTCTTGATAAAAGTGCTGCTCTTTGTGATGGGAATAATGATCACTGTAGAGTAGGCATTAAATGTATACCCTGCAATAGTCAAACAGCCATAAATAAAATGCAAATTACAAAAATTTGTTGCAAAATGATTGAATGTACATAAATTAACTTAATCTAGTCCTAATAACTCTTATATTCTAATATCATTTATTTTTTTAAAAGATTTTATTTATTTGACAGAGAGAGAGAGATAGAGCAGGAACACAAGCAGGGGAGAGTGGGAGAGGGAGAAGCAGGCTTCCCGCCAAGCAGGGAGCCCGATGCAAAGCTCGATCCCAGGACCCTGGGATCATGACCTGAGCCCAAGGCAGACGCTTAACGACCGAGCCACCCAGGCGCCCCATCTAGTATCATTTATAATTTAATCAACATATTTGGCTCAAATGCTTTTTATATCTCAAGTCAGTGCAGTGAGACACAGCACTGATGCCCATTGGTATAGTTTACTTCATTAATTCAAAGACCAACCCTTGAATTTGTCAAGTTTCACCCTCCAACACTTTCCTATCTTTCTTTAGTCCCTTGATTAAATGGCATCCTGTTTTTTCCTAAAACTTTTTGCCAAGTTTGATTGAGGAGAACCCAATGGAACTTATATAATGATACAACTGGGTATCAGTTATGGAAAAAATACACCAATGAGTTTAATTCCCATGTGTTCTTGACCGATAAGTGTAATCTCCATATTCACTTTGCTGATTTCCCCTACTCTCTTATCTTTATATTAAATATCATCTCCTAATTAGCATATAATTTATTAATACTTTGTAACATATGGTAATGAAAGTATCTGTGTGTGCATGATGAACAGTCTTTTTGGTTTTATGTAAACCAAACTAGTAAGATAAATTGAATAGATTTTATTTTGCTTATTATTTAACTTAGAATATTTATTAAGTAATCACCTTGTAAATTTTTATAGTAATAGCAGAAATGCACAGTCGTTATCTTAAGAAATGATGTGAGGAAAACTATATTTTATTATGCTTCATCTGGCAAACATAAACATAAAGGATTTGTCAGAAGAAAGACTAAATGCAGAGATTTAGAGGGAAAATGGCTCCATTCTTTTGTCCTTAATGACCAGATTTTGCTTTCATTCAGTCCAAAGAAACCATTTCATATCTTTCCCAAACACCCTTCCTTAAGCAAGGAATCCCACCAACATCTCCTACTCTCAGCGGACAACGTTGTTTCTTATTTCAGAGAAAATGAGGACATCTCTTGAAACTTCTCTCAATTTTTTTTTCTTTTCCACCTTTAAACTTTTCTTGAGGGAAGAGCATCACCTTCTATGCACTTGATTATACCTTCTTGCATCTTTTTGGCAAGTTGATCTTTTAATTATAAGTTCTTTTATTTTATTTTCAACCTCCTCCCATCCAATGAGTCCTGTTTCCTCCCATAGGCATACATTTTAAAAGAAATTAAAAGAAACTAACAAAAAACAACAAAAAGTGCTCACATTTCCAACTTCAAATCACATTACATGTTATTTTCCTTTAAATATCAAATTCTCCCCAAATCCCTCATTAGCTCTCTCTCTCTTTTATTCTTTCCTTGGCTCCTTCCTAAATTCTTCCCTTTCATTATCATTTATTAAGTAAAGCATATGTAATAAATACTTAATATGCACAGACCTTCTGTTAGATGCTGACACCATTTAGCCAAAGGAAAGACCATCCTATACATCAGAGTTACAGAAGTCTGGCCAATAACAAACTATTACAATATATTGTGCTAAGTCCAATTAAAAAAATTGAGAAATAAATGAAAACAAAAGGACTGATTGTTCACAAATTAAACATTCTTCAAAAATCAACTAGAAAAAAAAACAAACATTCAACATATATTCAGGAGTTATCCGTTTATTCATTTCCTTCACAATAAACACTGAGATCAACTAACTATATGCTGAGCATTGTATTAAACAGTGAGTACAGATAGTAGAATGAAATGATGATACAGCCCTTGGCTAAGTAAATATTTAGTGAAAGTGATGTAGTAACTATGGAGGCAAGGGAGAGGTGACTATTCCAGCCTGGAGGTAGCACAGGAAGACTCAAGGGAAAAGGTTATTTGTGACTTGAGCATGAAATCCTGACAGGTTAGTCTATGGAGAGGTGGAGGAAAGTGTTGATAGCCAAGAAGGTGCCTTGTGCCCAGACTTCTCACATTTTTTCATGGAAGTACTTTTAACTACAGAGAATAATGGCTCATATGCTCAGAAGCTCAAAGTGGTTTTGTACCAGGAAACTAACTTTCTCCATTCCACTTTAAAAATACATGCAAATTGTACATATTCATGAAAAAAAGTTTAGCTTTTTTTGTTTGTTTGTTTGTTTGTTTTCTAAATTCAATAGGGAGGTAGCAGAGAGTATTTAGATTGAAACTGACATGATTATAGTTGATATTCAGATGCATCATTTTGTCAGCCTTGTTAAGAATAAGTCAGATGGGATACATGCTGATGTTAAGAAGCTATTTAAACAACAGAGGTAAAAATGGTAAGAATGTGAATGAAGGTTGTGGCAGTAGTAATGAAGAGAAGGGTAGAGATTTGACGATTAAGGAAATACAATGCACTATGTTTGAGGATTGTTTGGGCAAAGATTTTAGGCCAGAAGGAGGAATCCCTGGAAACTTGCAGGTTTCTGACCTGCACTTCTGAGTGAAAGAATTTACTCTTTATTGAACTAAGTAACATAAAAGAAGTTTTGGAGAAGGGGGAAAGATCACAGCCTAAATACTTAAAAATCTATCATCTCTGTAATTTTTTTTTTTTTATTACTGTATGACAAATAACCACAAATTTAGCAACTTAAAACAACTTAAAGTCAGAGATCAGAAGTCCAGGCATGGTATGACTAGATTCTCTGCTCAGGTCTCAAGAGGCTGAAACCAAAGTGTTGGCTGGGCTGCAGCTTCTCCCTGGGCCTTGGGCTCTTCTAAACTCATTAGCTGTGGTTAAGTTGAAAAATGGCTCCCAACAGTTAGCCACATCCTAATCACTGAAATCTGGGGATGTTACCTTATCTGGCAAAGTCTTTGCAGATGGGATTAAGTTAAGGATTTTCAGGTTATTCAGGTGGTCCCTACTGCAATCAAGAGAGAGGCTGAGGGAGATTAGAGCCACACACAGAGAGGAGAAGGCCATGTAAAGATGGAGCAGAAAAAGAATTTAAGATGCTGGCTTTGGAGACTGGAGTGATGTGGCCACAAGCCAAAGAATGCTGGCTGCCACCAGAATCTGGAAGAGGTAAAGAGCAAATTGTCCCCTATAGATGCTGGAAAAAATCAGGCTTTGGTACAAAATGGATTTTGGCCTAGTGATACTGATTTTAAACTACTGGCTTCTAGAATTCAGACATAATAAATTTCTGTTGTTTTAAGTCACCTAGTTTGTAATTATTTGTTTAGCAGTAACAGGTTGTTGGTAGAATTCATATCGTTGTAGTTGTAGGACTGAGTTCACCGTTTTCCTGATAGCTCTTGGTGTGGACCACTCAGCTTCTAGAGGCTAGTCACATTCCCTTTCCATGTGGTCTCCATACCAGTTTGCAACATGGAAGTTTGTTTTCTTTCAGACCATATGGAGTGCCTTTTTGACTTTCCCTTCTGCAACCAGTTGGAGAAAACTCTGAATTTAAGGACTCACGCAATTAGGTCAGGCCCACCAGGATTATCTCATCTTAAGGTCAGCTGGTTTGGAATCTTAATTATTCTGCAAAATCTCTTCATAAGAGTTTCTTGTGTTTGGCTGAATAAGAAAGAAGTTGTGTGTACACAACTCAGGTTGCCATCTTAGAATTCTGCCTACCACTCTCTCCTTATTATCTATACATTGTTTCCTAAATTAATATAAGAATCAACGGCATACGTGTTAAAATTAATGATTTCCAGACCTCAACTCAGACTTACAGAAACATATATCCAGAATTAAAACCTGGGAACCTGTTTTTCTTACAGCTTCCCTGTGAGATTCTTAACATTGGTTTACTGAACACTGAAAATGTGTCTTTTTAAGAATATGAGAATCAATCCAAGCTTATAAAACTGGCCAGAACAACACCCTCAGAGGTTGTTGGAGCCTCCAAAGGAAAAGCGGGGTTTTGAGTTAAAAATTGCAAAAGAGTCACTTGCAAGTCTTAAAAAACAAAACAAAACCTTGAGTAGTTACATGAACAAGAAATAAACTACTTTTGTGTTTGAGCTATTATACTTTTGAGTCTTTTTTAATAGCAGTTTAGGCTACCCCAATGACTATAGTGAGAATTTGTTGTGTATGCTTCTCGGAAAACAAAACTAAGCTATAAATGTTAGACATTTTTAGAGAAAACATTAATCTAAAATCATACTGATGGAATAAATATTACATTATTTACACAATTCATAATATCTATCAAGATATAGAATTAGCTAATTCCAGATAAATGCTAAATATTAAAAGACATTTTGTTAATAAAGATGTAGTGTCACAATAGTTATGATAACAAAACTGCATTATCAAATTATTGTATCATGAATGTATACCTAAGTTTTTCTTATAAAATTAATAATATAAAGTTCATGTTCATAGCACACAATCTGTTAAGTTTTAGGGGAAAAATTACATTAGTAGAGCATAATAATAGGTTATATGACATTTAGTTTATATTTTTTCATTTACTCAAAATATTTTATTGAACACACACTGTAAGCAAATAACTGATCACTCATCACACAGTCTATTAGGAAAAATAAAAAACTAAATAGGCAATTACAATACAAAGGCTTTAGTGCTACATAGGACTAAATTCAAGTTACCAAGACCTCAGCAGTCAAATAAATTTGGAACCTGGTGGGATAAGTTTAATTATGTTCTGTCCATAAAATGAGTGTACAGAACATTTGGACATTTGAGTAATATGTATATATATATAACATATATGTGCACATACACACAATGATAATAAACATTTTAGTATCAGTTTTCACTAGATCCTCAAGACCAGATACTAAAATCCAAAATGAATGTAAAACTATCACACAGAATGTCTCAGGTTTGGTTCTCTGGCAGTACATGCTCTGATAAAGTTTAGTATATGGGATATTTATTAGAGATAACTCTTATAGAAAAGAAAGGGAAATGAAGCAGAATTGGGTAGAAGTCATCCTGCAATGCAGGTCCTGCAGAACCAGTCAATCACATCAGGAGCTCTGTAACAATATGGAATGTCAGAGCTGTCCTGCAGTGGCTCAAAATGGCTGCATCTTTATACTTAGGACTTATGCAGGTCATTTAGGGAGGGGCACCCCCTTGGTAAAAGTGATTCTAATGAAGTAGAGACAAACCCTGAAATATACTTCAGCTGGAAACTATGTAATGACAGTTGGGGCAAGAAGTCTGCCCTTTAACAGGGAACCAGGAGGCACATAGCCATGTCCCCTGGAACCTGGAACTAGGTCTTCCTCTGAGCTAATATATCTAAAGAATATGATAAATTCTTATATAAATAAGCTGGCTATGGAAGGGGGGAGAGGTGGCTGGGTTAGGGTTGGTCCCATATTCCATACTTTGCCAGAGCAAAGGATGCTTGGAACATATACCACATGTACCAGATAATAACTATGAACAAGAGAGAGCTAGCATGGGTTGTGATAGAACTCATTGATACAGTTTGCTAAGGGGATAAGAAGACTTCAATA
This sequence comes from Phoca vitulina, assembly GCF_004348235.1. Lineage (NCBI taxonomy): Eukaryota > Metazoa > Chordata > Mammalia > Carnivora > Phocidae > Phoca > Phoca vitulina. The sequence continues at coordinate 37,900,487 of NW_022589708.1, read as the reverse complement.
GAAAAAACCTAGAGGTGTACACCCCCAGATAACTAGACATCAACAAAAGAGTTGAAAACAACAAGCCAGGATAAAGATGCATGTTAATTACTGAAGTTGTCCTTATGACTAGAAGTGCCTAAACAAAACAAAACTCTTTTTATTATGTGAAAATGATCAGAAGAATAAAGGATCCATTCTAGTTTTACTCTAGAAATACAGGGAAGAATTAGTCCTGTAGAATAAGATAAATGGAGAATGATAGAAAAGTATTTGGTTGTTTTCTGATTATTATCTGTGGATTCTACTTGTTCAACAAAATGATTACTCATATTAAACTTCATAGTTTTTTATTCCTGTTTACATCATTTTGCTTAAAGTATGTGTAAAAAAATTATATTTTCCAAAATAGGAACTAAGGTTAAATTTATCATATGAAGTTATCATGATTCATTTCTCCTTTATGTATCCTGAACATCTTTTTGATACTTTAAAAAGGTATATTAAAAATGTTTTAAAAATATTTACTATAAAATATTTTTTAAAAAATCCTTTAAAAAGCTTATGCAAAGTTTGCACTTTAAAGCCTCAAGAAATACCAAAATTAACAGGATTGAAAACATCAAATTAAACAATTTCAAGTGGAAGAAATTGGACTGTGTACTGCATCCTTATGTCCCTATATTTATTTTCTTATCACTTGAAACCATTTGCCATCTTCCTCAGAGAATAGAACAGGGAGCCTTGTCTTTGATAATGATATAGCTTTGTTTGAACTAAATTAGGAGAGACTTTAGTAAACAATAGGTCTTAATACATAGTAATTACCTGAAAGAATGGCTTTGTAATAGCTTTCTTTCCTCTTTCACACACAATTTTGCCTATCAGAACAAGTACTGGTCACTTAATCCTTACTTGACTGAACTGGCTTACTCTACAATCTTAAATTGTACAATCAGTAAAACAACTCAGTTGTAGTTTTAACTTGATGTATTTTCACTGACATATTACAAAAAAGTGTAATCAGAAATTTAAAAAGGAAGTAACTGTATATTGTTTTTTCCACCCACTTATGTAAGTTACCACACTTCACAGTTAGTGAATGACATTATCTCTGAGAATATTCACCTTGTGTGAATATTGTGTGATTTCTATTTCTAAAAATAGAAATCAATCACTGCAGTAATCATATCCTCAGGGAATAATAACACAATAGAGCTGGAAGGATTTTAGCTATCTAATCCAGTGTTTTATAACTGCATCTATGAGAATTAGGTTCTTTCAGAGATGCCACAAGGACTGCTCTGGGAAAAGGAGACCGATTTTTGGATTTTCACTCTATCATCTCAGCCAAAATACAACTTTTTATCTGTTCAATAGATTGGAGGGGAAATCAATTTGATTTACTAGAAAAATATTCAGAATCACAGAGTTCAAAACACATATTGTATGTATGAGAAAACCAAAACTAAGGAGAAGTAGATTCTTTAAACATGGGTAAAAATTAAGTTCTTTTCTACAACTGACTCTTAGTATATTTTTATCACTTTTCTTGGAGACCACTGAAATAGCTTCCTCTCTTGCCTTATTGCCTGTATCTTCTGCATTTCTAGTCCATTTATACTACGCCTTTTACTACAATGCCTTCATTGGCTCCAACCACCTACAAGATACAATTTAAACTCCATAGTACAGCTGAGCAATTATTTTATGAACTAGAATGTAGTCCTTCAAATCTCAACTTTAACTATTCAATTCTATACATTCCATGATACACTCCTGTTGTTCCCTGTTCATACAACGCTTTTCCACATAATACCTGAACACATTATTTTTACTTCCTGTAATAATACTGAGGAATCTCTGCCTGTTTAGAAACAATACAAAGCAAAACAAAACATCTTTCAGAATTAAGTGTAAACTCCTCTACAAGATTCTATTTCATGCAGGTTTAGCTACTGCTACTTCTATGCCTTCACAGATGTTTTCCACATACCCATCATGATGTGGATGGTACTATTTAACCAAAGTATACATATGCATTAACTCATATTTGTGAAAGAGGTACAAGCCTCCAAGAATAGATGATTCATCTGATCATTTGCCTGTCATTTGACTATTTTTCTGAATACTGTTCTTTGCCATTCCAGTGCATGGACAAAGAGACACTTCTCTTCTTAAGAAGAAATTCTAATAGAAACCACTAAACATGGTTTGAAGAGGCAAGCCCACTTTTCCTGGCTATGATATCTTCTATCTGTAGACTAATGAGGTGCTTCCCTGGGCTGGCTTGGCACTCACCTCCTGCTTCAATTCCTAATGTCCTTTTGGTGTCTATGACAAATTGCAACTATTGCATAACTACCTTTACCCCATTCCAATCTCTCTTCTCTTTTATTATTTATAGCTCTGTTTTTGAACACTCCATGGCCTCAAGCAACCATGTCAGATACATCTTTGTAACTAACACTATCTCTGGTGTTCACCAGTGGCAAATTTCCCAACTCACAACTAAGCAAGGAGGGATACTGTGCAGAGATAGTGAGCTTTTTGATTTGAGTGTAAAAAGAAGACTTGACAGCAACCAAATGGGAACCAAAGGGTCAGGATTATCTAATGAACCAAAATCCTAACAAAATGAATCAAGGATACTTAGCTAACTGTGGACTTGTTCAGGGCTTGAAAACCTTTAGAATAGAGAGTGGCTAGCAGAGTTCTTATAAGATCCTTAAACCAGAGGAATACCCTCAACCACCATCATCACAGACTTATATTGATTTGATCTTGTAATATATAACTTATGTTTAATCTAATTGTTTTAGTCAAGAACGGAAGCATGGTGATTTATGCTGATTTTGCAGAAATCTCTAAGGTACATTTGTGTACATGTCTCTGGCAGGAAAGGTAAGTATCCTGGAGAACGAAGCTGTGATCCCTCCACCCTGGCAAAATTGAGCCAGCCATTCTTAGAATATGTGTCCTTCAGAGATTTCCTATTTATCTCCCTTCATAAGCTGTGGATGTCTATGAGAATTTAACATCTCAGCCTTCACAAAGAGGGTACATTTTTGTTGTTGTCGTTCCAAACTCTCACATGGAGTATTTTGGCTTATAACCTTTATAAATTAAGGCAAATAAACTTCTTTGTATCTAAAGGATCATGATCACTAAAACTCCTTCCAAATGTATGATTCTATGATAAAACTGTACTGGTCACTTAAGTTTAATTAATAAATATTAAACAAAATTAAAATGTAATAGTACTGCACAAATAATAATAATCCAATAGAGTTAAGTTTTAAAAGTTTCTATTTTTATTTTTCCCTTACATCTCAAAAAAGAATTCTCCTGTTCTCTTAAATACTGTGACTCTTATAGTTGAAGCAAAATTTCATGAGCAGAACTTTATAAATTCTATAATAAAAAAATGCAGGGTCCCCTGGTAAACTGTGTAAATAAGATGTTCTAATTATTTTATTTTAAAGATAATGTCATTTTTATGTATATCTAGCATTGTCTATTTGAACAAGAAAAGAGATACCTCTTCAGCCAACACTGACTAATTTTCACAAGCTGGTGTAAACATATCAACTATGTCATGAATAAAAATAACAATTTTTTTTTAATTTTATCATGTTATGTTAATCACCATACATTATATCATTAGTTTTTGATGTAGTGTTCCATGATTCATTGTTTACGTATAACACCCAGTGCTCCATTCAGTACATGCCCTCTTTAATAACCATCACCAGGCTAACCCATCTCCGCACCCCCTCCCCTCTAGAACCCTCAGTTTGTTTCTCAGAGACAAAAAATAAAATAAAATAAAATAAAATAAAATAAAATAAAATAATTCTCAGCTACCTAATTTTCTCTAGCACAATGTTTTAAACTATCAGTTTAATCTTTCTATATCCCCTATAATTTGAGGCATAAAATGTGATATTTTATGAACAAAATAATATTGTTTGTTGTTCATCTTCCAATATAAACTGAAGACATAAATTAAAATATATGTGTATGAACTAACATTGAACAAACATGATCCTTTTAAGTAATTCTAAAATGATTTAAATAAAATAAATTCCCTACTATTTAAGAACTATCATCTTGTTATGGAAGACACAGTTCTTTCAAAATAACTCCATACTTTACAACTTCTCAACAACCTGGTTGTATGGTATTTTGATTTTTATTTCTGCAAATATATGTAGATATACTCCAAATTATTTACTTGCATATTCTTCTCACAACCCAGTAGGTAATATATACCTCTTGGATTTATAGAGGGATGAAAATAATAAATGATAAAAAAAATCAGAACTGAGACACTGGATAAGTTTTCAGGGATGAAGATAAAATATAACTTCCACTGAAGGCCCACTGAACAGATTCAAACAGGTGTATGGTTGCATGTCAGTGACATCCAATAGAAAAACAAAATGTCACTGGAGGTAGTTTCAGGCAATTATATAAATATAAGCAGACATGATCTGTTCATAGATACTGACAGTGCAAAATACAACTTTAGTCACAAGGAATATCGGGGTATAAAGTAGAGCTCCAGAGTTGGAGAAACAGGGATATTAAACAAGTTATAAGGAAGAGGCGCCTGCTCTGCGGGAAGCCTGCTTCTCCCTCTCCCACTCCGCCTGCTTGTGTTCCCTCTCTGTCTGTGTCTCTCTCTGTCTAATAAATAAATAAAATCTTAAAAAAAAAAAAAACAAGTTACAAGGAAGAAACTTGGATATGGAATAAAAAAGACAGTGATGCAACTATTAGAACTAAATTATAAGGCAAGGGCTCAGCTATAGAAAAACTTTCTCACCCTTTCATTAACTCATTCAACCAATTTAACTATTATTAATTGAGAAACTGCTAGTAAGAACTTTAGGTACGGGGTATACAAAGATAAACAAGACATACTTCTCTCAAGAAACAATAATCATTTGGAGACAGACAAAAATGTAGTGGAGTGTGGTATGTATTATAACTGATATCTTCTCAAAGTATATGATGAGACAAAGAGAGAATGTTGAGTTTGTTAACAAGAGACACAGAGAGAGCTTCAGAGATGTTTTAAATCTTTAGTCTTAACATGAGTTGCAAGGCTTCCCTTAAAATGGCTGCAATTGAGTAATTTGGAAAGAACACTTAAAGAGTGAAAACAATATGTTTAAAGGCCTAAAAGTATAAAAATTTTTGGTACATTCTGGGAATGGCATAACTGGTTATGACTAAAGAAAACTATTTGAGGGATAAAGTGGCAGGGGATGAGCCTGGGGAGATAGGGCCATGACCAGATTGAGAAGCACCTGTTAACACAGAAATAAAGCTACAGTCTCCATCATGACATGGAAGATCCTGAAAGTTACCACAATAATGGTAACAAGGGACTAATGCCACATTTTAGAAAATCAGTTTAGAGGCAGGAAAGATTAGTCTGGTAGAAAGAATGGAGATAGTAAGATAAGTTAAGAAAATATTGAAAAATTCAAGGAGATCATGAGGAACTGAATAAATGTGTTGGCTGACTCAGTGAAGAGAAATTAGTGTATTAGAAATGTCTTTGAACACTTTGAACATTGATTATAAGACTTCATTGACTAAAATGTTGAGAGAAAAGTATTAGTGACCACACCTAGATTTCTGAGTTTTATGATTTGTGGGTGGTACCATCATTCACTGTTTTAGCACTCTGCACTGTGGTGGAAGAAGAGATTTCAGAGAGAAATAATGACTCACTTAAGAATTTCTATTATTGTTATAGCTGCACCTGTGGAATGCACTGGACATATCAGCCTAAAGTCTGTTTGATATCACTGTGATATGTCCATGAAGAATGTGAGCCTGGAAATGAAGAGTTAAGATTTGTAAGGCTAGAGCAAGCAATAAAAATAAAGGTCATCATGTAGTTTCAATTCTTTGAAATCAGAATTGAGAAGAATTTGTGTATGTAGACTGAAAAACACAACTACTTGTCTGTCAATGTTCTGATTTTTATCATAAATCCTTTTAGTAGGGTCTGATTTTTTACTTTTAGGAAGAGTTAAAATATAATGATTAGCCTACGATTCATCTTGTTTGCTTCTCAACATGATTCTTAGTTCTACCAAGAAGTGATTTACTGTGAAAGGTCAGTAGTAAGCAGAAATTGGCATGCTTATTTGCTCTCCTGGAAGTGAAGCCCAGACTATGAAGGATAGATTTCTAGAAATGGCTTTTTAAAAAAAGTCATAGACAATCTTTACAGAAAATCAGCTAATAGCCATGACTTTAGTCTCTAATACACAAACCTTTTGTCATCTTCTCTTTTTGGCTCTGCTTTACTAATAGCATATATATGTTCAATCATGTGAAGTAATTAGAATATTCAAGATTATGGGGTTACAAAGCTTTCCAGGCATATGTGATCAATTTATGTGAGACTGAAAACCAATACTGATTATATTTTGTTATTCTGTAAATTTTTCAAACCACAGATAATAATAGCCAATAGTTTTGGACTGTACATACCAGTGATAGTAGGAAGAGCAACTACCACTCCCTAAATGTGGAGATTCTTGCTAAAGAGTACTACCACCATTGTATAATGAATACGAACACAGATATTTATAAATGCTAATTTTGGATGATCTGGAAATTGGCAGAAAACAAAACAAAGTTGATTGGAAAAACTATGAGTTGAAATAGTAGGAAAACGTTTGAATAGGAAATACTTGCCAAAAAAAAAAAAATCTAAGAAAGTAAAACTGAAACAACTAAGAAGTTATTCAAGTGTGGAATTAAGGAGAACTTTTGAGGGGGGCTCTATTTTAGCGAAAACAGCAATTCTCTTTTATGGGGAGTAGATGGGAGAGAATGTTCAGTTCATGCCATCACAGACCTTCTGGAAAGAGAAGTTTCAGTGAAAACATGAGTTCTTCTCTGAGAAGCGAGGAATAGCAAAACAAAATAAATAAATAAATACACAAATATTGTATCTTGTTAGTGGTAAAAGATCTTTCAGAGAACCTTTGTTATTTTTGAAACATAAGCAGGGGAATACTAATTCAATAAATCAAGCTTCTCATTTGCACATTGTAATCTCAACTGACTATCCTTCATCAAAAGTTTGTCCTACATTTGAAATTGTCCAGAAGAAATGCCTGCACACCAAATAACTCAACTATCTGTAACAGTACTATGGCTTCTAGTGAGTACCATTTTGTTTCTGCTTATTTTGCACCTGTTGCATTATCAGAAGTTCCTCAAATTGAACTTGATTTGTCTATTTAATTCCTGCTCTCAGATTAAGTCTTTACCTTTGGTCATTCCTCATTTGAATCACTTTAATTTTTAATTTTTATTTATTTTTATTTATTTTTAAATATTTTATTTATTTATTCATGAGAGACAGAGAGAGAGAGAGGCAGAGGGAGAAGCAGGCTCCCAAGGAGCAGAGAGCCCGATGCGGGACTCGATCCCAGGATCCTGGGATCATGACCTGAGCCGAAGGCAGACGCTTAACCATCTGAGCCACCCAGGCGCCCCTCACTTTAATTTTTAAAAATAGTCCTTCCTCTAGAGACCTTAACTGATGTCTGAACAATTTAAGCTTCTGTGTTTCTGTCACCTACCCTCATTCTGCATTTGATCTAATCTTGGGAAATCCCCAGTTTTACTGACTTTACCACAAACAGAAATTTCCTATTTATGGCATGTGTTATAGCAACTGGTGGCATTTCATTCTGGCACAGGTAGGGTGCTTATCTAGAAATTGCAAGTCACATCACTGTTAGCTGCTTTTGTACTGTCAACTGCTCTGAAGCCATGGATGAAAAACTTTTTAAAAAAAGTAAAGAAGATATTCTAATAATAATTAGACTATTATTTACTACTACTAAAAATTCAAGGACAGAGATCAAGAGGAACTGAATAAATGTCTTGACTGATTCAATGAAGAGAAATGAGTGTATTAGAAATGTCTTTGAACACTTTGAACATTGATTATAAGACTTCATTGACTATCATGGTTGAGAGAAAAGAATTAGTGACCACACCTAGATTTCTGAGTTTTATGATTTGTGGGTGGTACCATCATTCACTTTTTAGCACTTTGCACTGAGGTGGAAAAAGAGATTTCAGAGAGAAATAATGACTCACTAAAGAATTTCTATTATTGTTATAGCTGCACCTGTGGAATGCACTGGACATATCAGCCTAAAGTTGGTAGCTTTATTTCTGTGTTAACAGGTGCTTCTCAATCTGGTCATGGCCCTATCTCCCCAGGCTCATCCCCTGCCACTTTATCCCTCAAATAGTTTTCTTTAGTCATAACCAGTTATGCCATTCCCAGAATGTACCAAAAATTTTTATACTTTTAGGCCTTTAAACATATTGTTTTCACTCTTTAAGTGTTCTTTCCAAATTACTCAATTGTAGCCATTTTAAGGGAAGCCTTGCAACTCATGTTAAGACTAAAGATTTAAAACATCTCTGAAGCTCTCTCTGTGTCTCTTGTTAACAAACTCAACATTCTCTCTTTGTCTCATCATATACTTTGAGAAGATATCAGTTATAATACATACCACACTCCACTACATTTTTGTCTGTCTCCAAATGATTATTGTTTCTTGAGAGAAGTATGTCTTGTTTATCTTTGTATACCCCGTACCTAAAGTTCTTACTAGCAGTTTCTCAATTAATAATAGTTAAATTGGTTGAATGAGTTAATGAAAGGGTGAGAAAGTTTTTCTATAGCTGAGCCCTTGCCTTATAATTTAGTTCTAATAGTTGCATCACTGTCTTTTTTATTCCATATCCAAGTTTCTTCCTTGTAACTTGTTTAATATCCCTGTTTCTCCAACTCTGGAGCTCTACTTTATACCCTGATTTTCCTTGTGACTAAAGTTGTATTTTGCACTGTCAGTATCTATGAACAGATCATGTCTGCTTGTATTTATATAATTGCCTGAAACTACCTCCAGTGACATTTTGTTTTTCTATTGGATGTCACTGACATGCAACCATACACCTGTTTGAATCTGTTCAGTGGGCCTTCAATGGAAGTTATATTTTATCTTCACCCCTGAAAACTTATCCAGTGTCTTAGTTCTGATTTTTTTTTTATCATTTATTATTTTCATCCCTCTATTAATAGTCTAGGTAAACTCTTGGAATTCCTTATTATACATGATATGGTAAAAACTATTAGAGATAAGGCAATACTTCATACACTTCCCTGAGACTGACTCAATTACATTTTTTAGTAAGCCAGCTGACAAGCCAGGCAAAGAAATGGGTTAGGCCATACAAAGGACTAAAGAACTGAAGTTCCCTTAGATCAGTATGAAACAGTCATGGCTGAAATATGACAAGGTTTTAGAAACTCCTACATTATATGAGATGTATAATCACAAGGACCACAGTTACATCATGGGGCCATGAATCAATCTAATAAGAGGCAGCACCTTCTTCCTACCAGTTCAGAGTATGACTAAAACAAATCAACAGCGACCACTTAATCTTGGTGAAGAAAAGTTTTGATAATTCTCTTGAAACGCTCGTCTCTTCATACACACAATAAATAATTGTCCTAACCTCATAATTCATGCATCTTAGTAGAGGTAATGCTAATATCTTAGATATAAGTCTGAGTCATCATCTTGCTATAGCAATATTGTCCAATGAGACTAATTTCAGAGACTGTGCTGATATAGCTATATATATTTGATTAGCATGTGAGAAGCCTAGCTTCTAATATTAAATCCAATACCATTTAGCTGAAGACCAAACTTTATTCTTACTGTAGCCAAGCTGATCATTTGATTTGAGTATTACTTGAAGCTTTGTTTCTCTGCAACACAGAATTAGTATGATTAACAAGTGGTATAGGCCCTTTCTAAATAAATGCCTATGTCACTACTTGTTATGCCTACTATAATGTCCTGAGTCCTGTCCATCTCTTGAGATTTTTCTAGGAATTTTTAAGAATCAGAAATGTTCCCTTACATATGGCAACTCCCTGGTTCTGACTGTAAAAAAAGCAAAGGATCTATGAATCTCTCGTGATTTCTAATGTATCAGTGTGTTCTGAGTCCAAGACTACCCCCACAATCACTGATCTCCAACATTCTGAACACACAGATACAAGGGAACCTAGATTATGCAATTCATGGTACCACAGCCTTGTGAGGTTTTGGAAGCATGATGAATTAATGAATCTCCCAGATACAATTCATGTTAAATTAGATTGACTGGGAATGTATTTCTGAAAAACTGTGGAATCAAATAATTATACTACTTAGAAGTTATAATATACACATGACCCAGAAATGAATGACCAACAATTGTGAACTATTATGAGATAGTTTTAATGGAATAGCTTCCTATATACTGAGATAGAGAAATGCAAATATATTCATCAACGCTTCAGAGTGAAGACATCTGGTCAAAAACATATTATCTCCATCTACTTGTATATTTTTTTCTTGAATGAACCACTGGTCCTGGAGAAGTGATTATGCTCCTATGTTACATGTTCTTCCCTCCACAGAGGACATAACCTCCCTAATTTTTCTGAACCATAGTTTCAGACAGAATGTGGAGCGATGCATTTTAGTTTATAAATAAAGGAATATAATTCTAAAAATATTTTTAAAATAGTATATATTTATATTACCAAGAAAATAATGACTATGTGTCAAAACACATCAAGAATCTGATGTCTTACCACCATTTGCCCTGTCACAATCCTGGTCCAAGCCACGGCCATCCTTAGCCCACATTATTTAATAGCTTCATAACTGTTTTCCAGGTTCTTGTCCCCACTCTTCTCTAGTGTATTCTCAAACAAAGTAGCCAGAGAAATTCTTTTAAAACCTAAATCAGATAGTATTGGCTGCATCTTCAAATAGCTTCTGTAGTTTCCCATCATGAGCAAAGCTTTCACCACAGCCTATAAGGAGCTATATACTCTTTAAATTTGCAATTTTTTCAACTTTATTTCCTTCTGGCACATACCCAACACCCCCAACCCTGCCTTATTCATTCTGCTCCACTTGCATTAACCTTCCTGTTCTTTGACTTCTGTAAACACGTTCTTCCCTCAGAGCCTTTATATTTGCTATTCCTTCTGTCTAGAACTCTCTTCCCCCAAATATATAATCCATCAGCCTCTCTCATTCACATCCTCTGTGTCTCTGCTCACATACTATCTTAAACACAAATGCTTCCTTGACCACTCTAAATAAAACGGCACATTCCCACAACCCACTGCAGAGCATCTTTGTGCTCATGCATGGGCTGTATTTTTCTCCATAATACTAATGTAACTTACATGTTAGTTTTATCTGACTTCATCATCAACTTAAGGCAAGAATTCTGTCCATATTATTCATTTATGTTTCTGTAGCACCTGGAATGATGCCTAGTATATGATAGGTATTAAATCAATCAATGAATCAATTTGTTGAATGAATGACTGGGATCATTACTTAATGATGCAACTTCATAACTATTGGATTTAATAACTAATTTTAAAGCAAAGTAGGCAAGTTAGGGCGATTTCTTCACTTCTACCAACTTTGAAACCAACTTAATCCCTGGATATAGGAATTATCTGAAGAGAAACACAAATATTTATTTATGTGAAGAAACAGTTTTTCAAAAAGTATTCTCTACCCACAAATTACTACAAATTATTATTCTATACCCATGAATTTTGTCTCCAGAATATTCAGTAAACTGTTATGTGATACCAGAGAGTGTTTCAGATGACCACTTCCCCTGTGACTATTTCCAGTATGATACAGACGTGCCTCTTAGCAGTTTATTATAAATGGATCCTGATTAGGATGCAAAGGAACATTCAAGGATATCTATTCATTCCCTGAAAAGTCATGTGATTTATAAGGTTAACTCAAAACCTGTACCAGCTGTGACAAAGCAGTATAGAGGACATTGTGTCTTCTGCTTCTTCTACTGTCCTCTAGATGGCTCTACAGTGCTGCATCTACTTTCTATTCCTACTCCCCGAGCCACAGAGGAAATTGTGACAGGTTTCATTTAGAATATCTTTAGATCTCATTTCCTCCCACATGACATACATTTGTATAAAGAAAGCCAACTTTTGATGGTCTTTAAGAATCAAGTTATGTCAATTTTTCACCATTAATTGCATTCTCAAGGCCTTCAAAAATGCCTACCCACATGTGCAGTAATAGTGAAAGTGCACTGTATCTGTAAGAAAACAGGCATCTACCATACAGTTCTGGCAGATTTACTTCCAATTTTAACATGAACCTGGGGTATCAAGGGATGTCTTCTGAGTCATGTCATCATATTGGGTGCTACAAAGACTGGTATGCACAGCTCATTTCATGGGGAAGCAGCATAAAATCAGGGTGAACTTGAATGAGAACTCTTTTCTATCTTTACTTGCACTTCCCAGAAGTTATAGTGTCATTCTCACTACACCAATATAGAATGCTACCTCAAAACTGGTTGGGAAAAAAACCAAAACTGGTTGGCCTTGTGACAAAAACCTTTTTAATAACTTTTAGTTCATTTTTTCATCCCTGTTGTCATTAGAAACAGGTATTCAATTCATATTCATATACATAACAACTTAGCTTATACATTAAAAAAAATTAGGACTCCATTTCTCAAAAATGTGATTGTGGTGAGGCATATACTCAAGGTTTAGTGCATTTTTTCCTGAAAGTTGTCCAAGATGAGAAATAATATTTTGTGTTTTCTTCATAAAATAATTAATGGCTACTCCTTTATAGTTTTCATAGAGTTGTGGGGATACATAGAATATTGATTCAATAAAACCAAATAAAAGCTTACAAATTATTTAAACCTTAATTTTTCACCAGAAATTGTGATGTAAAACCAAAACCAAACAAAAAAACAGACTTGTAGTGAGAAATTTTCTTGAGCAGATCCTGATTCTTCTCTCTTACAGAAACATATCAGGTTTTTCCTGTTGGCTCAAATCTCTCAGAAATTTTCCCTTGGTCATTATCCTACTTGGGCTCATGTGAAATGATGCCAGAAAACATGCTTTCCTTGGCTAGTCTGACTTTGAAGCTGATCTCTGTCTCATGGTTTTGGTGGCCTGAAAACTCGTTCATAGCTCAAAGCTTTAAAGGTATCTTTTAGTCTCTGCTCATTGTTTCTTTGGTAATATAATTCTTTAATGGGCTTTTAATTTATTCACTTCTAGTCAGTTCCTTGCACAAGTAATTGTTCTCAAAGTTTTTCTTCTTGATATGGTTCTCAAATCCATCTGATTCCTTTCTTTCACATCCTCATGCTTCTCACCCATCTTGTTGTGGCTACCCTGAATCCAAGAGTCTTACATGGGAAGGGTGTACCTTACTATCTTCTTTGACTCTGTCACTTCTTCTAACTGAAAAATTTTGTGGGGCCTTTATCATTGAATATATTTTTAAAAGTCTACCAAAACGCAGTCAAGTTTCCCAAATTTGCAAAATTCTGAATTTATGTAATGTTATTTTTTTGCATTTTTGTTTGCAGACTGGTTCATTTCTATCTCATAAACCTTGCCAAGTGTAGCCACTAAGTAAAACACTACTAACACGTCTTTGAAAAATTTCCTCTAAAGCTAAAATCAGCATGTGTCTTGCCTCACAAGTGAATGCATTTGCCCCTTTTACCATGTGTTGCCACTACACAGCATGTACCATGATCTTTCCAGTCCTTGATATTGATTTAATTACTCCCTACAACCTCACTCCTAATTAAATAACAAATAATTTTTCTTCCAGCTATGTCTTCTGGAATAAGTTGTCTTCCAAGATCTCTCTAGCAGGGGATGTACAGATAAGATGATTGCATGGAATGATTTTTAAGAGCCATACCTGGGAGTGACATTAATTATGCCTACCCAAATCAAATGCGCCAAACCTTAGTCTTATGGGATCAGCCCCAAAGCAAGGAGTCTGGGAAATATAGATGGATACATGGATTGTTGGTGAAGGCTAGAAATGTTTGCCACAGTGGTTAATTTATGAAAGAGAAAAAACAGTTGTAGCTAAAGATGCAAGGTAAATTTTTATTTTTGGAAACAATGATTGTAAGTTGCTTTTGAGATACAAAGAGAGGTAAAGAAAAAAAAAGATGAAGAGAAGTTTGAACTAAAAAACAAACACACACACAAGCTGCTTTAGAACACTTAAGTCCAAAGAGCCTTCCTAGGCTCTTCATAGACTCATAACCTCACAGTGACAAATGCATATGAAATATAAGGGATTCTTGGGCGCCTGGGTGGCTCAGTTGGTTAAGCGACTGCCTTTGGCTCAGGTCATGATCCTGGAGTCCCGGGATTGAGTCCCGCATCGGGCTTCCTGCTCAGCAGGAAGTCTGCTTCTCCCTCTGACCCTCCTCCCTCTCATATGCTCTCTCTCTCTCTCATTCTCGCTCTCTCAAATAAATAAATAAAATCTTTAAAAAAAAAAAAAAGAAATATAAGGGATTCTTAAGAACTCAGAATGATAAGGAAAACTATCTTGAAAGTACAGCAAGCTGAACAACTCATATATCAAAACTTGGAAGAAAAAACTATTTAGAAAATATAAATGTTAAAGTTGGCAAGATTTTATGAGCTACAACTAATAAAACTAAAAAATATACTCATTATATTTAAGAAAATGTATTTCTTTGTTTAGAAATCATTTGGAGTACAATTTTCAGGAACAGTAATTTTGAGAAAGTGATGTTTCACTCTTTTACAAATGGTAAAGTCAGTATATTTAGGAAAATTTAATAAAAAATTTAAATTTCATTTTAGAAGACTACCATCTTAATTGAGAGTAAAAAAAAAAAAAATCTCTCAAAAAGAAAAAAAATATACGGGCGCCTGGGTGGCCCAGTCGGGTTAGCATCTGCCTTTGGCCCAGGTCATGATCCCAGGGTCCTGGGATGGAGCCTGGTATCAGGGAGCCTGCTTCTCCCTCTCCCTCTGCCTGCCACTGCCCCTGCTTGTGCTCCCTCTCTGTCAAATAAATAAAATCTTAAAATATATATATATATATATATTTATTGATAACAACAGATGCTACTATGTAATAATCTTGAATGTACTGTACATGTACAAATGTATAGATTATGTTAGAAATGTTAAAAAATTAGGTTGTAAAAGTGTTACACATTTCAAAAAATATATTTTTCACAATTATTCTGTTGTTCTATGAAACAGAAATGATCTTATAAGAATATGCAATATTTAAGAGAAAAGAAAGAAATTATATTCAATCTAGTTTAGGGATATCTGTAAATGTTATTCATATACCCAAGACCAACTTTTTAAAGAAAGGCACCAAGAGAACTGAACTTTGCTGTGAAACAGAGATTGCTGAGCAGTAACTTGCAGATTATGTGTCATCTATCATCTTCTTGAAGGATGTTTTGACATGAAGCTTAATTTGAGCCATCAGTTACCATCTTTAAAAAATCCCACAGTACTTGTTTTCTACCATCCCTTTTTATCAATTGTCAGAAATGAAACTAACCCAAAGTGCTTTTATGACCTGCAATTTCAAAAATAATGCTCATCTACCAAACTCAAATATGCATATGGATCTCTCTGACTTGCTTAAGAAAGAATTTTTGTTATTAAATTAAAAGGTAGGCTAACATTTCTTTCTCAGTTAAACTGTAAGAATAAATACAATAGCCCTTACTATTTCAGACAATGTGGAGAATGTGACAGATGACATTTTCTAGAGCAGGACTAGAAAGGTAAGATGAAAAAAGCTTATATGCAAGACCAGGAATGATATTTAAAAGAATTGAGGATAGGCCATAATTTTTGCCTTTGAAAATTAAAAAAAAAAGTTAATTCTAATGAAAGTGGCATTGTGCTGTATTACATAATAAATCAGAATGTATGGATTGACTGTAGATAAAAAATGGATTTATCAAAAAAATACACATCGTTTCAAAAAATCAACTCATATTTGGAATTTTAATTAGGAGTAAGAGAACTCTAAGTTTGTCAAATAATATACAATATTTTACAGAGGGGGTCTGTATAAGCTAATTTTGAAAGGGACACCTATCTAAATTCATTTTGAAAACTCAGACATGCTATATGTTTCTCCAGGTGAAGCTGATATTAGGACACTGTAGGAAAGTTTTTATTCTGAACATATACATAAGTGATAATGATCTAATATTAATTTCTGGGAATTTTCTTATAGTTTGGAAATCACTGTATTCCTGTACTAATAAGTTACATAATATCCAACTACACAGTTACTTGATTTATGTTAATATAAAAGATTAATGGCCACTATGCCAAGATAATCAAAATTGTTCTCCTCATATTTCCATAGTGATGCCCCATTTCTTGAGCATATCAATATAACCCATTCAAGTGGAAAATAAACCATCAGTCGCAGTAATTTGTATTCAGAATTTCTTTAAAATTCCAACAGTGAGACACTTCCAAGAAACAAATTAGAGAACACACGAAACATTAAATTTATCATTTCTTCATCACCACAAACATTATTAAATGCCTATGTACATATGTGTGAATAGGATTCTGAATTTCTATTGCTTGATATACTATAGGAACACTACAGAAAACAAAAAATCATTGGATTATGATATATGAAACCTAGTAACTGTCAATGCTTCTTCTTTTTTTTTTTTTTTTTTTAAAGATTTTATTTATTTATTTGACAGAGAGAGACAGTGAGACAGGGAACACAAGCAGGGGGAGGGGAGAGGGAGAAGCAGGCTTCCCGCGGAGCAGGGAGTCCCCATGTGGGGCTCGATCCCAGGAGCCTGGGATCACGACCTGAGCCGAAGGCAGACGCTTAAGGACTGAGCCACCCAGGCGCCCCTGTCAATGCTTCTTCTAACCAGAACTATAGCTTATAGGTTACGGTAAGTCACTTAATCCCTTGAGACAGACTATAAAAGGATCAGTCATTTAAAAAATTTTTATTATTTTATAGACTCCTGATTCTCTTATCAGATAATTTATAATATATACAGACTACTAAATAATTGTTCTGCAAAAATAATTTGAAGTACCTACATTAAGCTGATCAATTAATTTAAATGCATTTTGTGCAATACCAAAGAATCATATTTAACAAAATAGTTATGGCTTTCCTTAATATTGCAGCTTTATTTATGTTATGTTGATACAGAGGCATTAAAAGGACAACACAGAGTAGAGGTTAACAGCATGGAATGAGGAGCTGGGGCAACTAGGTTTGAATCCCAGCTCTGATACTTATTAGCTCTACCATCTTGAGAAAGTTATTTAACATGTATTCTTAGAGTTTTTTCACCTGTGAAATAGAAATAATAAGAGTACTTAACTCACAGTGTTGATGTAAATAGTAAATAATATAGCCTACTGGAGTTTGTACTAAGTGTTGTTTCTATTACCACATGCATTTCTCCCATATTATTAAGGGATACTTAAAAAAAAAGATGGTTTTTGTCTTAAGTAATTATGCATTTAAGGCAATTTTCAATGTGCTTTCATAGAAGTAGACCAATGCATACTTAGTGTTTTTTTTTTTCTATTTCAGAAAGCCTAGATTATGGAATTGTGTAAGTGAATTTTAGAATGTCTAATTAATGTAAGTTCCATTTATTTTACGTCTTTTTGCCCTCTATGATATCTAGAGAATGCTGTGCAAATAGTATGCACACTGTGAATACTTATTACTGTTTATTGTATTGCATTGATTTCAGTTGAATTAAAATTTCTTTTTTTTTTTTTTTAAAGATTTTATTTATTTATTTGAGAGAGAGAATGAGATAGAGAGAGAGAGCATGAGGGGGGAGGGTCAGAGGGAGAAGCAGACTCCCTGCTGACAGCAGGGAGCCCGATGCGGGACTCGATCCCGGGACTCCAGGATCATGACCTGAGCCGAAGGCAGTCGCTTAACCAACTGAGCCACCCAGGCGCCCAGTTGAATTAAAATTTCTATATAAAGTAGCTGAGGATTAGATTTATGCGTTTTGACAAAGGTATACAGGGTTTCTGAAATAGTCTCTAAGTTAGATAGATATATTGGATAATATGGAATAAAATTATCTAATACTAACCTAACTCACTCACACACCAGATACAAAAGGCAAAAGCCTATTTCAATGGAGTTGACAAAGAGGAAGAGTCCCAGGATTGAGTCCTACATCAGGCTCCCTGCTTGGTGGGGAGTCTGCTCCCTCTGGCCCTCCCCCCCTCATGCTCTCTCTCTCTCTCTCTCAAATAAATAAATAAAATCTTAAAACAAACAAAAAAAAGAACTGGATCTTAAAGCATCATATAAAAAAGTCTTTATCTATGTCACAGCAGCCTCTGTTTTTCTAAGTCCTTTTCAAGAATGTCAACCACAGTGAGCCACTATTACTGATTAAAAGTTTCTCTGTTTTTTGTATTTCTCCTAAAATAAACAGAGGCTAACAATAGTGACTATTGTTTTATAAATCTTGAAATGACCAGTGGAAGAAGAAAAAGTAAAAATAAAAATGTCAAATATTGAATTGCCCCATTAGATCCCCTTTTCTGTACCTGGAGATAGGACATAGCTTCACTAATTTTCATTTGGAAATGTAGACTATCTAAGATACTGGATCTTGATATATAAAGAGTATGTCAAAACCGATTCTGCATGTTACCCATGTTTTAATGTCAATCCGAATATATTTAGCTATGCTCAAGACATAGTCTAGCCTGAGTATGGACACACTCTCTTTAGAATTTCACTAAACACTTTTATTTTAAGGGTAATCATTTCCTTGATCATCTATTTCCTGGGAGAGTTCTCCAAATGAGAACATGTGAGATTATTTTAGGTTGACAGCTCTCCAGTGGCAGCTTACTTAAACCAGTAATAAGCTCATTAAATCTAAACATTTCATAGAAACTGTGATAAGAGACACAATCAACTTAAGGGCTTTTCAGGGAAAAAAATCATAAAAGTATACTTTAAAACAACTGAATAAGAGCTATTTGATTGCCACCTTTCCAAGTACTACCAAGTCACTCTCAGATTGATGGATAATGAATACCAGAAATTCACCAGCCTCACTGTTCATTTCAGCAATGTACACCTTGCCTGGAATGCTCTTCATTCCTTTCATCTATCAAAATCCTGTCCACTTATCAAGGCTGGGCTCAATATTTCTCTTCCATAAAAATTTCTCTGAATATGACAGCCTTCAATAATTTTCTCCTCCTCTGAATTTCTATGGTGATTTTAGTCTACATGATCTTGTTTAGTATTTCATCACAGTGTTTTGTTTTGAAATTCTATTTTTAGTGCTACAATCCTGTTTCACATAATTATTTACTAACTACTTCTATTTAGCACTATATGCCAAATTATAGGAGCTTCTCAAATCTGAAAACATTTGATCTTTTGTAGGTTGAATTTCCTGGAAAACAAACTCAGAGACAGAGATTATTATGCAGGACATTTATTAGGAAGATACTTATTTTGGGATAAACATCTGTCGAAGATGGGGAGGGGAGGTTGGGGAAAAAAAGAGAAGTAGTGTTGTGATTTAGTTTCACAATGATCTCAGATGACTCCACGGGGAGTTCTGAAACTGGATGGCTCTTCAGAGGTGTCCTACATTAGAACAAAGAAGTTAAGTCTTCAGATTCTCTCACTAAACAGTCATTAGAAATAGCACATCCAGGGAAGGTGGGTGAGACAACTCTAATTAAAAACAATTTATTTATTTATTAAGATTTTATTTATTTGATAGAGCGAGTGAGAGAGAGAGAGAGCACTAGTGGGAGGAGGGGCAGAGGGAGAGGGAGAAGCAGACTCCCCCAGGGGGGTGGGGCCTCAATCCCAGGACAACAGGATGATGACCTGAGCTGAAGGCAGCTGCTTAACCCACTGAGCCATCCAGGCACCCCAAAAGCAATTTATAAAAAGGACTTAAAACTGAGAGTTGCCTGCTGACAGTCTCAGCAACTGGGGAATTAAGTCTTTCAGTTCTGAATAGAGATTTAGGTGTCATGTAACAGTATCCATTACATAGTCTTAAATATGAAAACTGGAAAAACAAAAAAGGAAAAGTCAGAAAAGCAACTCAACTGGATGCATCAATTAACAAAGATGCAGTATCGGGTTACAGAAAACTATATCAAAGCAAATTAAGGCTGTAAAATGGATATATATTTGCCCCTCTCTGTAAAGCAGAACAATGCAGCAAGATTATTTTGTTATCAGAATTCTCCATGGGATTGTGTGAGTTCTTTACCTAGACTGTATTGCAGCCCAACTTCACCTGCCCAGATCTGCTTCCTTTTTTCTATTACACCCTTATTCTCCCAAAGGCACACTCCCTAATAAAATTCCTGCTAGAGAATTTGCATTTTAAAATTTAATTTAATAGCATATAGATGGCTTCCTAGGATCAGAAAATGGAAATATGGCTTTGTTGTTTCTTTTGAACTTTCTGGAGCACTTGGGTATCTGAAGAACCACTCCAAAATAGCAAAGAACTTTTAGTCTAAAATTACCACACTGAAGATATAAGATGAAAGAAGCCACACTACACCGTATATTGCAAATCATATTTAACAGAAAAGTAGACTTTGGATTATGAAGTCTTCCCTTAATGCAGTGTCAACTCCTAATGATAGGACAATGGGAGGCTACAACCACATGGTACCTGTTTCTAGAGCATAGGCTAGCTGATCAGTATCACTTTAATGAAATGTCAAGATTCAGTGATAGGCTGCATATATAGGAGCCTTACTGGAGAGCTGAGATAATGAGGTGGTATAAAGCAAAAATGTATCATGACGAGGGTGTTTAAAACGGTAGGTACAAGGAGTAGTAGGTTATGAGATATCTGAAGAATTTAGAAGGGGGATGAACACTTAAAAGAGAATTTAGCAGTGGAAAGGTCATATTAAAAGTTCGAGGGACATTATATCAATGGAAGGGAAAGAATTTAATAAAGGGACTAGGAACATAAAGGATATGAGAAACTGGTTTTGAGGCATGGATATTAAATGATCAAATAATGAATACATTAACATTGATAACAGAATGATATTCTCAATTTAGTTTTAAAATTTTATGTATGTGTTGTGTGTCTGTGTGTATTTGCTATGTATTATGAGAAAGTAAAAATTTGGTAAAAAGTAACAATACTAGGGACGCCTGGGTGGCTCAGTCGGTTAAGCCTCTGCTTTCGGCTGTGGTCATGATCCCAGGGTTCCTGGGATAGAGTCCTTGCCAAGCAAGAAGCCTGTTTCTCCCTCTCCCTGCTGCTCCCCCTGCTTATGCTCACTCACACTCTCTCGCTCTTTCTCTCTCTGACAAATAAAATCTTTAAAAAAAAAAGTAACAATACTAAATATTTAGTGTGTACCATATAATTTACTAGACATTGGTTATTCAAGAAAATAAGCACTAATTCAACACTTATTGTCTACTACGAATTAGTGTTCTTAAGGATGAAGATACAGAATGAGCAAAATAGGCATTTCTGTCCTTATGGCATTTACATTCTAGTGGGTAATTACATTTTGCAGATCTCTTATTCAATAATTTTCTAAAGTGTCTTCACATAGGACAAAAGCTATTAAAAACTGAATGCTAGACTCTCTATAACTAGCATTCTAGATGAAAATCAATGTGTATCTGTTAGATGAACTCTCATGAGATTTGGAATAAAAAATGAAACAAACTACCTTCTGCACTTTTTCAGCTTCTTTTCTTCTGTAAGCAAATTGATGGAGAAGTTTTTCTATTGGATGCTTAGAGGCAATTACAATAGCAACAGAAGAAAAGATTTTTGATTCTAGCTTTGAAATAGCAGCTAAAGGTACATGTTCTTGACCTCATGACTTGTGTCACAGTGTCACAGGTAGTAAATTCTTAAGACAGTCTGTTGTTCTCATTTTCCAGGACTCATCCTGGAGACTCAGTTTTGGCTGCTCTCACAGATATTTGAAAAATTTTGTTAGTATCCAATTATCTATAAAATCTCTTCTTACTCTAAATACCTAGAGTGATTTCTGTTTCCTTTAGTGAACTTGTACTGATCATATAAGTAGATTATCTTATCACTCAAGATGTTTATAGTATAGGGAAATAGATTAGCATACACCTCTCAGAGGATGGATATATTCTTTTTACCTTGCTAATTTAATTAAACTGAATTCAATCTACCTGACAATAAAATTAATTCAAACACAAAGAAATAATAGTCTGACTTGCTCTGTTAGGTAACTGCAAATAAACATCTTTTTCAGTTATAACTAGACTCAATTAGTTTCAGTAATAACAAAACAATACTCAACAATTCCTCTACTCATTATCAGTGGACTTTGTTTTCCAATGTAACAAAGTAATACAACTGTCCCTCAATTCCTAAGAGGAATTCTTTCTCACTTAGTATTTGACCTTAGCTAAGACATTATCCTAGAGAGTACTTTACACGTGAACATGCTAAAGAGTCTTCTCTTCTTCTACTGTATTTAGGTTTCTTTTTTTATCTTATTTTATTTAAACTCAATTAGTTAACATATAGCATATCTTTAGTTTCAGATGTAGAGCTCAGTTAATCATCAGTTGCATATAACACCCAGTGCTCATTACATCATGTGCCCTCCTTAATGCCCTCCCCATTGCCCCAACCCACTTCCCCTCCAGCAACCCTCATTTTGTTTCCTATAGTTAAGAGTCTCGTACTTATGTTTCAATAATGTCTCCATCTCTAACATTATTAATCCTATCTTCATTTATTCCTGGTTCAAATTAATTTCATTTCTCTTTTCACAGTTAAATGTTCATTTGTATTTAAACAGAATTTATCAGGCTTCATGAAACTGTAAATGAATGAGTTCTGTTGGCCATAAAATTTTTCAAATTTCTGCAAGGTCCAGGCTTTATTACTGAATGTCAGACATGACATTTGCTTATATACTAATATAAGAGACCCACATGCAACTTTATCTCTCTCAGAGTCATTTGTTTATATTCTAGGATAAAGAACTTCCCTATCCCTCCCTAGAGATGTGTTTACCTTAGAGAATAAAGTCTTTTTGTTTCTCTATGGTAAAAGAATAGCAGATCTGACAGCTGTTCTATTGAACCTCCAAGTCTTATAATTTCATCTTCTTCTGTGGTGCAAGCTTCACTATCACAAGTACATCTGGCCTACATCATATCACCCAGTGGAGAATTGCGTCAAGGGAAACCAGTAATGCAAAGATGATCTGTGAGTAAATAAGTCTCTTCTGATCAAGAGATATATTTCTTGTCAGAATAAATGAGTAAATGTAGACATGGAAAAACTTAACAAGGTCATATTTTCACGAAGGCTTAAATTATGATTATTTTCTCCCATAACTCATTAAGAACTCAACAGCCTTCCGGACTTACATGCCTTTTTACTACTCTTATACTTGGAGACACTTTTTAAAAAACTCAACTTCATATGTAACTAAGATATATTTTCATTATGAAGGAAATATACCAAGACTGGATCTTTAAAAACTCGTAACTCTGCATTTTTGTTCAAAGTTTTAACTCTGTCTAGAATGTGTTCTGTGCTATGTGTCATGCTGAACATATAAATAAACAACATCTCCTTCCTGCAACAGTTTCTTATAAAACTACAATGACATAAATCTTTCTGGCTACTTTAATATTTATATGTATTTTTATTCAACCCTCTGCTTTTCTTGTATTATCTTCTTCAAGGTATAATTTGTTTTTCAACAATATTCCTTTTCAGTCACCTTTCTCTATCATGTTAATGATGATCATATTTATATATACTGATGGATAAATAGTATCCATATTTTGTCATTTAAAATTCAACTACCATTTATATATGAATGAATGAATGATCTTATTCTTCCTGAACATCCTCTAAGCCACAGATGTCTTAAAACTTTTCATATAGTTTAGAGCATGTTTTGATTAAAATGCCTAAGCTATGGATCATCCTTGCTACAAATATAAGCCTCAGTTAAATACTGAATTATATAAAGACTCTTTTTTTTTTTTTTTTTTCCAGATGATGGAGTACAGGAAAAATGGAGAAGCCTCTGGTAAACAGCAGCAGAATTGAGGATGATTTCTGGTCAAGATGGTGCTTTGAGTTTCACATCTTGGCACTTCTCTGCTACAAACACCTCTTAATTATTATAGTTCCTTATTCCGTAGCAGAGGACTAGTTGACTTTGTGTCAAGGCATAATTGGGAGCAAAATGGCTAGACTGATTTTCAACATTAGTCCATCTAATAGCCCTGTGGATCATCCTCTTTGGTTATATACACAAGGCCTATTTTGGGGATCATAAAGTCTGTGAATCCTACATAAGCTAGTATAATTTGAGGGCCCAGAAGTTTTTAGGAGGCACAAAGGGTTTTGCAGAATGGATGTGTACTTTCTTTAGTAGTATAGACTTCTCAACAGCAAACTGGTTTTGAGTTTATTTGCTTCTTGCCTATTAATCATGGGGGATGACATCAACTGGACATTGGTTTTAGGCATCTAAACACTGCCTATCTTACTCAATTTAATGGAGTCTACTTAGAGTCTAAATGGAATTATTGGCTTTCCTGGAAGCCTATATTCTTACTCCTGAATCTGCCAGCCATCTCTTAACCTTTTGTAAGGCACTACATATTTTTAATATCCTGTTAATGCTGCTGCTACAAAGATATTTCTTTTTTTTTTTTTTTTTTTTAAAGATTTTATTTATTTATTTGACAGAGAGAGACACAGCGAGAGAGGGAATACAAGCAGGGGGAGCGGGAGAGGGAGAAGCAGGCTTCCCGCGGAGCAGGGAGCCCGATGCGGGGCTCGATCCCAGGACCCTGGGATCATGACCTGAGCCGAAGGCAGACGCTTAACGACTGAGCCACCCAGGCGCCCCCAAAGATATTTCTTATAACTAATTGAGAGAATCATAAGCTGTTGGATCTTCAAACACTTTTAGACTGTAAATTATAGCGTTCTCAATTATTTTAGTTTTCAGAACTCAGGCAGACATTGTCATTGTAAGAAGAGATGTATTCCCTTTCATGGTTGCTTGCTTTGCACACTAGTTATTTCTCATGTAAATTTGTCTCTTTTGGGGAGCTTTGCTAAAATTATAAAGAAGCAAACAACATATACCAATATTCTGAATATTTTCTTTTATATTTCCCATTTTAAAAAACTTGTTGGCTTCAAATTTGCTTCTGATAGCATGAGTCAAATTTACCAAATCTTTTACTTTAGCTTAATAAGAATCATTGACTTTCTAGCCTTCCATACCGAATTTTTGATACCTAACATGTAACTACTGAGACAACACCAGTTTTTTACGTGTATGTATGTATGTGCGTATCTGTTTCAGGTTTTGTCATGAGGTTTGTCCCTCATTTCCAGGTTAGTTAGATTATTATACTTGGTAGCATGGAACCAACTCCCTAAGTACAGAATCTTAAGCAAGATAAAGACTGACATAAAATTCCAACTGTAAGCAGTTCAGGCTTGCTATGGCAATATTCAGTCATTAAGGACCCATAATGCTTTACAGCTTCCTACTAATCCATCTATAAGGATATGGCAATCTTCTTCACATATCAAGATGCAGTTATAGCCATCACAACCACATTCAAAGAAGCATAATGAAAGAAAGGGCAGGGGAGTAAAGTCTTCAGTCAATATTAAAGGAAATATGCCAGAAAAGGCTACTTCTGCTTATATCCCACAGCCAGACTTCAGGCACATGGCCAGAACTAGCTGCAGGAGAGATTAGGAAATGCTGTCTTTACCCTGAGTGGTCATATACCCAGGTAAAATTATATTGCTGAGGAAAAGGGAGAGACTGCATATTAATAATGGTCCCTGCTAAACCTAGAGAAGAGATAATTCTAATCTTATACAAATTCTTTTTTAAATAGGAAAGATGAAAACCTATTCAACTTTTTCTTTTGGGCTAATACAAATTTTTATAACCAAAACCCAATATGGACACTATAAGAAAATGAAACAAACAATCTAATCAAATGCAATGCAAAAAAAAAAAAAAAAATGCTAAATAAAATACTAACACACACACAGTAATATATTTTAGTAATTCATATTGAAGATGATTCAATAATTGAAAAAAGGAAATTCCTTAAAAGACCACTTTAACAGATGAAAGAAGAAAAATATATGATTATTTTAATAGATGGGAGAAACACTAAATGCAATTTAAAGGATATTTAATTAATAAATCAACATCTATATAGTATAGGTCATCTTTATATCAGGAAGTCACAATTTTAGGCACTAGATATGGTAAAATAAAAGAAAATCTCCCTGCTATCTTGGAGCTTAAATTCTAAGGGGGGAAAAAAAATCTCTCAGGATACTAAGAATGAAAGAGAATTGCTTAACCTGCCAGATTATCAGAAATATCTAGTAAGAGGTTAATCTCCAAAATATAAAGAACTCCTACAACTCATGTAGCCCAAAAAATTTAATAAGCTGATTAAAAAATGAGCTAAAGACTTAAATAGATATTTTTTTCCAAAGAAGACATACAAATGGCCAAAAGATATTATCAAAAAATGCTCAATTTCACTAATCATTAGGAATGCAAATCAAAACCACAATGGGCTATCACCTTAAATTTGTCAGGATGGCTAACAACAACAACGACGACAACAACAACGACAACAACAACAACAGACCCCAAGTGTTGGTTAGAATGTGGAGAAACTGGAACCCGCAAATGCTATTGGTGGGAATGTAAAATGGTGCAGCCACTATGAAAAACAGTATGGGGAATCCTTAAAAAATTAAAAATTGAACTATCATATACTCCAGCAATCCCACTTCTGATTATTTGTCCAAAAGAGTTGAAATCCAGATCTCAAAGATATATTTGCACACCTATGTTCATTGATGCACTATTCACAATAGCCAAGATGTGGAAACAACCTAAATGCTCATCAACAGATGAATGGATAAAGAAAATGTGGTATATACAAATATACATATATACATCCATTTATACATACAATAGAACATTATTCAGCCCCCAAAAAGAAATTCTGCAATACATGACATCATTGAGGACATTAAAATAAACGAGTCCACAGAACAACAAATACTGCATGATTTCACTGGATATAAAGTTATTAAAATAGTCAAAAAAAAAAAAAAAAAAAAGAGTGGAATGGTGGTTTCCACCAAATGAGGTCATAGTTTCAGGTTAAGCAAGATAAATAAACCCTAGAGATCTGCTGAACAACATTGTAGCTATTGTCAGCTATAACGTACTTAAAAAACTATTAATGGGGTAGGTCTTATGTGAAATGTTCTTACTACAATAAGTTTTTTTTAAAGTAGATTAGTTATAATACTTAATGATGACACTTTATAAGCTTTCACATCAAAATAATTAAAAGGTAT
The DNA here is from genome assembly GCF_004348235.1 of Phoca vitulina. Taxonomy (NCBI): domain Eukaryota; kingdom Metazoa; phylum Chordata; class Mammalia; order Carnivora; family Phocidae; genus Phoca; species Phoca vitulina. Next base: position 37,873,085 of record NW_022589708.1, on the reverse strand, counting down.
ACACGGCTTCTACACTGCTGTTTTGCACATTATTAAAGATGTCCTGGTGAGTAAAATAAGAAAAGAAAATGACTTTGAGGGAGAACTTTTAAGAAAGAAAAGATTAAAGATTCTTTTCCTCTTATGAAATTGAGACAGAAGAGTTGCGTGGGAAGACTAAAACATGACTGTCCCAAATATTTTCCAATAAAATCTATTACAACCCATGAACCAATAATGTACCAAAGAGAGTCCTTTCAAATCCGTGGAGAAAGACTGGATTATTTAAATATGATAGTGGTATAATCAAGTCTTTTTATGGAAAAAAAAATTAGATATACGCCCTATACAAATGGAAACAAAGAGACTTAAATATAAAGATCAATTATTTGAAACTGACAAGAAATATAGAAGACTACCTTTTGTCCCCAATAAAAATATAGAGAAAAACACAATTTATTGAGGTGAGAATGGATTAATTTAAACACAATAATTTTAAAATTTCTTTACAAAAGTGTCACCATAAGGAAAGTAAAATTATAAGCCTTGGAATGGAACAAACTATTTTGCCACATATTAACACAAGCAAAAAAAAAAAAGAAAAAAAGAAAGAGCAAACACAGATATTAATGAATAAAGGAAATGAACAAATGATTCACCCAAGAGACAGTTTCATATGAAAAGATGCTTAGCTTCATTAAATAATTAGGAAAATGCAAATCAAAACCTTGAGAAATCATTTCATATACTTCAAATCTTTAGCAATCTTTGAAATGTAAAATAAATCTAAGTATTTGAGATATGCTTAGATGATACTAGTGGAATTCAGAATTTGTACAAATTATTTGGGTAGGAAACTGGAGGTTGATAATACTGAATGAAGATGAACCACTATACCTACTTAAATAAAGACCCTAGAGAAATTCTCACTCACCTGCCCAAACCAACATACATAAATGTGATCACAAGAACACTGTTTGTTGAAACAAAAGTTGTAAATAATTTAGTACAATAGGAAAATGGATTAATAAAGTATACGTTTTACAGTAAATCATATACAGAATTTAAGTGATATACAAAGCTTGTCAGAATAGATAAATTCCAAAAACATGATGTTGAATGTGAAATTACACTTGGGAATGATAAGAATTCTGAAAACTACATTTTTTTTTTTTAAAGATTTAGTTACCTGTTTTAGAGACAGAACATGAGCGGGGGGGGGTGGGGAGGGCAGAGGGAGAGCAAGAATCTCCAGCAGACTCCCCACTGAGCACAGAGCTGCTGGACAAGGGGCTCAATCCTGAGATCATGACCTGATCAAAATCAAGAGTCAGATGCTTATTAACCCATTGAGCCACCCAGGTGCCCCATTACAATTTCTTGAAAAAAAAATCTGATGTAGAAATAGCATAAAGACATGCAAGGAAATGTTAAATATCAAATTTACCCTAGAGATCAGATGAAGAAAGAAAAAGGAGAAGGGTAATGTTTGATTGCTTCTATTATCTTGTAGTATAAAAAAATACTAGAAAGGAAAATACTGGATACCATGGTTATTTTTTCTCCCTTTGAAGATTATTTTAATGAAGATGATTTCAGCAGAAAACAGTAATTACAGTTTTAAGATAGCCAATTAGTTACTATGCATTTGCTGTGATGTAAAGGTCTCTAAAAGCAATAAACACTTGCTTCCAGTTAATTTTAAAGACCTTTGGTTCATTGTTACAATTTAATTTCTAAAGTAATTTCCATGCTAATTAAAACCTTTAGTACCTGCACTGAAGGATCCTATCAAAAGCAACTTAATTTTTTATGAATCTGGAAAATAAATCTAGCCTTTAGAAGATCTGAAGTAATAAAATGTGATATCTGGGAAGCACTGGATTACAGTGATAAGAACAGTTTTCTCATAAGCCACTTCCTCATTTTACCCTTTCGTCTCAAAATTAATTATCAAGAATCCATTAAACAATAGGTGAATTTATAAGAACAAATAATGGGAAACAAGCCCTCATGATCTTTCCTTATTTTCCAAGTAATTATGGGCCCTTTTTCAAAGGAGATATTTATGATTGGTTGTAAATTCCCATATTAAAAAGATATTTAAAGATTTGTATCTAAAAGGTATTCATCAAATAGTTATGAGGAAAAAATATGTCCACATTGTGCTGGAATTTGAGACTAAAAACAAGTGAAAAGTTGTAGGCCCTGCCTTCAGGCACTCAAATAAGATTAATTTATTTGATGTTGATAATAGCATAATCAAGGAAATACATGCATAGGAAAAGAATCTATTCTGTAACTACTTCAACAAAAAAATCAAATCTATTCCAACATAATTATGCAATTCAAACCATCAGCCTTCGGCTCTGCCACTCACTAATTGTTGGACCTTGAAAAAATATAATTCCTTTAAGCCTCGATTTCTTCATTGGTAGAATAAAACTAATAACACCACATAGGGTTGTTAGGATGAAATGATATGATCCACTAATGTATAATGGTACATAGTACAATGCTTGGAACAACAGCAACACTATTAATTATTGTTATTAGATTTATAATTCAAAATTTTACAATGTCAGCAAAATTATTTTTAATAAGCAGATTATCTTCTATGCAATACATTATAGGTTAAATATTTAAATGAGACCTTATTTGTAAATATATGCCTTATCTTTAATTATGATTTTTAAAAATCTAAGTTAAAATATGCAGTTTATCCCACCAATGTGGCCCTTGTAAATGAACTGCATTTTGAATTAAGCTCTCAGCCAACTGCAGTTTTGAAATATCATATTGTAAAATATATGTCATATATGTGGAAAAAATTCAGTCCTATTGTTTACACTGAAATAAAAAGAAGATCAAAAAGGATAAATAACAGGGAAAATAACCCATTGATAGTGTTCTAAAAAAGAAATGTGGTCAATTTAACAAAAATAGCATCAGTTATAGGCACAAATACTTCTGTTATGATTAAATAGTTGATTATCACCCTTCAAATTTGATTTTAACATATGAGCATTTATGTAAGATAGTAAGCTAAGAAGTAAAACATGAAAAATAAGAAAAAAGTTAGTTATGAATCATAGGAAAACTGGAAAAGAATCTAACTATGAAATAGCCTATTCACTGATACCATGAGTCTTAGAAAAGAGAGGATGTTTAAAATGTCTGTTGCTATATAGCACTCTGTGTATTCCTTTGTGTAATACTTATAGTTGCCTTTGTAAATCTTTTAGCCCTTCGATACATGTGCTGCTTATGTATTCATTTATGAATTCAATAAATTTCATTAAGTGATTCCCATATACCTATCATTCTAGTAGATGACCTAATAGATTCTTAGATTTATTTTGAATCTTACGTAACTGCTACAGTTCTTAATGCATAGTAGATACTCAGCAAAAACTTGTGATTGGCCAAAAAATGAATGAAGGTGATGTGTACTAGCTGATTTAGATTGGAAAGTTAAAAAAAAAAAAAAAGCCAACACTGCCACATGCCACATTACGTTAATTAGCAGCCAAATATCACTTTAGGGTAGAAAACTTTGAAAAAAAAATCATAGTAACTATACCAGCTAAAAAATACAGATCTGAAAAAAGTATGAAAATTCAATCATGCAGATTAAAAGACAAAAATAATTTGTTTCAACTCTTTTGCCTCTCATAAATAATGCTGCAATGAACATTTTTGCACAAGTTTTGCATTGACATTTTTATTTCTATTGAGTAGATACCTAGGATTAAATTTGTTAAATAATATGTTAACTCTACTTTTAATATTTTGAGAAATTACCAAGCTGTTTCCCAAAGTGCTTACACCATTTCATATCCCCACTAGCAACATATGAGAGTTCTAATTTCTCCACATCTTCACCAAAACTTATTGCCTTTTTTTTTTTAAATAGCTATTCTGAAGGGTCTGAAGAAGTATCTAATTGTAGTTTTAATATGATTTCTCAAATGTCCATCAACTGATAAATAAGCAAAATGTAGCATATCCACCTAATGGGAAAATATTTAGCAATAAAAAAGGAATGAAGTAATACATGCTGCAATATGAAAGAAGCCAATCTCAAGACCACATATTATATGATTCTATTTGTATCAAACACACAAATAAGGAAATCTAAGTACCAAAAAATAGGTTCATGGTTGGCTAGGGTTGAGGGAGTTAAGTGGGTACAGATGAGAGGGAACAAGGAGTGTCTGCTAAGAGGTACAAGATCTGTTTTTGGCATGATTAAATGTTCTAAAATTAGATAATGGTGATGCTTAAAAACCATAAAAACCATAAAACCATATGGTGATGGCTAAAAGCCATAAATAACCAAGATTTAACTATAGACAGCACTCTGATGGTTACCAGAAGGGAGTTGGGTAAGGGTATGGGTTAAATAGGCAATGGGGATTAAGGGGTTCACTTGTCCTGATGAACACTGGGTGTTGGGTGGAAGTGTTCAATCACTGTATTGTACACTTGAAGCTAATATAACACCCTATGTTAACTATACTGAAATTAAAGTTTAGAAAAACATAAAAACGATATGGTGATACACTAAAAATCTTTGAATTGTACATTTTAAGGAGCTGAATTTTATGATAAGTTATATATCAATAAAATCTATAAAATATGAGTTTTATAATTTAAATAAAAATTAAACATTAATTAAATATCACAAATTATTTCAACAATTATTTTTGTGGATACCACAATATGTGTTTCAAATTTCATGAGTAATTTATTTATTTACTCAATAAATACTGTTTGAGAACCTATAACATGCCAGGTACAATGGTAGATATTAGAATAACATTGATGAAATAGACAAACATTTTCCTATCATTATGCAGCTTAGAAATTTTTAACACCTCTGCAAACATCACTGATTTTCATATTTTTAAGCAGAAGAACCCTTTCTTCAAAGGAACTTTTATGTGTATGAACATGTAAAAGAAGTGCTATTCTTATTGAATCAAGGGAGCCTTATCCATTCATCCTGCTCCAAGCTACCTTTCTTATGGGCTCTGTGAAATCTTTTGATGTTTAAAAAATTTATGACACAAGTGAAAATTAGTATACTTTCATATAGTTTTTGGTCCAGTTTTATCTAAACATTTATGATATCCCAAAGATAATGCCATTATAATTGTAAATAAGCTTTACAATTCTTCAATTTGTTCTCTAATGTTTAGCTTCTAAATGTAATTCAGGACTTCTGTTTATAACAAATTATGTAATTCCGAGGAAAACTTAAAGAACAGACCAATAATTAAAAATCTCACTGACAACTCTGGAAAGCTTTACAGGCCAATGAAGAAATACTAGACAGGATCCAGAAGAAGATAGAAACCCAGAGGGATGAGTTCTGATTTGGGTGGCATTTTTACACTATACACATCAGCAAATTTTCAAAGAGGTAACTGAAAAACAGAGATGCTGAGTACAGTTTTCAATATTAACAAAGGTTAGGAGGAACGGCCAAAGAAAGGCCTAATAACTTCCACTCCCCTATGACTCTCTTGCTGTTTCCTCTCCCCACCCCACCCCACAGGCATACCCATAAGATTACAATTTTAATTGTAATTTTAACCTCCGGAAAGTTATACTCTGGAGGTGACAGTGAACCAGAAATGAATCAGCTTTTCAGGAATTGAGGCTGAGGGTTAAATCTTTTAAATTTGTAATTTAATCTGTACATTAGACTGATTAGACTGATTCTGTATTGCAAGAGCCCTAAGATGCCTGCCAGAAAGCAAACATACATCTGCATTGGAGAGAGACAGTCTGTTCTTAGGTCCCAAAATATACCTAGATTCATTGATTTTAAGATAACTGTTGACTATCTTTAAGGAAATAAATGACTAGTTTGAGATTTTCTTCAGTAAGCTGGAATCTATGCTAAACAACTAAATGCACGTTCTAGAACTGAGAAATACTTTGATTGAAATAAAAATCCCAATGGATGTGTGTAACAGCAGACAGAAGGGAGAACTAGTAAACTGAAAATTAGGTCAGTAGGTGCACTGAATTATAGAGAAACAAAAAGATGGAAAATAAAGAAAATGAGATGCTGGTATTAAGAGTGAAAAGGTTTAATGTGTATAGCTGAAAGTCCAGAAGAAATTTTTTGTTTCTAGTGTTGTTTATAACTTAATTAATGTCTGTTTTAAATAAACTATGTTTAATTACTAAAAACAACTCTCTCTTTTAACTGATATTTTCTTTACTTGGAGTCCTTTTATATTCTCAAAGTTCCCCTCAAACCTCATTTTCTTTGTAAAGAACAAAGAAAGATAGATCTCATCCGCTGAATGTGCTGGGAGAAGCCATGATTATTTACTATTCTTTGGCTTAGTTTAGTGGTAGGCACAGCCGGGCTAATTATGTATATCCTAAGAGAGTCTCTCCTGAAGCTTTCCCTAAAAGGCAGGGATATTTCTGTGTTTATGGACATTCAAATCTTGACTGCTCAACAAATATTAACTACTTTGTATCATTTTCATTCTCTCCTATCTCAAATATGATCGAATACATTGCTTCAGTCCTTCAGTTTAAATTTTGATTCCTATAGCTCTTGGTTTCAAACTTATGGATGGAGCAGAAAAGCCTATGGATTTTTTGTTATTTTTGTTAGTTGGTTGCTTGCTTTTGTCTTTTCTTGCTGTTGTTCTCAGTCTTTCTCTTTGATTATGGCTTTGTGTATCCATGGCAAATCTTCTGGGTTACAGTGCTTCCAGTTCAATATGGCTGAGAGTCTTCCTTCATTTCGTCCTATAACAACCCTCTCTATCTGATCTAGCCTCATGGACAGAAACTGTACAATGTCAGTGGAATCACGGAACAAAACAAGTTATACCTCTCTAAAATCAAATCTTCATTCATCTAAAAACCGTTTCTCAGGTTTCCAGATGTTATAAGCCAAACTCTTGAAATTGATATAAAAATGCAAAAAAGACATATTGTCCGCTTCTAAGACAATTACTGTCAAGTAGAGCAAATAAATAAGTAAATAAATTATTACAGTACAATAAAGTGTTTTCTTTGGATTAGATGATGGACAGGACACTACAGAAACATACAAAAGTCATCTTTCATCTTTATCCTAAAAATACAGGAGGACTATTGTGTATGCTGGTGTTTCATGTTCTTCCAGGAAATATTAGGGCAAATGAAAGCTTGTAAACAAAACACTTCCCTCCCCACCCCCACTCTTTTCCCTTCCAGGACATCTAAAGGGCTAAAATTATCTTTCACCTTTGCTACATCTAAGATGATTTAATCACTGAAATCCCAGAAATACAAACCTTTGTTATGAGCTCTGATGTCCAACTACTAGACAGAGTCTGTCGTCACTATATGGGCATCCTGTCCTGGTAGTGGCATTTAAATTTGGAACGTTTTCATTACAGTAGCAAATTGGCAGACAATCAAGAAAAATGACAATTTCTATGAAACAAAACATGCGGATTGTAGGGAGGTGAAGGGGAAGGATGTACTGCAGATGGGGGTAATGAGACTTATTACATAGAGTTCCTGCTACTAATCAGCTCCATAATGGATCTGAGGCAGTGAAGGTTTCCAGGGGCTAGCAGCCTGCTCCTAATGAATCTTTGACTGGCTGAAAACCTGACCTTCATTTTAATAGAAATGTATAAATACCAACTTTATCCCTTTCTTGGGAATTTCACCAAGTTGTTTTAACTAGAGAAAGCTTCTAATATTAAATGAAGTTGCCTGGGGAAAAATTAGAGATTATTATTAACATTTGGTCTTAATGAGGTAGCTAAATATTGTGTCACCATTTAAGGGTGAAACATACTTTTTTTGTTATTGCTAATTGATGGGCCTCGGATTTTGAAAGCATTCTTTCAACTGAACATTCTTTCAAACTTTGTAACTCATAGTCTGATAATCCTACCAATCTTCATATATTTATACACATACATAGTTGTAAGAGATTCTCAGAATGAAATGTATTTGAATATTCAGTAAAGGGACAATTTAATCATGTTACTTTTCAAGATAAATAGGTAGCCTATAAATGACCCCCAGGGTGCCAAGAGTTGTGAAAAGCCTCAGATTTTACCCTACTTGCAAACTAATGTGTTAGTCTACCACATTTTCATGGACACTGGCTGAAGACATGAGACTCCTGGTCTGAGACCAAGGACTTTATTACTCATGACACAGAAAGCAACATGAGCATTAACATATTTATATCAGTTCATCTTGCCCCCAACTCCTGCAGAGTCAATGCGGATAGGCATAGAGGGATGCCAGCAAATAAAATGGGCTGTGTTACAGGAAAGGAATATTGAGCTTAGGAAAACTGGCTGCCTTAACGGATATTAAGCATGCTTACCCTCTTCTCTGAAGGAGGATGTCATCTTCATCATACTGGAGGGTAAGCACACTTGTCTCTTCCTCTGAAGGGAGACACTGTCTCTTCTAAGGTTGTGCACTATGCAAACATCTTTAGAAAGATGGACTGGAAAAAAAAAAAAAAAAAGATGAACTGAAAAAAAAAATTAAGAAGGCAAATCAATGTCTTGCTTACAAGAAATAACTAAACATGAAACATGAGAGACACACATAGTATTGTCTCATGAGCATGCCACTTGATCAATGATTCTGATTAAACTGTCCTACAGAGACTGTGACCATATCTGTTCAATTTTGTCAAACATTTAATTAAGGCTACTGTCAACAGGTCTCTAAGTTTCAGGATGAGGCCTCAACCATCCCCTTAATGTCCTAAACAAAATAAACTGAACAAATCCCATAAAGCACCAAAGTCTGCCTTAAAAATCCACGTGACTTTCTCATTAAATTTCTGTATCTACCTTTCCACCTTTCCCAAAGTGCTAATCCACATTGAGAAGGTTGTTTTAGCAACTGCGTGGACTCCATCATGGCTTAAAAGGTTAAGTTTAGGGCAAGTCCATCATTCATAACAAACCTGTACAAGAGGTTGAAGCTGACCTGAATGCCTTCTGGTGCTCTTTTCGCTGAAAATTTCATCTAAAGTCAGGGACAAATACCATCAAACATTTTTAATTGGGTGACTTCCATTATAGGAATAACTCCCCTTAAGATGCACATGAATAATGTGTTCATTTTTCTTTCCAGGAAGATTGCCTAAGTAGCCAAAGATAGCCTCATTTTGGAAAGATCTTTCCGGTTACCTGAGTGCCACTTTAAGGTCTCTCCGGCGTGACCTCTATCAGTTGAGGGCACGAGTTGACACGGCCTCCGATGTGATTTCTGGAAGGAGAGTTCATTTCAAAGAGTTCACTTCAAATTGATTTTGAAGTGCTGGTCGTGAGAGCAGAGGGCCTGGAACGCACACTGAGCCTCGGCGAAGGGTCAGAGAAAGGCAGAACCAGGCTCTAGGAACTGCAGCTACAACTACACTCCCCAGAGGAAGCCTGATCTCGCGGGATCTTGAGAGATCTACGGGAGCCCATAGGCGGTTCCGGGACGAGAAAGGGTCTCGCGCCGTTTGGAGGCTGCGCCGAATACCTCCTTTTTGACTCCACGTGTCAGTGAGGCCTTTGGCTCACACCTTCTGTCGGGCCTTCCCCCGTCAGAGTCACATTGCTGCCGCGCCAAGTCCTGAGGGCTCGCGTAAGTGTGGGCAACCCGCCGTGGCCCAAAGCTGCGCGCACTGGGGAGACCGTCAAAGCTACGCTGGGGAACAAACAAGACAAGCACAGGCTGCGAACCTACAACCTTCCGCGGTCCAGCCTGGCCTGTTTGCCCCTGCCTCTAGCCCAGTGGAGTCCATCTACCTCGCAGATCTGCTCTGTTATGACCGTGAGAATCGTGTGGAGATAACATCTGGAGGTGTTGACATATGTTTGGTAAGTGCAGGGGCTGGGAATCCTCCCTTGCCGTTTCTGATACATGTTTCAGTAAGATTAAGATGAATGGTGATGGGGCGCCTGGGTGGCTCAGTGGGTTAAGCGTCTGCCTTGGGCTCAGGTCATGATCCCAGGTTCCTGGGGAGTCTGCTTCTCCCTCTTCCTCTGCTGCTCCCCCTCTAAAAAAAAAGATGAATGGTGATCAAATCGTGGTCAGTGAAATCTGTCATGGGACGGCAAGGTTTAAATTTAAAGGGTCTGCAAGGTTTGGGAGACTTGCTCCAGAATGCTTTACTTCTTTGAGGAAGGTTTTGTCGTGGACTTTAAAGAGATAGATCCTTAGTGTTCTTCCATCCCTCAGACTTCTCTGGGTCTAAAACACCCCCCTGAAGTGTGTCTCTCTCCTTTGCCATAAAAGTCAGTGTGTCTCATTCCAGTAGGTATAACCTCACCCTTTTCTTCAGCAATTCCCTACTCACATGAAGACCTTTCATCTGCTATAGTCAGTTCAAGGACAGGGAAATTTTTAAAAAATTTACAGTTCTAATATGATCTTACTTTGGCCCATTATAGGAAGATTTGGCAAGCCTTGTAATCCAGGACTCTCTCAGTCTAACAAAATAATCTAGATGGCTAAATCAAGAATTAAATTTGGGTCTTCCTTTGGGCAGGGTTTTGTGGTTAAGGAAGGGAAGGAAGCATCATGTCCCAGAATGAACAGGTGGAATCCTGAATTTTCAAAAATAGATTTATATAATCTTCCACTCCTTTTGTTCTGATCATTAACCAGGAAACACTGGAAGTGAGTGTTCCCATCCTGGGGATAGATGCATACAGTGACAAAACTTCCTTATTAAACATGAGGAAAATTTGGTCTTGGGAGAAAATAACAAGGTTGTGAAATTCAAACAATCACCTTGCTATTTGTTTGCTTTAGTCAAATAACCCAGTAGGTCTAAAATAAACGAGTTAATCTTTTTGTTTTATGTTTGCTTCAATGAGAAAGAAATTTTCAAACATTGGTTTTAAAAATCAAACATTATATACTCTGGAAACAGTATAACATTTATCCTAAATAGGCTATAGCTATGTATCATATTGAGAACATTGAACCTGGCTCTAGGTGTGTCTTAGAAAATTCTGTTTGCTTCTCTATACATGTTTTCCTGTTTGTGAAATGCAGGGACTGGACAAGCTGGTCATTAACAGATTTTAATATCTTAACCACAGATAAATAGCTCCTAGAGAGTTTTAAATGGGCTTGCATTTGCTTCCCTGTAACGAATGTAATTTATGAGTAATTGGGTGATTTTGTCTACTCAAATTATTTGGCTAGAAATCTGGAAATATCTTTTTTTTTTTTTTTTGTACCTTACACATTTCCTAGTTCCCACTCATAATGGTGACACAGTATCATGGTATATTTTTTCCCAACTCTATTGAGATATAAATGACATATAACATTCTGTAAGTTGAAGGTATACAATGTGGTGATTTGATACACAGGAATACTCTAAAGTATTACCACAATAAAGTAAGTTAATGCATCTATCATCTCACATAATTACCTTTTTTGGGGGGAGGGGGTAAGAACATTTAAGATGTACTCTCCTAGCAATTTTCAAGTACGTAATACAGTATTATTTACTTAGTCACCATGCTGTACATTAGATACTCAGAACTAATTCATCTTACAACTTGAAGTTTGTACCCATTGACCAATACCTCTCCATTTCTTCCATCCCTAGGCCTTAGCAACCATCATTCTGCTGTCTGTTTCTATGAGTTCATCTTTTAGATTCCACATATAAGTGAGATTATACAGTATTTGTCTTTATCTGATTTATTTTACTTAGCATAATGCCCTCAGGGTCCATCTGTGTTCCCACATATGGCAGGATTTTCTACCTTTTTTAATTTTTATTTTATTTTTTTCCTTTTATCCACTTATATATATTTATTGCTCCCCCCATCTAGTTAATTAACTCTCATCACCTCACATATTTTTCTTCTTCTTTGTGAGAACATTTAAGTTCTACACTCTTTATAAATATCATTATAGAATACAATGTTATCCACTTTAATCATATTATACATTAGATCCTTAAATCTTATTCATGGTATAGCTGAAAGTTTGTACCCTTTAACCATATATTGTTACTTTAATATCATGGTACCTACTTTTTGCTCTGTCTTTCAAGTATCTTTACCAAAAATAGTAACCTTACCTATGTCCTGGGAATGGATATGGGGGAAAGTTTTGTGAATTGTAGTGTGTGTAAAAGAAAATTAGATTCTAAAGAAATAATCTTCGAGGCATGTTCGAGCCATATTAAAGCTAGTATTTTAGGTATAGAATGCATTACCTTTGTAAAACCAAGTAATCAAGCTATTGATTTAATTTTTTTTTAATTTTATTATGTTATGTTAGTCACCAGACAATACATCATTAGTTTTTGATGTGGTGATCCACGATCCATTGTTTTCATATAACACCCAGTGCTCCATGCAGTACGTGCCCTCCTTAATACCCATCACCGGGCTAACCCATCCTCCCACCCCCTTCTAAAACCCTGTTTGTTTCTCAGAGTCCATAGTCTCTCATGGTTCACCTCTCCCTCTGATTCCCCCCCGCTTTTTTTAAAAATATTTTATTTATTTATTTATTTGAGAGAAAGAGCACCCAAGCGGGGGAAGGAGCAGAGGAAGAGGGTCAGGCAGACTCCACTCTGAGGGCAGAGCCCAAAATGGGGCTCAGTCCCATAACCCTGAGATCACGACCTGAGCCCAAATCAGGAGTCGGGTGCTTAACTGATTGAGCCACCCAGGTGCCCCAGAATTTTCTACTTTTTAATGGCTGAATTATATTCCATTGTTTACATAAACTGCAGTTTTTTTCTCCATTGATTCGTTGTTGGGCATTTAGGTTGTTTCCATGTCTTAGCTGTTGTGAAAATACTGCAGTGAAGATGGGGTGCAGATATTTTGAGAGTGATTTTGTTGCCTTCAGCTATATACCCAGGGGAATTGCTGGCTTATATGGTAGTTGTATACTTTTTTAATGAATTTCCATACTGTTTTTCATAGTGACTAAACAAATTTATATTCCCACTAACAGTGCACAGGGGCTCCCTTTTCTCCTTATCCTTGCCAACTTTTGATATCTTTTGCCTTCTTGATAATAGCCATTCTAACAAGTATGAAGTGGTATGTCACTTTGGTGTGTATTTGCAGTTCCTTGATGATCACTGATGTTGAGCATCTTTTTATGTATCTGATGATCATTTCTATCTCTGCTTTGTAGGTTTTCTGCCTGTTTTTAATACAATTATTCGTGGGTTTTTGCTATTGAGTTGTATGAGTTCCTTACATATTTTGGATATTAACTCCTTATCTAATATATGATTTGCAAATATCTTCTCTCACTATATAGGTTGCCTTTTAATTTTGTTGATTTTTTATTTTGCTTCACAGAACCTTTTCAGTTTGATGTGGTCCCATTTCTTTATTTTTTACTTTGTTGCTTGTGCTGTTGTTGTCACATTGAAAATAATCATTATCAAGTCCAATGTCAAAGAGCTTTTTCCCTATGTTTTCTTCTAGTTTTACAGTTTCAGCTCTTACACTTAAGTCTTTAATCTATTTTGAGTTAATTTTTGTAAGTGGTATGAGATAGGGGTCCAGTTTCATTCTTTTCATGTGGCTACCCAGTTTTCCCAATACCATTTATTGAAGAAACTGTCTTTTATGCATTAAGTATTCTTGGCTCCCTTGTCAAATATTAGTTGGTATTTTTGATGAATTAGATTATAAAAATAAGCCTATCTTTCTAATGAAGTGGTTAGGAAACAAATGGGAGATACAGAAGGGGAAAATATGACAAAGGAAATATTAAAAGTGAATTTTCTTTATTTCCTATGAGTGCAAAGTATCTCTCTTCTCTCTTGTATCCCTATCCATTTTTCTAGAAATTCAATCATACTGATCCAAGTCCCTTGGTGTTTCACTTATCTACTTATCTAATTTTTTGAATGTGAAGTTACTTAAGTAAATACTACAAAGGATGCTCCCTCTTCTAAAATTCAATGATTTAATAATACTAACCAGTGTAATATTTTGTACTATGGATCTATAAGAGGATTCTAACATTCTCTATATCCTAGGGTTATCTAAATACATCATTGGATGTAAGACTTTTACCTTAAATTGTTGGGTTTTGAATCCCCTGTCTCTTGACTAAAAACATATTCCCACGAGGATGACTTCATTGTTTAATCTGAAGGCAGCATTTATGACTGCAACCCAATTCCAAATATTTTCTAATTTCTACCTGTCTATTCTGGTCCTCTTCGCCATTCCATGGTGATTTGTTGAATCAAAACAATTCAAGTTAATGTTAAGTTAGTTATATCTTAAAGAAAATATGTTAAGTCTAAAATTCAGTAGCAGATATTTTGTTTATAAATATAGTGGTGCTATTCTTTCTGAATGTTTTATAGATACAAAACAATTATCACTTGTTTGGTATATATAATTTCTAGTTTTTCTTTCATTTTAATTTCAGTCATGATCAAACAATTTTGAAATCCAACATTTGGTTAAGGAAATGCCAGAACATCTGTTGGCAAAATAAGGAAATGGAGGGGATTTCTGGGGCAGGATTGGTTTCAGAATTGTGCTTTGGACTTGACTTACACATGAAGAAATGGAATTTTTTCATCTCTGAAAATGTCAAAGTATGGAACAAATTTTCCCTCCCTTGCAATTTAAAAAGAACATCTTTCATTAAAAATAAATGCTAAAAATAGCAGCCTTGATAAAAAAGAAATTGGAATAGAAATTATTAAAACCAACTTGTGTCAACTTTCTAATTGGGGGCTCAGCCAACATTAATTGTAAACTTTTTAATATAAAATTTAAGGTTTTTAAAAATTAGTATTTGGTCTCAATCTACCATGCCAAATGAAATTTATAATACTCCATTCATATATCTTATATTCAGAGAACTCGAATTCAAATTCCCACAAGGTCAGCAAATAATGTAATAAGTGAACTACCCAGTGTTTCATAATGGTGATTCAAGAGCGTATTAAAGCTAAATAAAGAGAAATACTTTTCACTTCCCTAATTTGTCTTCTATTTTTCCTTATTAATATTTTCATATGTTGACACAAAATATACTTCACATTCCTCTTCAGTGTTTGAAAAAGGAAAAAAAAAGAGATTAATGCAAGGTTGGTGATAAATGATGACTCCAAGCTTCATTGTCAGGGGGACAAAAGGGAATATTGGAGACTTTAGTAAAAATAAGAATGAATCCTTCATATAAAAAATACGTGTGCTCCTGGGATCCAGACAGTTGTTGTTATGAGGTAATATAGGTCTGGTGTTATAGGATCTTCCAAAACTTTAGGAATATACGGTGATCTAACTGGGGGTGAGAGTGATGGCATAATTGTCTTAGGCACTTAGGGATAAAGTAATAAAGCAGACAAAAACCCATGCGCTCATAGAGCTCACAGTCTACTGGGGAAAGTACCGACAATGTACATCCTAAATGAGTGAATTATATAATATTTTAAAGTATGATAACTGCTATGGGGGAAAGAATAAGGCACAGTAAAGGAGATTGGGAATAATAGGTAGGATTGCAATTTGAAATAGAGTAGTCAGTGTGATTATGATTTGAAGGGGATGAAGAAACTGCCTGAATCTGGGGTAGGTAGAAGAAGATATTAGTGTAAAAGATGATGTGTTGGGGCACCTGGGTGGCTCAGTCATTAAGCGTCTGCCTCCGTCTCTGGTCATGATCCCAGGGTCCTAGGATCGAGCCCCACATCGGGCTCCTTGCTCGGCGGGAAGCCTGCTTCTCCCTCTCCCACTCCCCCTGCTTGTGTTCCTGCCCTCACTGTGTCTTTCTCTGTCAAATAAATAAATAAAATCTTTAAAAAAATAAAAATAAAAAAAATAAAAAATGATGTGTTGGAAAAAAAAAAAAGAAGAAAGCAGGGCAAGGAAGCTGAAGTAACTACAGCAAAGTGAAAGAAATGGGCAATGAGGTTAGAGAGGTAAGATTATGTTGTGTGCAATTCTTGTAAATTCCTATACGGAGTTATAAGGAATGTAGTTTGTTTCTGAGTGAAATAGAGATCCATTGAATAGTGTAATTTTTTTTTTTTTCCCATGTGGAATCTCAAGCTTTTAAAGGCTGACAACTATCTTCTTTCCTTTCCTTTCTTTTCTTTCTTTTTTCTTTTCTTAACACTGTGAGGGTCAAGCTGAACATGCTTATGTGCAACAAAATTCACATGACAAGCAACCAGTTTGTGAGTTCTGCTATGAAAATGTTTTTTATTGCATCATCCTTTTATAATTTCTCACATTAAAATATTCCTTCTCTTACATTTAAATCATTTCCTCCCAATATTTTAAGCTGAATTATTATATAACCTGTTTCTATTTATCAGTTAGTTCAGAGGCTTCCCCAGTCTTACCTACTATGACATCAAATTTTTCCTCCTTGCCATTTTGTGTCCTGGGGCCAAACCTTGCTCTTTTGTGTGACTTTGACTCCTATTTAGATTCCTAGCAACTGCCAGCATGAGTATCTTTTCCTGATACCTCTTGGCCTTCTGATTTCTCCCATTATAAATATAGATTCTTCAATCAGCTTCTCATTTGGCACAGGTTTAGCACTTAGCACATGTGAAAGGAAAGAAATTAATCCACCCTGTTTCATTGCAAATCTCCACTGACCAAATATGGACTTACTAAAATATTTTTAAATTATTTTTATTTTTTTTGAAGATTTTTATTTATTCATTTGAGAGAGAGAGACAGAGAGAGCACAATCAGGGGGAGAGGCAGAGAGAGAGGGAGAAGCAGATTCCCTGCTGAGCAGGGAGCCTGACAAGGGGCTCTATCCCAGATCCCAGGACCTGGAGTTCATGACCCAAGCCAAAGGCAGATGCTCAACCATCTGAGCCACCCAGGCGCCCCTAAAATATTTTTAAACAGAGGGTAAATATTGGTAGCTTTGGAATAGTTCACTGTTATCAGCAATGTTATATTCTTTTTCAGTTTACATAATTTTCCCTTTTGAAATTGGAACAGCTATACATTTAGATGGGATACTTTATAAATAATGTGATCTTAGAATTTAAATGAAAGAGACATTTAAGCAGTCCTGCTTCTAAATTTTCAAGCTACATGGTCAAAAGAGTCATCACATATATAGCTATACTTAGGGCAATCTACTTGCCCCAGGACATCAGAGGCAAAGCTAGTCTTCAAATTTAGTGAATAATTCATTTTGCTACTGATAAGACAATACCTCATTCTCAATTAACATGAATAAATTATTACTTTCCTACTTAATTTGAAAAGGAATTAGATTGGGGCACCTGGGTGGTTCAGTTGATAAGCATCAGACTCTTGGTTTCAGCTCAGGTAGTGATCTCAGGATTATGAGATCGAGCCCCACGCTAAGCACCAAGTCTCCTTAAGACTCTCCCTCTCTTTCTGTCCCTCCCCCCTGCTCTCTCTCTCTCTCTCTCTCTCAAATAAATTAATAAAACTTTTTAAAAAAGAGAAGAAAAGGAATTAGATTAAGTGAAACTGTTTTGAGTACTTACTAAATAAGACATTATAAAATAGGTTGTATTTTGAGATGTGAGGGCAATCTAGTTGCCACATCTGTCATCCCATTGATCGCTAGGGTTGATTTGGTTGATCTGGCTGGCTAGGTGGGTGTCCCCTTCCTCCCCCACCACTCCATGTGCGTCCCCCTCCAAGCTGCATGTTCCTCAAAGAGGACGACCTTCCCTGATAAAGGAAGACTCTTCTTCTGTCAAGGGTGTACGAGTAGCTGTGCTCCCCTGCTAGAACCTCCAGACAAATTTTCAAGATCCATTTGTAGGAGAACATGGGGTTGTCGAGCTTCCAAGACTCCAAACACATCCAAATAAAGTGCTGCATGGGGCAGTCTGCCTTTCTTTAAAAAAGAAAAAAGAAATAGATAGTATTCTGGAGATGAGATACTAACCATTTAGATAAGAACTATACTCTATAAAGGAAATCCTGAATCACTATAAAGGTATAGGGCTCCCCCTCCCCCACCATAGAGGTGAAACTGCCTAGCAGATGAATGACATATCAATCATTATGTAAAGGATGAATTAAAGAAAAAAAATATAATGAACAATTTCTTAGTAGAGTTGCAGTTTTAGTAAAATAAAAAATTTTTCTGTAGTATCTTTAAATTAATTCCATGAAAACTTATTTTAAACATGTCTTTCTGAACATAATTCTTTATGACATAAGAACAATAGATGTTCTGGAACCATTCACTTTGAAATCAAGAGATTTTTATGGAAACCCAGAAATTATTTTTAAAAATAACAATGAGGTATTATAACAAAATGTATTCACCAGATTATATATGAGGATACAGAAATTTTACAAAATACACAGTTTGAAATGCTTTCAACATTACTTTTGAATGATTTCTATTGTGATTGTTTAAAATTTTAGCAGTTACTGTTTTATTATTGCTGCTTTCTTTTATGGACAGAGACTAAAAGTTTTACACTTAGAAGATGCTTACCTCAACACTTGATGTCACATTAAGTGAAACCATGTGATTTGAGTTTATGCTCACATGGAAAATCTAATGAATGTAAGAACTAATCCCAGTAGCAAGAGATCAGATTATTATTATCAAGAAATAATGCTAGATGACTTTGCAACATTAGAGGTTATTTTTCAGGAAGAACAATCTGATTAAATTCTTACAGTTGTTCAAATCACAAGGACTGCTTTTTCTTAAGTTATTTATTAGTGTCTCATCGTCTTGGCATGACATTTTCCTCTTCTGTAACTTTGGTCTCAAAGAGAAAAAAGATACCTTGGAGAGAATAGAATGTTTGGAAACTTGTTGATATATCCCATGTGTATCTTTCCCTTTATTTTTTTCCCCAATCTTGTCTTGATTTATCTTTCCTTTATGTATAATTATATTAATTACAAGTCAGTAATTTAATATCAATTAAAAATAGTAAATTCAGTTGGCTCTATTTAAAAAAAAAAAGATATTTTCTTTTGCAAGGTATAAGAGACTTAGCCCTGTGAAATTGCTACTCTTTTTAATATATGGTATACTTTTGCCTTAAAAATACAAAAACACCCCTAGTGTGAGGTGGCTTAGGAAATATGTTTATGAACAGTTAGGACTTTTTGAGCAAGTCTTAGTGAAACCTCAGACCTATGCTAGAAGTTAAGGCATAGAAGTTAATTTGTAACTCATTAGCTAATAAGAAAAATAGAGATATTTACTTCTTCAAAAATATGAATGTATATCTCAAAGGGGGATGTGACCTAGGAACAGGAACCATTCCCTGGCTTATGAAGTTAGAAACACTGCTATTACAACTTCCCTGAAGAAGTACATTTGCATTCCAAAGAGTGAGGATCCAGGATCCTCCCCCCCCAAAAAAAGACTGTCTGAAAGGGATAAGGGAACCTTCCTATGTAAATATCCAGATATAACTTTTTGTGGTCTCTTTCCTATCTAAAGTTCAGATTTTTTTTTTTT
This sequence comes from Phoca vitulina, assembly GCF_004348235.1. Lineage (NCBI taxonomy): Eukaryota > Metazoa > Chordata > Mammalia > Carnivora > Phocidae > Phoca > Phoca vitulina. The sequence continues at coordinate 37,853,639 of NW_022589708.1, read as the reverse complement.
CTTGGTCCCTCACTTACAGTACATACCCTGTATATGTACGGTGACATCTAGTTTTCATTGTACCACATCAGTAGTAAAAATTGGGGCACAGAAGAATCACAGTTATTATTTGTTGTGTGAAAATAATAATAATCTGCTCTGCCCAAGAAGCTTTATGCACATTTCTAGGATAATAATAATAAATACAAGTATTAAAAAGCCAATACCTGGGGGCACCTGGGTGGCTCAGTCAGTTAGGGTTAGGGGTCTGACTCTTGATCTCTGCTCAGGTCTCCATCTCACAGTTGTGAATTCAAGCCCCTCGTTGGGCTCCACGCTGGGTGGGGAGCCTACTTAAAAAAAAAATCACACTAAAAAAAAAGCTAACACCTAGTGTGACAGATATCCTCTGCATTAAAATTAGAAATCGTGGTCTTGAAACAACGTTTTTACTTCCTAGTTATATCTTGCACAGTTACTTTTTTAAAGAATTTTCTTGGGCTTTAGTTGCTTTGTAAGATAATCATTTTTACAGTGTCATTGTAAGGTTGAGTGAAAGAGTATTTATTAAAAATTATCATTCCTTGGGCGCCTGGGTGGCTCAGTTGGTTAAGCGACTGCCTTCGGCTCAGGTCATGATCCTGGAGTCCCGGGATCGAGTCCCACATCGGGCTCCCTGCTCAGCAGGGAGTCTGCTTCTCCCTCTGACCCTCCCCCCTCTCATGCTCTCTGTATCTCATTCTCTCTCTCAAATAAATAAATAAAATCTTTAAAAAAAAAAAAAAAAATTATCATTCCTTAACAACTACATAGAGAAAGGGAAATACAATGATAATGATGATGACAATGATGATGATATTGATGATGATAAACAGTAAGTTGAACTTACTTGGTAAATTATCTTAATTTATCCAAAAGGCTAAATAGGGTCAGATAAAATATTTGATATTGGCTCTTTTTTTCTCTTGCCCTTCCTTCAAAATCCAAGTTCTTGAAATTAGATTAGTACACATATTCAGTTTCTAAAATACTGTCAAGCAAAGGCCTTTATGTAATAAACCATCTATAAATGGTTTAGTATGTTGTCTATGATGATGTAATGAATAGTTGAGACAGGAAGAAAAAAAATCATAACTATTTCAAATAATATTTGAAGGTAAAGTGGTTGAGCAGAGAATTACGTCAGTCCCAGATGGCTGGTGTTTGAGAAAAACCTCATTTTGGACATATGGAGCAAATTGCTCCTATTCTAGTCACTTCGAAAGGAAATTTATTAGAAATATTTGGTTTGGCATTATGATGATTTCAATAATGAATATACTTCATGTTGACTAATAAACAAGAAAATGAATTTAATTGAAAGTGAGAAGTATGTAAATATAGAATATGTAAAGAAGTAAAGCAATAAACATAATAATTTGAGAGAATAAAGTTTCCTCCATTATGAAATGTTTCATAGACAGATGTTTATTTTTTTCTTTTGCTGTGTTTTGTATTTTCCTTGATTTACATATTATTATTATATTTTTATTATGTATTATATATTTATATTATTTCCTCATTTTACTTTTATTGTAATTCTCATCTTTATGGGAATAGAGTATGCAGGGAAACAGTTCATGCAAAATGAAAGAGAATTCAGGTTATTTAATTTTAAATTCAAATGGTAAATTGCAGGAGTGCAAGAAAAAGTTATACTAATATCTTTAAACATATCCACTTCCCAGGGTGCCTAGGTGGCTCAGTCAGTTAAACATCTGACTCTTGGTTTTGATCTCAGGGTCCTGGATTGAGCCCTACATTGGGCTCCATTATCAGCATGGAGTCTGCTTGAGATGCTTTCCTCCTCCCTCCTCCTCCTCCTCTATCCCTCCCCACCCATGCTCTGTCTCTCTCCAAACTAAATAAATAAATAAAATCTTTAAAAAAAACCTACCCACCTCCGTATCCATACAGACTGATAATCAGAAGCATATAATGAATAATGCTTTAAAAATCACTCTTTGACCATTTCATTGTTTATCTGTTGAAAAGCAAAGAAAATATCTATGGAGGCTTTTTCAATTTGTATCATAGGATGAATAAATTAAGTATCTGTAAACAAGTGAAAGGAAAGGCCACAAAAGTACCCTATAAGTCAAGAATGCCTTCCATTTGGGAATGCTGGGAGAATCAGAAATGTGGAGGATTAAAGCTAAAATCTGCTTACATTTTTAGTATATCTAGGTACTGCTTAATGTTTTATGCAGTTTGAAGGGCTGTAAATTAGCTTATACCTTTTTGGTATAGAATAAAACCCTAACATTGGATACTTCAGCTTTATATTTATTTTTTTTCCAAATTTTTATTTATATTCTACTTAGTTAACATAAAGTGCAATATTGGTTTCAAGAGAAGAATTCAGTGGTTCATCACTTACATAAAACACCTAGTGCTCATCATAACAGGTGCTTTAATTCATACCTATCATCCATTTAGCCCATACTCCCACCCACCTCCCTCTATCAACACTCTGTTCTCTATACTTAACAATGTCTTTTATGGTTTGCCTCCCTTTCTTCCCCCCCCCCCCATATTCATCTGTTTTGTTTCTTAAATTCCACATATGACTGAAATCATATGGTATCTGTCTTTCTCTGACTGGCTGATTTCCCTTAGCATAATACATTCTTGTTCCATCCACATTGTTGCAAATGGCACAATTTCATTCCTTTTGATGGCTGAGCAATATTCCATTGTGTGTGTGTGTGCACGTGTATGTGTGTGTATGGTATATATATGGGTATATATATATATGTGTATATATATATATACATGTGTATATGTGGCATATATACATATACATACGCATATATACATATACATACACACACACACACACACACACACATACATATACACACACACAATGGAATATTGCTCAGCCACCAAAAAGAATGAAATTGTGCCATTTACGATGATGTGGATGGAACTAGAGTGTATTATGCTAAGGGAAATCAGTCAGTCAGAGAAAGTAGATACCATATGATTTCAGTTATATGTGGAATTTAGGAAACAAAACAGATGAATATGGTGGGGGGAAGAAAGGGAGGCAAACCATAAAAGACACTGTTAACTATAGATATCAAACTTAGGGTTGCTGGAGGGGAGGTGGGTGGGGGATGGGCCGAATGGGTGATGGGTAGTAAGGAGGCCACTTGTTATGATGAGCACTAGGTGTTTTATGTAAGTGATGAACCACTGAATTGTTCTCCTGAAACCAGTATTGCACTGTATGTTAACTAACTAGAATTTAAATAAAAACTTGAAACGTTAAAAAAATAAAAAAAAGACCATGTTAATAAATTGGTATTAAATTACAAAAAAAAATTGACTTGAACAATTTTGCTGGCTTTAATGGAGATGGTTGACTAATCTTACCAAATGGATGTTTGGTTACACCCTCATATTTTACAATATGGATAGGATAAGAATTTTCAAAATCATTACATTCTGCTTCCTTTTTGGTTAACAGTTCTACCTTAAGTCATTTCTTTTCTCAAATTTTACTGTAAGCAATCAGGAAGAAGCAGGCTACACTCTCAAAACTTTGCTTAGAAATTGCTTCAGCTAAATATCCAGTTTCATTGATCTCAAATTCTGCCTTCCACGAAACACTAGAACATGAGAATTCATCCAAGTTCTTTGTTACTTTATAACAAGGATGACCTTTTCCTCCATTGTCCAAAAACATATTCCTCATATTCACCTTGACTTAATCAGAATGGCCTTTACCATCCATATTCCTACCAGTGTTATATTCAGGATTACTTAGGTAGTCTCTAAAACAATCGAAACTTTCTCTGTAGCTCTTTCTTTTTTTTTTCTAAGCTCTCACCAGGATTACTCTTATAATCTTTTTTCTTGTTAAGATTTTATTTTTAAGTAACCCCTACACCCAGTGTGGAGCTTGAACCCACAACCTCGAAATCAAGAGTTGCACACCCCACCAACTAGTCAGCCAGGTGCCCCTTAGCAGAATCACTCCTAATGGTATTCTTGACAGTGTAGGCTTTTTCTAGCATGCACCTCCAGATTCTCCCAGGCTCTACCTGTTACCCAGTTCCAAAGCTGCTTCCACATTTTTAGGTATTTGTCTGAGTAGCACCTCTCTTCTGGTACCAATTTCTGCCTTAGTCTGTTTAAGCTGTTATAACAAACCACCACAGCCTGGGTGGCTTATAAAAAACAACATTCATTTTTCACAGTTCTGGAAGCTGGGAAGTTTAAGATCAAGGCACCAACAGATTTGGTGTTTGGTGAAGGCTTGTTTCCTGGTTCTTCACATATTGTAAGGGATAAGTGAGCTCCTTGGAGCCTTAATTTTAAGGACTCTAATCTCCTTCCTGAGGACTTTGTCTTCATTACTTAATCATTTCCAAAGGCCACATCTTCAAATACCATCGCAATAGGTGATGGTTTCAACGTATGAATTTTGAGGTGGACACAAGCATTCAGTCTGTAATGAGTACCATTATTATCCCCAAATTTTTAAATATATGTGTTCTTATAATTTAGAGTTAAGGAAACGGAGCTGTTAAGGGATTCACCTAGAACTAGTTAATAAATAATAGAGATAAAATTTCAACTCAGGTATGTCTAGCTATAAGTCTACAATATTTTCCTAATAGTGTGCTGTTTTTTCATACTCCAAACCAGGGCACAAATGGGTGGTGATTTTTAAATATTATTTTTCTACATTTAACAAACTGTAGCACAATATCTCTCTGAAAAATAACCTAATAACCCATGCATTGCCTATAAAAGCCTTACACAAGTGAATTGCATGATGAAATTCTAAAACTCGAGCCTTTTCCTAGATAAACTGAAATAAAGGCAGTTGCTTTGCAATATGATAAATGGAAACCATTTTTGACATCATATTGTTTATCTTGCTGTTTGAAAGTGTGTCCCTTATTCTCAAAGAAATATTCACTCATTCCATGAAATCTTTCATTAATAAAAAATATATCTCAGAACGGAAAGATAATTGCACAGTATTTTGTATTTAAGCACTTTGTACTATAGGAAATGTTTCATTTATTCAGCTTAGTATGAATAAGAACTGCCAAGAAGTGGCTATATCAGACCCATCAAAATATACAAGAAAATATCCTAAAAAAAAAGCAGTACTCCCACTTAGATGAGGGCTTCCAAATCTGGGAGCCTCAGCGGTCCTTCAGGTTTCAAAAGAAAAGCATCATGTTTACAGGGCTTTGTATCCTGGCTAGTTCTCCTTACAGCAGCATTTATCTAAAGGATTTAACATCTAGAACTGCAGCCTTGTAGCCAGGTTACAATCATTCCTCCAGGTTAGCAGCACCATGTCTGCTTATATCCCACTGCTCCCAGTGGGATCTTATATCCCACTGCTCCCACTGCTCCCCGTGGGATCTGCTTATATCCCACTGCTCCCAGTAAAAGGAAACCCTGCGCAGGTGCTGATTATTCACAATACCTTGCCCTGGCTGCATGCTCTCACCTCCAGGACATGGATAAACTCTTTTTTACTGAACAATTAGGGAAAGGGAAAACATAAACAGGAAGTAGGGGAAAGAGGATGGGGGTAAAGGAGCAAGATAGAGAAAAATGTCTTTGGCTTCATAGCTGTGTAGTGTGAAGTTTATTTCTCCCCAGACACTTAGCAGCTTGTCAGGGTTGGTCAATATTTTTGGTGGAAAGTATAAATTCAGCTATTTAATTAGGTAGAGTTGAGAAGTTTGGTTATGCAGAGGAAAAAAAAAATCAGATTCGGGAGAGATTTAGCTAAAGTGAGAATGTGTATTGGGGTGCCTGGGTGGCTTAGTCAGTTGAGTGGCTGGCTCTTGGTTTTGGATCAGGTCATGATCTCAGGGTCCTGGCATTGAGCCCTGCATCAGGTTCCGCACTCAATGAGGAGTCTGCTTGAAGATTCTCTCTCTCTCTGCCCCTCCTCTCTCTGTCTCTCTCTCTGCCTCTCCTCCTGCTTGTGCATGTTCTCTCCCCCTCTCTCTCTAAAATAAATAAATCTTAAAAAAAAAAAGAGAGAGAGAGATGTGTGTCAAAGAGACCACAAAAGAGAATCTGCAAAGTAGATGGAAGATTGTTTAAAATGGGAAGCTATGGATTCACAAGAGAGAATTCATATTCAATATACAATTGGCTAAAATCTTAAGTGTTTTATAATGTAAAAAAAAAAAAAGAAAAAACTTTTAGTAAGTGTAAAAAATGATTTATTTCCCCAATGATGGTGCTTTGCCACTCTTTACATTAGACTCTTTAATAAAAAATGTAGTTCCATTTCACCTGTCTTCTTCAAGAACAGAACATGGTTACTGCATTACAAGATATAAAATACCAGTTTAATATTAGGATATAAATATATATGAGGAGGAACTATTGTTCTCTTAATACAAAATAATTCAAATAAAGATTTATAATTTTTGTAAGATGAGGCATAAGTTAAATGTATGAGAGACAACATAGTGACAAACATATGCTGTTAGCTACATTTTTATTCTCTGACTTAAGAAGTAACTTGATGTTAAAAAATGTAACATAATTGGAAAAGAAAGCTTTTAATCAGACTGTCATTTGTTCAGATCATAGTTCTATTGCTTCTTATTGGTGATCATGTGCAAATTACCCTAGCTCTAGGTTTAATTTTCTTATTTAAAGGGGATACTAAATACAACTGATCCCTTAGAGTCATTTCTGAGAGATAAACGAGATAATACATAAAAAGCTTCTGGCACAGAGACTGGCAAGAAGAAGATATAAATAGCTAAACATTTATAATCATCATTGCCATTATTATTTTATTTTATTTTTTAAAAGATTTTGTTTATTTGACACAGAGAGAGAGAAAGAGCACAAGCAGGGGAACGCCAGGCTGAGGGAGAGGGAGAAGCAGGCTCCCTGCCAACAGGGAGCCCAATGCAGGGCTCAATCCCAGGACCCTAGGATCAGGACCTGAGCCGAAGGCAGACGCTTAGCCCACTGAGCCACCCAGGCACCCCATTATTTTAAATACTATTCATCACACACACACAAATCTTTATACCTAATCTTTTCCTTATCTATATATAGACTTCAGTGTCCAACTATCTTTTCAAAATGCCCACCTGTGTACAAAATACACAATTCATATTAAGTATATCTAAAACATTAAATTCCCACTCCTGCCTAATCTCCTGCTGAGGAGGAGATCCTTCTTCCCATCTTGCTGAACAATACCACCATTCCACATGTTGCTAAGACCAAAAACCTCGGATCTATCTTGATCTTTTTCTTTTTCTCATCAAGCATATCCAGTCTATCAGCAAATCCTATTAGCTCTGTTTCCAAACTATAGCCTGTATCACGCCAGTTCTCACCATTTCAACAGAAAAACACTAAACCAGTCTTTCATATTGACTTACACAACAACTCTATAACTGATATCCTTCTCTCCTGTTACAACCACATTTTGTTTCCACACAGAAGCAAGAGAACTTTTTTTTTTTCTTTTTAGGATTTATTTATTCATTTTTAGAGAGAGTGTGCATAGTGCCAGTGGGGAGGGGCAGAGGGAAAGGGAGAGAGAGAATCCTAAGTCCATCTCACGACCCTGAGATCATAACCTGAGCCGAAATGAAGGGTCTGACACTTAACCAACTGAGCCACTCAGGTGCCCCCAGAGAACTATCTAATATATGCATACCATTGTTTCTGTTTCCAATTACAATTATCTTGAATTCCTAAACATTCATCATGGTCAGCAGGACCAGTCATTATCATTTGTCGGCCTCCTCCACTGCATTATCTTGTAGCACTCTCTCCCATGATCAGTGTTTGAATCACATTAGCCTCCTCCACTCCCTTTATTCCCCATGTAGCTAATTTCCTCTTGAGTATTGGTATCTAATGTTTATTGGGTGCTAAATACGTTCCAGACACTGCTCAAAACACTTTACATGATTGAATTTATTTAATCCATCCTAAGAAAGAACTACTATTTTTAGCATCATTTTGTGTGAAATGAATTTAAGTCTTGGAGGGGTTAATAATTTGTCCAATGTCACAAAATTAGTAAATGACAGAATCTAAGTTCAAAGCCTGGGCATTGTTTCCCAGAGCCTGCATTCTTCACTTGTACCATATACTATAGGTCCATTTTATATTTATTTTTCAGACCCTTGCAGTTCTACATTGCATTCTTACAATATTTATTTTTAATATATTTATATTTAATATATTGTATATATTATTTATATTTACTATAATATATATTAATATATTGTAGTAAAGTTATTCTGGTTTTGTTCTAGTGCTTCAGGGTTGCCTAGACTGTTTGGCTCTCTGAATTTCCATGTAAATTTAAGAATCCATCTGTCAAATTTGACCAAAACTTGAATTTTTGACTAGGATTGCAGTGAATCCATACATTAATTTGAAAAGAGTTTGGATAACTACTATATTAAGTCTTTTAGAACATGAGCATGCTGTTTCATTCATGTGGATCTTACAGTATTTTTCTTAAAATTGTTTTATTGTCTTCAGTATAGACATCTTGCATACCTTTTGTTAAATATATTTCTAAGCATTCAATAATTTTGATGCTATATTTTCTTAGCTTTCACTTTCCACTCATTTATTATTGATATATAGGAATGCAATTGTTTTTTGGATATTGATGATATATTCAACAATCTTGTTAAATTCACTTATTCAAATAAAATCCTTCTTTCCTTCCTCCCTCCTTCCTTCCTTCCTCTCTCCCTCCCCCCTTTCTTTCCCTCTCTCCCTCCCTCCCTTCCTTCCTTCTTCCTTTCCTTTCCTTCCCTTCCCATCCCTTTTTCCCTTTCTCCCTCCTTTCTCCTTCCTTTCTCCTTCCTTTCCCTTTCCTTTTCCTTTTCCTTTTCCTTTTTCCTTTCCTTTCCTTTCCTTTCCTTTCCTTTCCTTTCCTTTCCTT